>NW_008794446.1:7820646-7861880 GCF_000699145.1 Aptenodytes forsteri | reverse complement strand
GAAATGGCCTCAAGTTGTGCCAGGGGAGGTTTAGATTGGATATTAGGAAAAATTTGTTCACTGAAAGTGTTGTCAAGCATTGGAACAGGCTGGCCAGGGGTGGTTGAGTCCCCATCCCTGGAGGTATTTAAAAGACGTGTAGTTGTGGGAAATGATTCTACAATTCTATGATTCTATGAACTGCGTGATTTGCCAGGTGTCCATGGGTGGAGAATTGCAACTGAAACATCAGAGAGATTTTTGGAGCCCACTGGCACCTCGCTACAATTTTGGCTGGAGGCGTGAGAGAGGAGGTTAGATTACCACACATCAGAAAGCTGCTGGTTCTTGAAAGTGAATTCTGCAAGCAGTAAAAATTTTCCCATTTTTTAAACATCCCATTGAAATGCAGCAAACACCAGGAAATGTCTTCTTATATTTTGTGTATCTTTGTCATGTTCCTTCTGTGTTGCAGATGTTAGGATGTAATTGCCACAAAGAAAATGGCTTTATGTATTGTTTATTTAGGAAATGAGAGGCAACCAAAGGTGTACTAAGCCTCTAAACACAATGAGGCTAAGAACACGATGTAAATATTCACAGCTGAACATTTTTATTTGAGCCTTATGTTGTGTGCACATTAGTAGGAGTGAAACTGGGGATTGAGTTTGTATTTTGCAGTATTTCACATTGGGTTGGAATAATAATGTTAGAGTTCTGTGTTTGACTTGCAGATAGCTCCACAGCAAAAGGCTTACAGGTATGGGCATCAGTTCAGTTTCCATATCACTGGAGTCAAAAGCAATTCATCATTTGACATTTATTTCAAAATAAAAAAGCTGGAGTCTCTCTGGTAAATAAATAGTCACAGGATTTGAGCTTGACTAGTAGGTCCAAATCAAATAACATATCTAACACACCAAATTCCATGCTTATTTACAGGTGAAGCAGGCTGTTTAGTTGTATGTTATTTCTAAAGGGTATGCTTTCTATGGCATTCAGCATAATTTGAACAGGTGAGGGGAGATTTGAAAGTGGTTTGCTTTCAAACTTGTAGGAAGGTTTCTACTTTATTTTTTGTGAAGTTTGGATTTATGGAAAAGGAGTGATTTAAAAATATGTTTTATGCTTATTCATTTGTAATATTCATGCTCAGAATGCATCCAGGCCTTTCAGTGTTCCTATTTCAAATTATTTGCATTAGGTGTTGAAAACTAAGGCTTAAGGCCCAGTTGGGCTGGAAAACAAGAACTCCATCTCATGAAGAAATGTTGAAGTTCCAAAATCTGGTTTAATTTTGTGTCAAAATGAAACTGCAAACTTTTCAAAATACATTCACTAAGAACAATGAGATGCGTAACGACAAAAACACTCTGTTGGGATGTGATGTGTATAGGTGTCACTGCTTCCCTGATTCAGGCACAAGCAGGGCTGGAACCTGGGCTTCGCGTCAGCCACGTTGATTATTGGTTATTCTTGGCCACCGTTGAGTTCTCTCTGACATGGCATCCACAGGCCATTTCAGTTTTAACACTCATGGTGAACAAGCAGCATTCAGATTTTGCAGGTCAGATGAGGTCTTTCTCTCTCTGGCTTTTATTAAAACATCCACCCTTACTTGGACTTCTTGCAGGTTTCTTGAAATAAATATATTTCTGCAAAATCCCTTGGTCTTGCCAAACTGGAGTTTTCTCCATTAGCTCTTGATTTTGTTCCACGAATATCTGACAGCTTGGATAAACCACTTGTAAAATCTTCCAGCAAGTAACTTCACATTTTCTCCCCTGGCTTAAGAGAGGGTGTAAGAGAAGTTGTGAAGTTACCTATGGAAGATTACTTGCTGGATGTCTTCCTAAGTATGTGGAGGAGCTCCAGGTAAATAGTGGCAAAGTTCCCTCACTGCTTTCTTTCAGATTCCCCACTAAAATCTTTCTTGCTGTGACATTTTCGAAAATGTCAGTGCTGGTTATACAGAGGGTAGGCTGTGACCAGTCCTAGCGCTGGTTTGATTCTCTCTGCTGTTTCCTTCTCTGCCAGCTATACCTGCCTCTTGTGCCTCATATGAACACCACAGGGCAGGGGCTGTACCATTTTTAACAGACTAGCCCTAGGACTTCTGCATGCTAATAATGACTGTCACACGAAAATGAAATGTATTTGGGAGTCTCAGCTTAGTCACACTGCCAAGTTTATCTGGTTTAAGTGAGTAGAGAGAAGCTTTCCTGGGGTAAGATAGAACCACATGCCTGATTTACATTACAAATACAATCCTTATCCCAAAATATCCTGTTGTGTGGCAGGGCTGAAATCTAGATAGACACAGCCTCAAATATTTCGCATAACCCCAGTCTTTATAACTGTCCGTCCTAGATCCAGTCAGTAGGTTTAGGATCAGGAAGGAGCTTTTCTCCAGGTCAAACTAGCAAGCACTATCAATTTTTTTTTTTTTGGTTTATGGTCTTTTTTAGGGTCATCTCAGCTGTGTTACATAATACACTCTCTGTTCCTGCAGAAACCTAAGAAAAATTATGCTTTTCATTTCTTCTGGTTTTTGGGTGTTTTATATTTTTGGGGTTTTTGTGCATGCACATTGTCATTTTTGAGGCTTTTAGTCTTTTATATGACAGATCTTAAGTTTGTTGGAGCGTATTATAGCCTTTTTTTTTATGGCTTGTATTTGTCAGGTGCACCAGAATGGATGTTATTTATACTTTGTTGTTATGTTCCTGGGACTCTCCTTCCCAGATTCAAGAAAAAAAATCAATCATTTCATCTGGGCTTTGGCATCTTGCAATAACAACAGGCAAATTGTATTTTAGTACATTGGGAAGAGATATTACAACAGCTCTAAGTATTTTGGGATGACAGCAAGAACAAGTGATGGAGGCTGAAGAGGAAGTAAAAAATAGGACCCCCCATCATTCTGGAAAGGACTTGATGTGATTCATATAATATCCTGAAATAGAAATCATGAAGGGAGGGGTGGGGGAAAGGTGTTTTTAAGATTTGGTTTTATTTCTCATTATCCTACTCTGATTTGATTGGTAAGAAATTAATTTTCCCCAAGTCGAGTCTGTTTTGCCTGTGACGGTAATTGGTGAATGATCTCTCTCTGTCCTTATCTCGACCCATGAGCTTTTTGTTATATTTTCTTTCCCCTGTCCAGCTGAGGAGGGGGAATGATAAAGCGGCTTTGGTAGGCACCTGGTGTCCAGCCAGTGTCAACACACCACATCTTATTATCTACATGTATTTCAAATTAACCCAGTGAAAACCTTGCCAAATGCACAGATTTAAAACCTGACATTGCCTCACTGGTTACCTTGCTGAAAATCTGTGAAAAAGGATGATGGATTTTGTGGAATCTCCTGCCTCCCAAATGCCATAGGAAATGTGGTAAAACATGAGAAAAGTCAGCTAGATAACCCCAAACCACTGAATTTCCTGTGCTGATATTCATAACCAGCTGTGTATAAATGCAATAGAGAGACAAATAAGAACTGGGGGCATGTGAGTAAGGTGAGTAAGATGGGGGAAAGATGAGTTCAGAGCTTCTGCTCCTGCCCCTCTTCTTGGTACACCAATGTGTTTAAATAGCCCAGGAAATGGGAACCAGGACTTCTGACTCCTCCCTATTTGGGTGCCTCGACTCCTGGGCACAGGCTCATGCTCAGTCTTGATTAGTGTCTGCTCTCCTTCCAGGCACCATTGAATGTTTTGCTGCCCTGTGGAACAGAAAAAATGACAGGAACAGCAACAAGAATAGCCCTTTTCGGAGGAGGTGAGAAAATCAGGTCAGAAATCAGAAAAGAAGAGGCCTGGGGAGACCCACAGGCAGCAATAGGTCGTACTGGTGTATAGTGAGTCCCTGATCCTCCGCTGACACAGTGACACATTGATGGCAATACCTGATCATGTCAGTGGTGTGGGACTTAGCCAGCCTAAGGAGAGGGGAGCAGAGCTCTAGGTGGGGCTGTGCCCTGCTTGCTGTCAGCCTTGTGGTGTGGGGCTGGTTTCAGACTCGCTTGCTGCAGCTAGAGCTGAGCCAGGGATAAAAATGCTGGCTTGTAAATAAGAATTCACACATGGTGCTAAGCCAATTTGCTGGTGTTATTTCCTTGTTCCTGTTGTTGCTAAATCTGTACTTATAGCAAAAAGCTAAAGGGATTGAAAGAGGCAGAAGTGTAAGAAAGAACTGCAGACTCTGAAGTGGGCATTTGAAGGGCTTTCTTCTTCTGCATCGGTCATAAAACAGCTTTCATTTCTATACAAGCACTGATGGACTCAGGATTTATTTTATGGCTGATGAAATGAGTTGGAATTTGCCTGCTCAGTGGCTGGGTCTGCATCCCATGTGCATGGAGAAGTCCTATTGCCTTTGACAAGGGTATTGCCTGAGAAAGGTAATGGTCATGACCACAATGTCTCACTGTCTGCCCAGCTCCTTGCAGTGTCTTTAGATTCTTTTACGCTTGAGATGCAGCTTTTCTGGGTAAATTCATCATGTCGAGAAACTAAACATCAGCATTCAACCTTTGCAAAGGCATTTTCATGCTTCTGTGTTTTGAGTCTTTTTTTGTTTCTCCTTGAAGGAACCAGCTGGGATTGGAAGTAGATGATTCAAGAGTTGACAAGACAACATTAACTCTACTGGCCTTCTGCTGCTTTCACTGAGTGCCCAGTTATCACAGAGGCAGGGAGGAGACGAGCAGGCAGGGGTGATGCAGGGAAAGCGCTGGGGGATGAACAGGGCAGAAAAGCTATATGTGAAACATTAACAGAGGAGCTGATGTGTAAGGGAAAGGTTTTCTCTAGGCAGGGATCTCTGTTGGAGTGATGGCCTTGTGCACATCTGAGAGGTAGCTGAGAGGAACAGGGGCAGGGCAGGGAAGAAGAGACGATGGATTGGAAATGGTGGGAGGCACGAACCAGCCCCTGGTGAGCAGAGCTGCTTTGGTAACTGCTGTGATTGTAAAGACCTGCCTGTGCACCTGCTGAGGGCCTTATATCTCCCATAGTGGGCTGTGGGTAGATGAGGTGGGCCATGAAGACGGAGAGCTGTTGCTGCAGATCTGGTTAGGAGCAGCGAGAGGATCAGGAACACATGATTTTACAACCAATTTATCTTTGCAAAGATCAGTCCCATCACAGTCCTCTCTGCTGGCCCTGCTCCTGCCTGCGATGTCACCTTTCCACAGCACTGCATGAAGAATTTGGAACTTTAAAAATGCAACAATTTATATTTCTTTCCTTGGCAGCAATCAAGATTCCCAGTTCAATGTTCAATAAATAGGCTAAAACTGGAGTAAACAAGTCTCTAGCCTCCAGCCTGGTGCAGGGACTCTCACTCCCTCAATGGCTCTGTAGATCCCCTCTCCCTTTCTAATTTGGCAGCAGCTTCAGGAGACCTGTGACACTTAAAGTTGCATTGATGCTGTGGTAACCGGTGAAATTAAATAATTGACAAACTGGCAACAACATTTTAAGCTTCTTAAAATACTCATACGCTCTCAAGGTATGCAAGGTTAGCATGCCACAGAAAGTGTGCTCAGTGCTAGTTTTGGGTATATAGCCAGGCTATTTCTCTGCCAAGATTTGTGCTCTGAAATGCTGCCAATATTGAGTTATTCAGGTGGATGAAGGACATTCTAATGAGACAACATCTTATTCACACACTTGTGCTTGTAAAATGGCTCAAAGTTGTTTTCATAAAACTTTCAAAACCAGAAATAGGTTTAAAATATTGTGTTGTAGTGAAGTAAGACATTAAATAGAAAATGCTTCAAAATCCATAAAAAATAGATTTTATACAGTAGTAGAATTGAACAAACATAGGTCCTTTTCTCTTTTCAAATCATCCACAAAATGTGGTTACTTCAATTTCATATAACTTACTCTGAAAAGTGATATAAATATATGGGTTATGGCTGCAAACCTTTTGGTTTTAGTATGGCTATTTGTATGGGTGGGCATAGCACAACTAGTTGCTTGGAGACAGATTCGCCTGTTCAAACCAGGCGATGAAATTTTTTACACCTAAGCTGGTCCTCTAGAGTCCACTTACAGTTAAAGCAAAGAAGGCAGCACTTCGAAGCTATATTTCGTCTCATCTTGAGGTAGATGAAATCCATTAAACTGTTCTCTGGAAGTGATGCTGCTGCTCTTGTTTTTGAAGTTTTGAAAGAGCATCCCATTGGCTTGGACTGGCTCCAGAGAGTCTCCTCCTGCACAGCTTCATCCTTGGGGGGTCTCAGCCACCAGTCAGGCCTTCATCCTTGGACCCCAGCCCACAGTGATAGTGTGAGATGCTGTTGTGTTTTCCACGAGGCTGGAGTGGTAAGCCCAGGCGTAATGTAATGCTGGCACCCACGCAGGAGGTGATGAAATTACTTAGAGCCCAGGCCTTATTGCTGCCTGCCAGGGTGGGACACAGCCTCTTAACAACTCAGCCAGTGAAAGAGAGCAGTCTGATCAAACTTTGCTAAGTACTGAAATAGCTGTTCTGGAAATCAATGCTATTCATTCTCTGCTCTGCCCTTTGAATGGTATCATTTACTCGGAATATAGCATTGCACCTAGTGCTGCGTCTTGCTGTCATTGAAGCATTCTTCATTGTATTTCTCAGGGCAATGCTAATAGCTTCTATAGAAAAGGAATCCGAGACCTAAAAGTAAAAGAAGAAGAAAAAGGTGACAATCTTAGTAAACCTGCCAGTTCAAAGGTATATTTAGAATATATTGTGACAAAAGAACTGTCAAACTGAAAATGAGAGGCTTTGCTTCTCAAGGTTTTACATGGCTATGGTTCATGGAAGTGAGAATACAGCAGGACATTTTGGCTTCACTTACACTCGAAAATTAAACAGGTTGAAGATTGTCCTCTGGAACTTAGGTCAGCTTGGAAATCCTCCTGATAACTTCTTTCAGTCTCCAGAACAGGATGGCTACATGAAAACTGCCTATGGGGGATTGTTCCTGGCAGGAAGAAAGTCAGTCCTTCAAAGCCTGCCCTTTACTTTTCTTTCTCTAGGTCAAGACCCTGAGTTTACCATTGAACAATGGTGAGCTCAAAACCCTTCTGTGCCTGAATTCTACTTACAGGCCAGTCATCGAAGACGTTTGCTTCCTGTGCACAAATCCCAGGGCTGGGACTGAGCTCCACATGTCTGTCAGGGATGTGTGCATCTGGCATGGCTGAGCTGGGATTGTGAAGTGGGGTGGAGTAAGTATCGCCCAGTCTTGGCTAGACTGCATCTTTCCCATCTTCTCCAGGCTACGTTGAACAGGTGATGAGCAAGCCCTGTTTATCAAGTACTGATACTATCTGTGCACTCAGCAACTACAACACTGATCTTTGGGAAGCCCCTGAGAAACTTCTGGAAATTTGGAAGAAAGCTGCTCTTATGGGGAGCAAACAAAAAGAAGAGAGATTGTTTAAAAACTGATAAGCAAATCTGTTCTGCAGCCACTTTAAGAAGTGAGAAAACCTTGGGCATTATAGAATAGGTTTATGTTAGCCAAAAGTGCTGCTGCTTTTGCATCTGAACCGTTAGATACTTGATCAATTAGGTGGTGTGCTGTATCTTCTATATAAGAACTACTGGAGTAAGAAATTATTTTAGACAAATCTTTTATGCTTTGAGATAGCAGATATTGCTGGCACAGGCACAGGGAGAGGCAAAGAAAGTGTAAGGTTTGAGGTCTGCTGTGACAACTTCAGAGTACCTCAGTTCTCCGGACTTCCAGTAAGTCCTGCTACCACTCCTGTGGCTCAGTGAGACGTGACAGAGGTGTTGTCAGGGGCGCCACACATCACAGCTCATCAGGGAACGATGGCGAATGAGTCAAGAAAATTGAGAGCACTGTCACTCATATGTGTGGAGGCACACATCTCCCCACCCAAATTCTGTTCAGATGAAATCCCAAGGACACCTGTGCAGGACAAACAATCAGGTTCACCCTGCTGTAGGATACTTATTTGGATACTGCCAAATAAGGTGAAAGGACTTATATCCACTTTTTCTGAAGGGATGATGAAACGGTTTTCTAGGGACAATCTCGTCTCTGAGAGACTATTATGGTGGATGAACGGTTTTTTGCTACACTGCTTTTCATGCTTTCAGTGCCATCCTTCATTCTGCCAATATTAATAATTACTATTATTTCTATTGGCATAACATTTCTTCTTCAGAAACCCATAAATGGAGCTAGGACCCTGTGACAGGTACTATGCAAAACAGAACCTAAGTAACAATTCATGATATGCAAAAACCTTCCTGAGATTAAGAGTGTCATTGATTTCAGACATATTCAAATAAATGAATATAAACCCAGACATTTCAGGTGACTGGGAAGATTTACCTGTGTTGCACACCTGCTCTTCCTTGTAGTGTTCTCAACTGCTAGAAAATACATGTAAAATGCAGCTCTTCTATTTTTCAGGTCCTTCTCCATCTAACAAGGCTTGAGAGCAGACAGTAGTTTCTTTTTACAGTAAGCACTATGTCACCAAAAGTAGATTAACTGCCAAATGATAAAATTAGAAATATTGAAATGGACTAGCTCGATGGATTCTAATTAATTATGGACACCAGTGCTATATTCAGAGATTGTTCATTGGGTAATGGAGATATTTGGTTTCAGCTGGATAGTCTTTCCCATTCTGGTTTCACCCGTGCAATCTCAAAAGGCTGAACTGGGGAAACATAATTCCGAATCAGGAACAACTTCTTCCCTCTGTTATAATAAAACTCACCTTATGAAACCACTTTATGAAAAATGATCATTTTGTGCAAACAGTTTGTGTGAGGTTGAGCTCGTTCATCTATCTCCATGACTCAATTAGATATTATCATGATCTTCAGTGGACTTAATTCTTACAAGAGCTGTGCCATGCTATGTACACGCCTCATCCTGGTGGTGAGAGGAGGTGGACACCTGCATGGATGTGCCATGTCCATTAGATGGGATTCATATATCTGGGGCTTACTCACTAGCTGGTTGAAGAAACAAGATTTATATTCCATAAAGGAGGCACTGAAACAGAGTGCAGGGAAAACACTTCCCCAAGAATGGAAAGCAGGGTTCAAGTCCCAGAATATTTCCTGGCCTTTGGCTGCTCCATTTTGTGTGCTCTCATTTAAGGGCAGAATTTAGTAAGTAGCGCCAAGCAGACTTCACAGCTTGAGCATCCAAATGGTGTAGAGAAGCCAAGTTCTGCCGAAAACACTGGAGCAAGCCCAGGTCACCTCCCTGTTGGCTGCCGTGTATCCTGTGCCACTGTCACAAAAGTTTTATGATGCACTCTTATACTGCCTGCGCGTGTATAGCTTCCCAAATAGCAAAGTTGTATTATAACACAATTATATTTTTTTCTCAAAAGTGACAAATAATTGAGTTAAATACATTTTGATCCAAATCAAAAGCCTCTGCTCTCTTAATTCAGTTCAGCCTCCCTCTGAACAATCTGGCTTCAGCTGAGCCCACGATTGCAGAGATACCAGGTGATCTCCCTTTCTAAGAATATTTTCAGTTCAGCTAAACCCAAGGGGTAGTAAAAACCTTGTCAGAAGCCAAAACTCATGAGACTTCCAAGCCAAAAAAGGTTTTGACAAGTTCAGCTCTTGAGCAATTGGCTGTTCTCCTGTAACCACCCAAAATCAGAGGTAACAGTTTTCTGTGATTGAAAGTGACAGGAAATTCACTACCATGTCCCCTGAGAGATTTGTAAAACACTTAAATTTGGCCTGATCTTCCAGTTCAAACTCAACTGAGTGGGATTTTTTTCTTATTCCTGCAAAAAGTCTCAGTGCCGTGAGGAATGGTAGAGAATTAAAAAACAGTATATATTTTTTCTGCACATAGCTGGGTTATAAAGGTTATAATATTATTACTTAATAAAGGAATGTGTAAATAAACACGTGATGTTTATTTTCCATATTACCTTATTTTTTATAAACCCAAGAGAGGAGTTGTCCCTTTGCCATGGGATGGTGGTGTGTATCCTTTTGTTTCCATTGAACTTGGCCGTCCCACACCTTCAGTGGGCATTTGTGAGTGACCTGATTTCCTAGCCGTGTGTTGTCAAGGAATTCCTAGAATACTGAATAAGGTACTGAAATGCAATTTTACTCCAAGATACATAGAAGCACATTAAATTTATATTGATTGGAGACCTGTGGCGATCTTCCAAAGTACATATTTCTTCTTCATTTGTTATAGACAGGCAATTAACTTTACTTGCTTTAATATAAATTAGAGTTTAAAATAGCCACTTAGGTTCCCTGCCCTGGAAGGTGCAATTAATTACATCTTTGCAAAATACATTACATAGCCAGATATTTGAGAAATATCTGATATCAGACACAATTCTCATGGCAGGCCATTACAAATGCGGTATATCTAGTAAACCAAAGCCTTTCAGGGAAATCCCAAACACTTAATGTTATGCCAGGAACCGGATTCTTAGGGGAAAATCCAGCCTTCCCAGATAAGGCATCGGCTCAGCTCAGCAGAGGACTTTTACAGAGCTTGCTGGAGTGAGGCAAGATGGTCTGTGCTCATCTGTGCTGGACCTAGCTCCTATAGTTGTGGTGGGGGAGAAAAAGGATTTTAGCTGGTGAGTAGATCAGCCTGGTTTAGGGGGTATGTTCTTTCCCTTTGATCGTTTTGTGAGTTCCACAAGTCCTGACTCCTGCAGATAAATCAGAATAAGGCAGTAGCAGATAGCACAGGTAAGATGCAGCAGGAGTTAGGAGATGCTCAGGAGACATGTGCCTCTCTACCCCTGCCTACAGGTAACGGTGTATCGGGTCTCTGACTTTTAAGCAGGGGAACAATCAGGAGAGGCCCAGGCTGGGGGGAAGAGGGGGAAGAATCTACCTGATTCGCACCAGGTAGATGTCCACCAAGTAAAAGCTGACATGTGAACTGGTCATTCCCAGGTCCCAACAGAGAAGCGGAGCTTCGAAGATGCGGCTCAGCTCATCCTGTAGCAGATGTCAGGTACCTGAAGTAAGATAGGGTGTCCACTCTGCATTAAAAGGTCGCTGAACGAAAGGCCTGAGCAAGGGAGCTGGAGCTGTGCAGTTATGAGGACTGTAACCCCCCTTTCCCAACTTGCTGGATCCCCTGATGAGCTCTGACGGCCATTCGTGATTCTGCAAGGATCCTTTTACTGCATTTTCTGGCTACCTGTACAAAGAGCAGTTGCAGCTTGGCCTGTGGACGCAGTTCAGGGGGACCCCTAAGCCCATCTGTGCCCAGATGCATACTGCTTATAGCCTTCAGTGAGGCTTACAGAGACCTTGAACATTCCTGAATATCCTCACAGTGGGGCAAAACTGCAGCCACCACTTGCAGCCCGATGGCTGATGGTGTTTTGAAGGCAATGTGGAAGCAGCTTGGAGAAGCTGGGCATTTCCTTGAGGTGCCATGGGCTTGCACAGCCTGATATGTCCATAATGGGAAGGTGATGAGTGGGTCTTGGCAATCCTGAGCTAATTGTCAGTGGTGCACTAATTGAAAGGTAGCATGCCAAATAGAGAGGCATGATCTGTCTTCTTACCCTCATTTCACAGCAGTGATGAAGCTGTAATTCAGGGCTAAGTGCACAGGGATTAAAGATGTTAAACCACAGCTCTCAGAGCTCTACCTGGCGCTGTTTCGGTGATGCTCACTAGCCTGTCTGCTGGTACAGCGAGGAGTACAGAAAGGAAGCAGGCTGTGAGCCTCGCTGTCCATGCACAGCCTTTCTTTTGGTGGGCAGTAAATGAAGGGAAATTCTTGTGATACCTGTAATATGCAGCCTGACACAGGGATGTTCACAGCTATGGACCTGTCTTCACACGGAGACATTTTTAATTGCATTCATCCTTTAGAAATGAAATTGAAATTGAGAATTGGAAAGCAACTGGCACACCCTTCCCTCCCAGGCGACTGAAATACCCAGACCTCCAGAGGGAAGAGCTTTAAAGCCATGGGCCATTTCAAACCAAATTTCTTCTTTTAAAAATCAGATGAGTTAAACATAATGAATGATATTCAGTTCCATTTTCTCTTTCAGGTGTCTGAAATAGACAGCTCCATGCAGAGAAATTACCCAGTTCCTCCATGAGTGATCTTTATTTGAAATCTAATAGTGGCACCACAGCCTTCTGTGCTCAGAGCTGGAGTGATTGACACGGTGTTACTGTAGCTACCCCATGAACTGTGTGGGCTGTCTGGAAGGTTTGCTTCGTATTCATGGCACCAGTGCTCTCAAACCCATAAATTACATCATTAAAAAAACAAAGCCATAGAGATGTAAATTAAAACTGAGTTTTTCTGGTGTTCTGCAGGCTGCAGGAAGCCGGCAGTCAGGGGGAGCCTGTACCACACATGGATAGGAAGGTGGAGGACCTGCAAACATCAGGCTCTGGGCATTGCGAAAGCTGTACAAATACACTATGCACACTCAAATACACTCTCAGTCTGTCACCAACAGCACACATTTCATGGGTGACAATTGGGCCAATAACTCATCTCGGGGTGTTACATTTCTCAATCAAAGCCATAGCAGGCTGTTCAATAAAAGAGTTTCTTTTTCTCTGACTCAGGCTTTGAGTAACAAAACAGGCAGACATATTCTTGGGTATGGGGGATGTAGTAAGCAGTGTGGAATAAATCAGTGCAGACCAAAAAAAGAGTAAAGGGTTGTAATACCAGGGGCCGTTGCCCATCACATGTCCCTTGGCAGCAGGGCAGTTAAAGAGGTTCCTGCACATGGAGGAATTTCATCCTTCCCCAGAGGCTTTATCCCTCCAGACTGAGCTAGTTGACTTATTTTGTGTCTCTGTGCCTTGGAAAGACCCATTGAATGATCCATTTTAAGAAAACTGATTGTATCTTTTGACAGAAAGAAATTCTGCCTTTACAAATGTTTTGTTCAGCCAGGTCACTTCACAGAGCTGGTTTAACCAGCACAGCTGAGGTTGTCATTCAAGGATACAGTCAATCTTGCTTAAGTGCTCTAGCATGGACTGAAAAAAGCCAGAGCAACATGGTGTCAGGTGCTCCTCTGAGCACTCTGCTTCTTCAGAATTCTTTAGAGAACCTGGAATGGGTTAATTTGCATCCATCAGCTTTGTGCCAGCCTGACGCTTTGGCTTATCTGTCGGAGGGCTGATAGTGTGGAACCAGATGCAAGCCATCATTTCCGAACGTCTCTTCTCTCTTTTGGAACCTACAGCTCTGAGACATGACCATGAACATGTAACTATAGCATTCACAGGCCAAACCAAAGGTCTTTTGAGTGGCAAAGAAGATAAAAGAAAGAGGACAGACCTGCATTGACTTCTTGAGTCGGGGCTGTGCCTTTGTATTTGTTTCTCCTTGAAAAAATGGCTCTTTGGCTTTGTCTGGTCTTCCTTGGAGCTATGCAAAATCTCACCACCTGCAGTGTCCTGCAGCAAGGAGCTCCACAGCTTATCATGCATTGCATGAAGAAACCCCTCCCCACTGTTTTGAATCTGACACCTGGTAAATTTACTAGATGTTTTGTAGTTCCTATCAGTGAGGCAGTGAACAGCATTTCCTATTGAAGTCTCTACATCTTTCATGATTTTAAGGAACTCACTCATCTCCTTTCTCAGCCATGTCTTCCCCAGACTGAAAGCTTCTAGTCTGCTCAGTTGCTCTTTGCACAGAAGCCTTTGGCTATCTTTGTCCCCTCTTTTTGTATCTTTCTCAGTTCCCCTTCATTTCTGAAATGAAGAGAGCCGTACCATGTATGCTACGCTGGCAGCCAGCACGATGTCCCTTGCTGTGCCTTTCCCGATTCCACTTCTAACCTCCTGTTTGACCTCTCCTGAGCACTGAGCTGATGTTTGCACAAAACTATCTCACTCCAAGATCTCTTTCCTGAACAGCTAGTTCAGAATTTATCACTCCGCCTGCAACAGAAGCATTATTTTTTCCCATGTGCATTACTTTCTGCTTATCTACATCAATTTGCATCTTCCATTTTATTATCCTTCACCGACTGCTTTTGTGTATACTACACCAAAAATTATTGGGAAATTTATGCCCCTTTTCTGGATAGCTTAGGAAATGATCCATGTGATGAACCACCCCTTGCCTCCCTGTACAGTTTCTGGGCATGCCTGAGCACTAGAAACCATTGGCTTGGCCTAAGTCAGACAGCAGGGAAAATGCTGAGGACTGATACATGTCTTAAATCTCACCCCTGTAGGGTTTGGGGATGTAAGTATGAGCGGGGTCTCCCTCCTCTCAGGATGAAAAGTCAGAAAACTACTGAAGTGTTTGAGTCCAGGCTTGAGCAGAGGGCGGACCAGAGGATCTCCACAAGTCTCATCCAACCTAAATTATTCCACAGTTTGGAAAAAAGTCAGGTGAGTGTTTGGAGGGGCTGGCACTTTTTTATTTATGCATTATCTGTCAAGTTAGACAGGTTTATTACATTTATTTACTATGCTGTTGAGCAATAGCCCTAATAAAGCCTAGCTGGGGGAAAAGGAGCAGAATGAATTGACAGTACCTATGCTTTTCAATATTATCTGTCACATTACAGGAGAAAATATACTTTACAACAAGTACCAAGAGGTACCTAAATAGATGATGCAATTAAAACCACTGATAAGTACGGGCTTTTGCATTAATGCAGTTTCTAGTACTGTCCTTTCACCTGCATGTGGTTTTCTTTGCACGTTATGAGATGTGACCCTAGAAAGCCCTTTTTTTTGCATTACTTTTACCAGTCACCGGAGAAGCCAGTGTCTATGTTCAGTCAGTAGCTACCCTGCAACATTTGGCAGCAAGCTGAAGCACAAAACATCCCAGCACTAATTGCTGTCATCTAAGCTGAGGGGTGTTCACCAGCACTACCTGAGAAGCACCTGCCCTTCAACTTCACAACAAGGATCTAACTTAGGAATATTTATGGAGATTTCTTTGTAGCAATAGTTGGGTTTCTATTTAATGTCTTGGTGATTTCACATGTACTGTGGATTTTACCTCCTCAGGGAATACTGCAGAGAGGCTGGCTGAGTTTTTCAGTTTCTCCTACTAATATTAATCTAGCATCTGCCCTAATAATAAGCCTTTTGGGAGTCACTATACACAGACTTCCATGTGGTAAATGGTTTGGGATATCCTGGCACAGCTTGTGACTGCAGCCACCTCCTCCCAGGGCTGCAGATCCCTCTGCCATCTCCATCCCTCTGCTCCCTGCCACCTCCACCCCAGACCGGGGCCTTTCTGCAAAGGGCTCCTTGGCACATCCTCAGTCCCGGAGCCCTTCCCCATCTTTCCTGGTTGTTTCTGATGCATTCACTTGGTGCAGATTAGTTTTCAATGCCAAGCTGGCTCTGCTATAGTATCACGTCTCCCAGCTCCCCACTGGGGATTTCCTTGGCTCCTGCCCACCATATTGCCTACAGGCAAGAGACTTCTCACTTCTGCTCCACCTTCGGGTTTTGCCTCTGCAAACCCTCATGATTACTGATACAGACTCATGTTTTTTTCTGGTGGGGGAGCCTGGAATAAGAGAAAATCAGATTATTTTTGCACCTTGGGGGTTGGCCGTGCACTTAGCAGACCTGAAGTGAATTTTTTGCGTGTGATTTTCTGCACAGCAGGTTAATGTGGTGGGTGGAAACAGCATTTTTGTGTCCCTGGTTTGGAAACTTGCAGCTTAAATTATGTGTGAGTGGCAGGTCTGAAGCAAAGGAGACCCGGCTTGCTCAGCTCTCACTTATGAGGTGGGTTGTATTTTCTTGCTTCCAGTACTGAGGAAGAGAAGGAAAAAGAAATTATTTCCACAGCAGAGGGTGTAGAATTTGAAACCACTTTATTTTCTTGCCACAAAAAATTACATATATATACCAATATATTTAAAAGAACCTTGGCTGGAGAGAGGGGTGGGTTGCTAATGTGTGTGCTTTTCAGGATTGCCAGTTTTTCATGCTATGCAAGTCTGTCTGGGTGCTGTCCCCATGGTTCATGTTGTGCTGTCCCTCTCGCTGGCGTCCCATGCTGCTGCACCATGGATGGGTGCAACCTGGGGGTTTGTGTGGGGTGAGCCCCACCGGCAGCGGTGCAGAGGCTCTGTATCTGGTGACAGCTGCCTGCGGACACAATTCTCGTGCTCAGAAAGTTGAGCATATTTTTGGGGGCGTTGCAGATTCTGGTGGGTCTCCTCAGGAAGGCAGCAACGCTCCCTCGTGCAGTACAGAAGGGAGATCAAGACCTGGCAAGCACAGGCTTTGCATCAAGGTGAGGCACTGAACAGGCTGGATTAAAACCATCCCCACTCTCACACTTGCTCATGAAATTATAGCTACAAAGAGACGGTTTTCTAAAATGCTTAAAGCAACCCTGTTCTCATTGGAGGAGGTGTAGGGGATTTTGCAAGTGGATTCAATGGGAATAAGACCCAGTGCTGACACTTGCAAGGGGATGAACCCTGCCTGTGTGGGAAGCCGGGGGCTGCTCAGAGACAGCTGTAATGGGCATCGTGAAAAGCAGCTCCTGGAAAGGGAGGGAAGCAGCTGGGGCATCTCCTGCCTGAGCTGCTGCGGGCAAGGAGAGGGAGCGCATGGGAAAGCCCAGTCACGGAGGGATAAGGCAAGTGGCAGGAACAGGAGGCGGGTCTTAAAACACTTCCTAGGACAAGAACTGGGGGCCCCTGTTATTTGGCATAAATCCTCTTTAAAATACATAATAATAATTGGCGTGTCACATTTCATAATGTTAATTCCAGTGGCTAATTGGGTAGAATTGAAAACATGTGCTGTAGCTGGATCAACCAAAGGCATAGAAAAAAGCTTATTTAACTGCTTTGGGAGACACAGATTCCACATCAGCAAGCCAACTGGAAAGTGCCGTCTCTCTGTCACCTCTCCTGTGACCTGCCTCCCCGAGGACCACACAGGGGGGCTCCTCATCAGCGGTACGCGTGCTCCCTGTGTGACAGGGAAAGGAAAAGTGCCGGGAGCCCCATGCTCCCCTCCCCGTCTCACTGTGCTGATGCCACTGTATAGCCCAGAGACCACGCGTGGACCAAAGGGGCAGCAGGGATGCACGTGCCTGTGCACATCAAGTGAGGGTAGCTTCATCTGGTGTCTCCTTGGTAGCGCCTTGATGACGGCACCTTCCCTACAAGGCTGCACTGTTTTCTGTGGGTTTTTTTTTCCCTGTCAGTGGGGACAGCTGTAGCATGGGAACATTTTGGCATTGGCGCTTAATGGCATTCAGGCTCCAATCCCTCCTGCAGCAGTGTCAGGACCCCCATCTTTTTGCAGGGCTAATAGATGGCTTTGCAGAAGACCCAGGCACTGGGGTAAGGAAAGATCTGCAGAGGTTGCTGCTGGAGTGAAAACAATGTTTTATGCATGTCAGGCTGGGGTTCTGGACAAGGCAGACCTGATTTTTATCCTGGCGTTTTAACAGGCAGAATGGATGCTAAATTATAGTGCCTGAGAAAAACAGCAAAAATCCTGGGGGGAGGTTTATGTGACATTTGCTGCTCCTTAGTTAAAAATAGTATGTATAGGTTCTAGGAACGGTTTCAGAAAGGCAGAACTGTGGAGCAAGAGGTAATATCTTTTATTAGAGAAACAGATATCACTGGAAAAAATGGCCAAGCTCTTCTCACAGCTGCATTACTGCTGTACCATGATTCATTTATTAATAAATATATTCTTACAATTTGAAAGGGGTCTGTTCAAGGCCCTCTGGAAATTGGTTTGAATTGTGCCATTAGTTGTGATGGTGGTTGCTGCCTTATAAATATACTCAGCGATGACATTAGCCTTGCTCTTTAATTGAGGACTGACTTCTTTCAGCAGGAAGGTGTTTCATGTCTGACTATATATGTTCTTTTGTACCAAATGACACCTGCTGTCATAATAGCTTCCATTTTTATTGCAATGTAATACAAATGATCTCAAAAGGCTTCATAAATTACTGAAAGATTTACAGAAGGGAACAAGATATTTTTAAAACCTTATGTATGAAGTCTGTTTTTCGGTCTTCTTTTAGAAAGTACTTTTTTTTTAATTTCACTTGTCTTCTTGAAATGATTGGGAATATCAAAGCTTTTCTGTTTATTGCAGGGAACCACCGACTAATGAAATAATGGACATTGGGTGGCTTCTTTGCTTCCCAGCAATGGAAAGGATGCAATCCTAAATACTTGAAGAAAAGAGAGTCCCTCCCTCACCCTGCAAATACAAATTCCAAAGAAGCTAAGAAAGAAATTAGTTCGGTAAAAAATACCTCCTTACTTAGTATGACCATCTTTCACTTTCCTGGTCCCTTCATTTTCCCACTTGTTCATGGAACTTTCCAGATTGTACAAGGCTTTGATTTCCCTAGAAAAAGTGAGCAAAACCTTTTTGCCTCCCATATGACTTTAATAATAAATCTGTCATACTCTGCCCAATGCATCGTAAAGAAATGACACAAAAAAAAAATTACAACCCGTTCAGCAGATATTGGCAGCACTGGCATGAATTCAGTTTGCCCATGGGTGGATGACTGAGTAACATAAAAGCAGCGTTTCTATATGCTCCAGGCAATAGCTGAAGGCTCTCCTGGCACAGCCTGAAGGTTCATGACCCATAGATATTTCTCTCCTGGCAATTGCAATCTCAGCCTCCTGCTACAGCAGAACTTGTAAAAGCTGTAGACAGTCTATTGCTCTCCTGGGACTTACAGGCTCCCCTTGCAGATTTTATGAGTATCAATCACAGGCATTATCTCGTAAGACTTACAGGTTACCAGCTGGTCTGGTGTGTAAAAGTGCTGCTTGCAGTGCTGGAGACTGTAAATGCCATGAATTTTAACTATTTCTGTTTATGGAATATGCAAGAAAATTAGATTTTCATCCTTTAGAACTCAAAGTTTCTGTTAACAGGGCAAGGATCTGATCTGAGTGTCACCAGGCACATATAAAACCAGATTTTACCTACCCAACAGTTGTTTTCACAATGCTTCAAACCTTTTAGAGAGGTTTTTGGTAGAGCTGACAGGGTTCTCGTGACTCATGGAGGTGATCAGACACGTGCTCCTGGCAACACCCAGCTTCCCTTAGTAGTACAGGCATCAACAGCCTGGTGTAATGGAAAAAGATGATGTAAAGAAAACCTGGCTTTTTTATAGATGAATCCATTTATTTCAGATTGGTTGGTGGAGCTTTTTAAACACCCATCTGTTGGAAAGGGAACAAACCCTTCAATATGGAGAGCTTGCTATTCCACATTATTTGGTGTCTTTCCTTTTGGGTCTGTTCCTTGCGTTTGGTCTTGGCAGATTGAGGCTGCAGAGACATCTGTGACTTCCGTGTATTTATACATAGGAAATAAAAGTCTTTGAGCTCAATTTCTCCATATGCCTCTTTCAGCTTTCTATTATTAGAAGGCAAACATCTTGGATGAGTTGCCAGCTAACTATAGTCAGGGCTGCCAATTGTCCCTATTTCATATTCTAGGTTTCAGATATTTTCAGGCTTGTCTTTTGGTATCTTTAGAATTTGCCTAGTGAAAAAAAAAGTCATTATTTCACTATTGCCTTATAAGAATGAGTCATTAAATCTGATAAAACACATGGAGAGCGTTTCTCAGTAGGTCTCTGATTCACCTCTTGTCCTAGCTCCTTTCAAGGGAAGGCTGAGAACATTTTCATGCTCCTGACATGAGAAAACGTGGCTCCTTCCTATGTTTGCCAGGAAAATAAATGAGATACTGGTGTCCCCCTCACCCTGCACACCCAAAAGTAATGTTCTGCTCCTAGATGTGCAAAGAGGAAAATGAGAGTTTGGGCAGGGGAATCTGGCACCTGGGGAGACCTTCACAATTCATACCTCCCATTCGTATCCAAACCCAGCCCACTCCTCTCGCTCCCTCTCAGAAGAGAAGGTACCATGTAGCCACAGGACCAACGGCCCCCAAAAGGAAAAGCAACAAAATACCACTAATTTAAAATATACATGAAAATTGTATGGAAAATAATAAACCCAAGTGTGTCTACTGCCTCATCAGCAAGACCATAGGGCTTTAACTGGGAGAATGAAGACACTGTCCCAGCTCTTGCCTTGGCCTTTACATTCTTCAAGAACTGAACGCATACAGGAAAGCATGATGAGGAATATATCACCTGATTTTCCTCAGATCAAGTGCCATCAGACCCATGACACAAACAGTGGTCCCTCAGCGGCAGGATGAATGTGCCATGTGCTGAAGATATGCCGAGAGTGTCACCCAACACGTGCCATGCACAAGTGTAGTGAAACCCTTCTATTAAAATGATCCTTTTAAAACCAGGTGGCATTTCAAAGTTCCTCTGTATTTGGCTTAGATTCAGCTCACGTGCTGAGAGGCTGAGCTCTCAGGATGCTTCGGGCATGCTCTCCCTGTGCTGCGGGAGAGCATGGCCAGGCACCTTACGAAACCCAGGTGTTGGGATGCTGCAGACCACTGCTCTCCTCCCCATCCCCACCAGAGGCATCTGGTAGGACTTGGATGAGGGTTAAATGAGCTTCCCCCCCCCAGGAGAAATCATCTCCTGTGAGGTAATAAATCACTGTCTTGCAGTGACACTAATACACAGAAAATGCACTACTTGTGGGTTTAGATGGTAAATACTGATTCTGTGATAACTGTGCTACAAGAATGCTTAAAGGAGCAATTTGAGATGAGGATTATCCCTGTGGCAGGTGCTGTGGCATCTCACCATACCCACGGGGCTCACGGGGTAAAATGGGCAGCAAAGGGGGAATGGTATCATTTCCATTTTAACAGTAATGCTAATGCACCATCTTGCCCAAGGTCACCTGGGAAATTAAAGAGCATTGATGGATTAAAAAAGGCAACGAGCTGATTTTGTGATGAAAATGTTTGCTCTCTGGAGCTAGATGCCACTGAGACCTTCTAACCTTCAGTGCCAATGCGTGCTCCAGATTTGCCTCCATATCTCCAGATCAGAGTCTCCATCTCCTCTCTCAGTTTAAAATGTTGGCTGATACACTCCTTTTACTTCCAGCATAAATCTGATAAGATATTATGCATCAAGCTCATTAGAAGCATTCTGGTTTCCCCCAGGATGCCCAGGGGATGTCCCAGCAGGAGCAGAGAGTTTTCTGCAGAGACACATGGAAAGGGGGAGTAATTGCCAGGAAAGAGCAGCCATAAAATAAACACAAAGCTAAACCAGGTACTGCACTGGATGTGGCTCATCAGAGAAGGTGGTTGCAAAATGGGTGGACGTGGCTCAGACACTCTGGAGCCCCTTGCTGGGGTACCAAAAGCAGCTCTGATCCAGCGCTATTACATACTCGCATGTCCCCAGGGCCACCGGCGGTGTGAAATGCAGAGCTATGGGGCACTGGCCCCAGGCTGCTTCTGAAACACGAGATACTGTGTACTGCCTAAGGCAGGTTACTGACTTCTCCTGAAAATGTCTAAAGAAATGACTGGTTTAAAAAAAAAAAAAGCATCAAACTCCTGAAATCTTTGGGTTTTGAATCTGACCCCCTGTGAATATTGCCAATGGCTCCTGACTTTTGTAGAGGGTTTATGCACTGCTTTGGGCCCAGGACCACCACTTGGATGTGGTGGATCCGCAGCGCCCGTTTGTTTCCCTTGTGGTGCTATGTCCATAGCCTTTTGCATATCTTAATGCAAATATGGATGTTGCACAAAGCCTCGTTTCAGCTGTTTTCCTTTAGCCTTGAAATATAAGCAGATAATTATTCTGTTAGTTAAGACTGAGCTGATATAGCAGGAGCAGATTTGATGCTCTTCCACAGTGCTGTTAAGTCTGCTGAGCCCTGAACAATGAAGGAGGTGGTGGACTTTGTGGTCTGCAGCAGACCAGATGTCCCTGGGTTCCTGTGTGAGGGCTCCTGCACAAGGGCTTTGCACTGATCAGTGAAGTGGTGTTAAACTTGCCCTGAATGTGGTGTGTCCTTCAGGGTTAGGCATAGCCTGCACCTCTCGGTCCTTCTTCATGTGCTATTAACCTTTGCATGGAAGTCCAGCATTTTAGGACTTGCCACATCTGTTGCTTGAGCGGTCTGCCTGTGCAGGCCAGGCAACATGTGTGCCACACAGCTTATCTGCGAGGCATGTCTGTCGCCTTCACATTTCACCTCCCTGGGATCTTCAGGTATCACGTCTGAGGAAACCTGGGTGACTTGACCCGCAATCAAACTGAGCTGTAACTAACCAACAGATTCAAAAGCTATTGCGGTCTGCACATTGGTACACTCCCCCGTGCCGGGCAGTGGCCAGCCAGAGCCACCCCAGCACGTTCGAGCAGCCCAGGAGAAGGGAGGTGAAGGGAGGGAGGTATAGGGAAAGGTGCCAACAGCAGTGTGATTTGGGGCTTGGGGCACAAGGAGAAGCTTGCCACACTGTGGGGGTGCATGGTGGGGGGGACCAAGGATGTGATGGTATGAGTGATAGATGCCCTGAGGGAGAGCCAGCGTCATCAGACTGTAGGTGACAGAGAACAGAGATCCAAGGGAAACCCAGCTTTTTGGGTTCTGCTGCACAGGGAAGAGCTGAAAAGTCTAATATGCCAGAAAAGCCTGCATGGATTACAATGATAATGCAGATAATTAGTACAAGCCCTTACCTACTAATAGTGCTTAATAATGAAAATGTCTTACTATATGTACTAATAGCATCTAATAGTAGTAAATTAATAACATCTGGGGTTTTAATAGTAGACTACGGACATCTGATTTATAATCTGAAAATAGCTTATACCCTCTTGCTGTGAAACATCTACTGTCCACATATGTCAGAGGCTGAGTAGAATATATTTTTTTTTTAGCTCTTTATCCTTGCTGGAGGCATGAGCAAACACAGTGGGCCTCCTTTAGCAACAGCCATATGGTATAATGGACCAAGGCCATGTATCCTGTAAAATAGAACAATTTAAATGAAACAAAGGTGGAAAAATACCAGCCAAACAAGCAAAGATGTCGTGGTTTGGTCTGGTGAGGAGGAATGTACTCCTGAAATGGTTTATTAGGCCTTTCCCTTTGAATTCAGGATCTCTGTGCTTGTCTTTCACTCAGGTGCTAATGCATTTGGCTGCAGAAGGCGGCACATGTCCTGAGCATCATTTTCTGACATTGCTTTTGCAGTGCAAGAGGCAAAGAGGCTTCCTCTGATGTGGCACTGGAGGGTCTCTGGCTCTGCCCAGCACTGGTGGGCTCCCGTTTGCAGGATGTGTTACCCAGGACGTGGATGGATTCTCCTTGTCAGCGGATGTCACCCAAGTTCATCAGTTCATAGCCATGCACAAGGGATCTGTGGGACAAGATGTCTGCTGGACACCAGGACTAAGGCCCAGACAAACAGTGGGCAATGCCTTCCTACCCCTCAAATCCTCTGAATGTTTCTAGAGGGGAAAAAGTGCTCTACAGCTCCAGCCTGCCTCTGTGCCCCCACCCTTCCTATGGAAACCATGGTGAATGGGTGGATTGGCATACTCCAGGTTTGCTCGTGTTGGGGCCAGATTATAATGGATGGATCGCTAAGACCTGGCAGACTGGAAACATTTCTAATCTCCCAGCTTAGAAATAGCACAGCGATGTCCAGCACTCTCTCCCCTAGTTTGGGAAATAGATCTCAGTGAAAGATGCTGCTGATCTAGTTTTGAGATGATGCAGCTCCAGCTGGAGCTGAGATGAAAGCCCGTTCTGCATCCCTTCAGAGACTAGCCTGAGCCTTCTGGAGGACTTCCCCTGGCACAGATGTGCTCTCTGCTGCTGCTGGCCATCACCAGGGGAACTTCCCGAGATGACCAGGGTATGGTAACACTACCTGCCAGACACGATGACAGGTCCGTTGCTCTCAGTATACATGTTGAAATAATCCAACCTTGCCCACTTTTTCTCAGTCATGTTCAGTATAGGTCCAAAGATCTGGTGTGTTGCAGGATGACCCCCCCAGGCTAACTCTTCTGCACTGGTATAACCTGGAGAAGGCAGGCGGACACAGCCATCAGCAGCCCAGCCCCTACCTCAAGCTGAAGCCACAGGTTCACTTTGCTTCTTAAACATTTCTGTATCTGCAGCCACTGCTTTAGGTGAATTACCAGCTGGGACAAGATGCACAATAAAATATTTCCGAGCTATGGTATGCCACTATTATGCCAAAATTGTGACTAATGCCTTGCTCATAGAAGGTAGATTCAAGATTTTCAGCAAGAAACAAAAGGTAACAGTCCAATAAAAGCTCTGCTGCCAAATCTGCAATAAGGATGTGTTATTGTATCGTATACGATTTTCCACTTCCTTTGAGCAGGGGAGAGAGCTTTCTTAAGCCAGTTTTAACTTGTAATAGGCTGAAAATCAGATAGCTTGCTTTGCACTATGTGGGATCAGTAGAGGAACACGTTATAATGACCTTGAAAGAAAACAGTGGCTTCTGTCTGCTAGGTCAGGCAGTACAGTAGCATACCAGAAATAATCAAGGGACTCATTCTCCAGCTAATTAAAGACTTGAAAATATAATTTCATGTTGTGATTGTTTGCAATTAGTCACAGATGCTACTGATCACTTGCTGTGCCATTATTTTTCCATGAATATACTAAGACATGCATTTTAAAGTAAAATCAGCCAAAGGCCTAGAATTTAAAGTTAGATTTGACAAAACCCCAGCTTTCGTGTATTTTATCAAGAATTATTAACTAAAGAAAATCGTTGTGAATTTCTTCAGTATAACACACACGTTACATATGCATAGGTTTGTTTACTGCTAAATGCAGATATCCTCAGTGTAGCTTTAGGCTTCCTTCGTAATCAGCGGGAAGAAATAGACAACTTGCCCGATCACCTTCAGATGTCTGTCTTGGGAGAAAATTAATCACACTACCAAAAAAAATCAGAATTTCTCTTCATTTCTCTGCACATAGGGAGACTGGTGAGACTCTCTCAAAGGTAAGTGAGATGAATCTGGCAAAATGCATGATCATCATGGTTCAAATTTGGTGGAATTTCCAATCCTGATTTGCACCATTGGAGAAATCTCCAGCAGTCCCGTTTTATGGAGAGCCTAGCACCTACAGGAGGAAGCACAGTGGGCTACAGCTTCTTACAGGGCTTGGGCATGTGACGGGCATTAAGTTCCTCAGCCTGACCTGCTCTTGAGGGCACCAAGGCAGGACAGCAAGACTGTAGCGAAGCATGCTGCTAGGAACAAAAAATCACCCGGGAGGAACATACGTTTACATGGGGAGTCACCTCACCCAACTCAGAGTCTAAGTCCATTGCCTAAGTCTAAGCTAGTCACACCAATGAAGTTCTAAAGCCAGTGAAGAAGAACATGCACTTCCAGGAGGGATTGGTTTTATCCCAAGAGAAGTGGGAAGAGACTCCATTGGTGATGCCTGTTGGTCTCCATTGGGCATGCTGAGGCAGCCCAGGGCCAGTGTCCAGGCATGTGCCGTCAGGTGAAGCAATTCAGATGTTTGCAGGTGAGTTGGCAACTTCACAGGAATTTTGAGGGTACAGTTTTGAGAGTAAGATTCTAAAATAATCCCTTGTCCTGAGTCCAACCCCTTCTCCTTTTATAAAGCTAATGATGTAGCTTAACAGGAGTAAGATGGAGAAGACCAATCCCCTCATTGACCAGAAGAGCCCAGCCTGAGCGCCTGACAGCATGGTGTGATTGCCATTTCCCTTGTCTTTCCCATCCTCTTTCGTTGGCAGGCTATGGCCAGCCCTCACGCTCTGTGTGCTGCTTCCCAGCGGCAGCAGGACAAGGCACTGCTGATAAACATGCTTTCTGCGGGGCAGTGAGCACATTTCTTTTTATTCTTAAGACAAATAAAGATGTTATGGATAAAGTATTTCACTGCATAGTTTCCTGACTGATAAAATTTCATCCCTAAGCTTAAAAGCACACGTCCCTGCGGAATTGACTCGGCACAGAAAGTCAATAATGATAAATGTAATATTAGATCATTGTTGCAGGGGACGAAACCTTCCACCTGGAGGGGAAAGACTGGATGGTCTCAGTGGATTTTTCATAACTAACTTTTCAGATTGATTGTACAACGCGTCTCTAGACACTGGTTTGCCATCATTACTTAACGTTCTAGAATGAACTGCCTGTATTTGCATTTAGGTCTTTTGGTTTAAAGGAGAAGTAAATAGCTATGTGAAAGAATGAAGCAGGATTCATAGCAGCTGTATATCCTACACATGAATCAAGGGCGCTTTTCTGTCCTTCCATCCTCAAAAAAAATCCCCATGAATCTGGAGAGTCTGGTAGAGAATATCTGTCTTTAAATTAAAAAAAAAAAAAGAGATTTTTCTTTACTTTCTGCATTTTTACATTAAGGATTACTCATCTCTATTTAAAAGAATTTATCTATGTTCTGTGGGCTTTCATCAAGCTGTTAATGTGACATTCACCTGAACAAAATGTAGCTCTTCTAACGTTATTGTGACGGCCGACCTTGGGGAGAAACTTCATTATCCTCTATGTACCAGCTGAGTGGACATTTTTCTCTTGGGTTGATTGTGCTGATATTTTCCAGTAGTAGTTTTCTAGATTAATGGCAGTGTCTTGGATGCAGAGGGACTGCTGGAGCAGGGTTATATTAATGAATGATATCATAGGTAGTGCTTAAAAGCCTTCAGGATACAATCTGTTGGTAGCAACCAGAACAGATTGGGTGTCCTGAAGAATAACGTTCCTGTGGGCTCTGACTGGTGGTCTGAGGAAATAGCTTGGGAGAACTGGGACCAAGCAAATATCTTGCTTCTGATCATGTTTTTCTTCAGGCAGGAAATATCAGAGCACAGTGCTAATGCAACTCTTCCGCTCCTGGCACCTCAACTAGTTTGGACAGGATCAATGCCAGCATCTTCCCACCTCACCCCATTACGCAGTATCGCATAACCACAGACCTGTACTTACTCCCCAGCAGCAACAAAGGTTTTTAGATGTTTCTGGTCCTTCCACAACCACTGTTGCTGCTGCACTGCTCTGGAAGTTATTCCTCATGATGCTGGCCCACAGCCTGGTGTTTTTGCCCAGGCTGCCACGTGTGCAGCAGTGCAAATCCTTGGCTACTGCCAAGTTCCCAAGGAGGGAACTTCTGCCCAGAGGTTGCAGCGCCTGGTGAGGAAGCTGTGCCATGGCCACCTGCCAGATGCGCCTGTGGCCACCCCTTATCTCAAGGAGGTCACACGTCACACCAGTCCTCATAAGCTCACAGTGGAAAGGGGAAGTAGTGAAGGGGAAATACTTCATGAGGATATAATGTTCTTCTGAACCTCCAGCATGAGCACATCGCCCCTTGCTAGTCCAAGAAGGTGCAAATATTTGCAAACGGTAAGGATTATGACTTGTATGTTTGCAAAAATATTTGTTACCAAACTTGCATGATTGCCAACATCTTGAAAATCTGCTTTGCAGACTGGCTTCACTCCATCCATGCCAACCTTGCATGGCCTGTTGGTCGCAGCCTGTGGGCAAAATGTGGGTCACTGGCCAGGACAAGCGAGTCTTGGTTTGCCTGTCTAACGAGACGTACAAAGTGGTGGCTCCAGTCCTGATTTGTCTGAGCTGTGAGCTGTCAGGACAGCCACCGACCTGCTCTGGGCACGGTCCATGGTGTGGCAGAGAAAGGCTATGGGGAGGGAGTGAGTAGGGGCAGATAGGGAGGAGAAAATACAGCAAAGTGGAGCAAGATGAAGAGCACCGGGTTATATGGGGGGAATCACAGAAGGAAGAGGGGAGAACAAGAAAATAGCTTGGAGGGAGCCACAGAGAAGAGGCAGAGGCAGATTTGGGACATGTGCAAGGCAATTAACCAAGCACAATGTTGTTAAATCTGAGTCTTCAGTGTTTTCACCACTTTTATGTGTTGTGCATCACTGCTGGACTCTGGGGATGGTACCACTGTTGTTTTATTGTCCCAGAGGCCATTTTACTTTTTGACTTCCTCTCTTCTCCCTCCCGATTTTTAATAGGCCAAGTATCTCTGTTGATTAATGGGGAGAATGGAAGGTGGAGAACCTTTACGGGCTATTAACCTTAACGAGCGCAATAACTAAGTTATAAGTCCATGCATGTTCTTTTGCAGAAGTGAGTGCCTGAAAGCTCAATATTTCACGTGTGGCGGAGATGAACTCATGAGCAGCATTAACATGAAATAGCTCCAACACAGCTGTGTCAGGAATAAGTCTGCATACAGCAACGTCCAGTACAGCCTCTCTAACCTGAACACACACTGACTGGTTGTAGGAGGAAAGATGAACCAGAGACACTGACAGTTACTTAAGTAAAAATTACCCCTGAGTGGTTAAAACCCTTTGCTAAAAATGCCAGCCATTTGCAATTCATATAAACAACCAGCTCTGAGGCGTATTATTAGCAACATCCATATGCTGTTCCACATTACTGAGAGAACTCCTTGCTTAATGAAGGTCGAATGGCCATAGATGCTGGCATCATTTTAGTAATGCACAAAGCCATTTTATTTCTATTTGCTTGCATAGGTTAACAGATTTTGAAGATCTCCTATAGCATTTGTGGTAGGAATTGTGATGTGTCATTAGGATGGAAATAAAACCCTGAAAAAAATCAGACTTAGCGTTCCGTGTGTGCTTCTATGAGCTCTGCTGGATTATTTTAGACACATATAAAGGCAGTTTTTGCTTTTGTATTTACACATTTCTTGATTTCCATCAAAGTAATGAGTTTTGTATCCTATTGAAGACACGATGTAATTTACCCTGTAGGATGCCGGAAAATATGAATATTCCTAAATTCTAGTTAGGAATTTGGCATGGGAAGAATAAGCAACAGCGCGGCTGGATGTTAGCGCTGTTTCTCTACAAGCCAGTTTGGTGCTTCAGTTGGCTTGTAAACCCCGACCCATCCTCCCTGCTCTTACCCAGCTGCACGAGGGGTGTCTGGCCCCAGGCACCCCATAAGCAATGGGGTGACCCAGACACCTCCAGGGAAGGCTCGTGGTGCTGCATCACAAGGCTACATTTCTCCCCCGAGAGCCAGGGTGCATCCTGTGCCTGCACCCCTGACACCACAGTCCAGGTGCCTTTCTCAAGCTGCTGAGCCCCCATTCCCTCACCCAGACCTGAAAGGTCGGTGGCTGAATGCCTGCCCATTCCCACGTAGGTACGGGTGTCTAGTCATCTGTCTTCTCTGAAAGGCTGTCTTTCTGCAAGGAAGTTTTGGATTAATTTCCAGGGTTACATGAGATGATGAGCAGTATAATCCATGGTAGAGCCTGCTGTTTGATGAGCTTTCTAGTACATGTAGTTAAGTAAGTTAAATAACTCTGTGTTATTAAATAAGTTAATAAGTTAATAAGTTAAATTGTTTATAACACCTTGTTAACTTTCTTTCCAGTTCATGCTGTGGCACTCAGAAGACACGACATGCTGCGCATGCGGAGGTCAGCTTAAAACCAATGAGAAATCAGAGTAATGGTGAAAATGACACAAAGAAAATCATCCCCGTTATACATTTGTGCATCTGATCCCCTTGAGAGACTGTGTAATGTTGCTGACACATCCCTAGGATTTTCTAAGCACAAGTTGTCCTGACCTCCCTCGTAAATCTTGAAGCCTCTGTTCTCTTCAAGGTGCTCCCACGAGCCAGATACGCCCCGCTCCATCAGTACACAAGCTGCTTTCCTGCACCGTGGCCATCTGTTTCCTAATGATTATGTCTAGCCTGGGTTAATCTGCTCTTTTAGGGTACGTCACGATGGGAAAACCACAGTATGAACTCAGGCTTCTCAAACATGGTTTCTTGGCTACTGTAGCTGATGGCCAGACCCACGGAGTCTGGACTAGCTGCCTGCTGGGACACCTTGGAGCAGGGTTTGAAGCTCCTTTTACATCCTATGCTGCAGGGACCTGCACTACTTAAGTTGTGCTAGTAGAGAAGAAATTGCTTTCCCCCCAGCTCTTCCTCAGTCTGCAGATCCAGACCTGTTTGGTGCTCTGAAACACAACACCCCCCTACTTCTGAGTTTAAGGGAAAAATGATATCTAGGTCCCCAATTTGCTTTTACTCAGAAGTCCTTTTTTACCATCCTTTTTACCAGCTGTTGATAAATCATGATGGGATGGAGATGTATGTTGTCACTCCCCTGCTCAGGTGATTCCTTCTCCCCATGGGGTAAACAGCATGGCTAGCAGTGATGCTTTACCTTCATGTTGTCTTCTGAGATTGTCTTTAAAACCACACACTTTGCAAGCAGCTGAGAAGCAGCTCATTCCCTCACCGTAACCTGCATAGCACCGGGCGAGCAGGGACTGCAGAGTCATGCCTTAAATTAAGATGATTTGCTTTCAAAGTAAATCTCACCACACTGAAGTGCATAAACCAGAGCAAGTTCTTTTAAGGTCCAAATAGAGTTTGGTTTTGGGAAAAACCTAGCATAAGAAAGAAGAAGAGGGGGAATTGGCCAAGCCCGGGGCAGAGCCAGGTCGGCACGTGCAGGCAATGATGTGGGTCCCTACGCAGCCCGCAAAGACCATCTTCTCCTGTCTTTGTGGCCTGGCTCCGACGTGAATCACACACTTCATAGCCATGGCTCCAGCTATTCCTGGATACTGCAGCTCTGTCAGCTAAAGCTTCAGCTTTTATTTATTTGCTTTGGTTTGAATCAGTTTTCCTTTAAGTAGACAGAAAAGACCAGATTCATCCTCCGGATCCCTCCAGATCTGTGCGATGGAGCAATCTGCAGCTGAACTGCTCAGCCCAGGCTCCTTCCATGGCTCAGTGAGGAGAAATGGCCACTGTTGGTGTGTGATTTGTCAGGTCGATGTCAATATCTGCTCCAGGGTGGGATAAATCACACACCATGGGCTCTACGGCCTGTGAAAGCAGCTTTGGGTGACCAGCTCAGATGTGCATGTCCCTATAGGACTGGAGGAACCCTACTCATCATGTACCATATCTGTCTTGTAAAGACAACTTCTGGTTTGAATTCCCACCAGCTGAATTCCCACATCTCTCTATCATTGCCCGGTAAGCTCTGTTCAATTCGCATCTTTCTTTGGTAACACTGCAAAGGTGTTTTGTTTTTTTTTTTAAATTTTCTCCACTCCATCGTAAACTGCTTGGTGAAATACTGGATTCAGATGTTGAAAGGTTTCACATAGTTGCCTCCTTAATTGTACTGTTAACGTATGATGCTTAATTTTTCCAGGTATCTTATTTCTGACACTGAGAATGCCTAAACCAACCCTCTTTTTACAGAAAAAAAATCTTAACGATTCTTTTTGACATCTGGGTTTTCTTCATGCAGATAATTTCTGTGGAGATTGTTAGAGTTTAGTCCTATAAGTAAATGAAACAAACCACATTATCTTATTTGTGGTTCATTATATTTGATTCTTGGGGTTTTTTTTGTGTCTAAAAATACCTGCTTCTGGAGGGTAGCACAGTTCATGGAAGAACTGAAATACATCAGTAATACACCCTGAGCTTCCCAATCACCCTGGCATTTCAGCCACCAACCCAAGCGGTAGCTGAAAATAATCCCAAACACTTGGGATTACTTTGGAGAAGGCTGAGCAGAATTTGGTGTGCAGAGACTTTTCCAAGCAAGGAGCATTCAAGCATGATGATCCAAACCCATTTGCATATTTTCTTTTTTTAATGGAGAGATCTTTTGTGCCCTACATGATGCTGCCTGCCATCAGTGCTATTTCTTCTGGACACTTTTGCTCTCTATTTAAGGTCATCCTTACCTTACTTGTTGAGTTTTAGTCTGTTTCCCCCTCTGAAAGAGGAATACAGCAGTGTATGAGACAACTTTTAAGAGAGCTTTTGCTACATCTAGTGGTAGAACCTTTGAAGTGCCTGAAAAAAAAGGCAGTTCAGCAAGAAGCCAATCTCTGTTTAAAAGTCTCGTTATAATGAAACCTGATGTGCTTTCATATTGCAGTCTGTTTACTTTTGTCTTCCATTGCAAAGCTCTGATATTATTGCCTGGTATGGCTTTTCTCGATTCTGGCTGCCATCTGAGACAGTACTGGTCTGGACTGGCTGAGAATTTGATTCAGACTGAATTATTACTGAATGCAGAGAAAAGATAGATTGGGGGGGGAAAAACCAACCCCGGCCCCCACAGCTGTCATCCTTCCCAGTGCAGTGCCTGTATCATCCAGGAGTAGTGAGAATTCACCCAAATTGCAGGAGGTTTTGCACCAACCCTGCCCAGCACTTGGGCAACTGCCTACAGACCACCACGGGTTGGTGGTGTGTCCCTCAAGGGGGAAATGGGGCAGAACATAAGCATGGCTCCATGCTTACAGTGAGGATGTTTGTTCAGGAGGTAGATGCCTGGATTCCTGTTGTTTCCGTCCTTTTTGTAAGGCGAAGTGAGGAGCACACACGTGGGGGACTGAGAACCACCTGGGACTTGCTGGGGGAGTGAAGACATAGGGTCAAATCCCACAAGGCTGGGATGTGGATCGGTCTCAGCTGAATGCTCACAGGTGAGAAGCTGTAGTGGTCCTGGGTGTCTTGGTGGTGGGAGCTCCCGCTGTGTGGCAGAGCCGTGATTGCTCTTTGCTGGAAAGAGGCTCCCTTCATAGTTATGGAAAGAAACTGGTACTTTTAGAACACAGCATCATACAGAAGGGCAAAAAATAGGTCACTGTCCCTGAAGGGAGCCTGGAGTGACGACTCAGCCACCGTCAGTGGTTGAAGACCAGCGAGAGGACTTCCACCCCTTCTGCGTTGCAGTAATGGGAAGCTCCTGTTCTGTGATCAGTATGCAGCTACACAAGCAAAATTATTGCAAGTTTAAAGACATCATGGTGAACCTGGTAGCGGATATTGCAATATCAGTTTGAAAGGTGTACACAGAATGAGGGACAAAAAAACCTAAGACCTTGGAGGACAGTTTAGCCTGAAGTATCAGAAATAAACTAAGACACAAAAACATACTGGACGTACACCATTCACGCCTTTGGGCTTTTACAGTAGCGTATGTAAGAACATTAGAAAATGCTTTAGGAGGTTGAGCTGTGCATTAGCTTGGAGATGGTACAGACGAGGAGGCATTTCCATCTCATGGATGGAAAGAGCTACTTGCTCTTGTGAAATAGCAGGAAAAAAAGGAACAATTTCAACTTCCACAGTTCATACTTGAACTATAGTTTCAGCTCAAAAAAATCCTTGATGGAAGGAATATCCATTCCTGTAAAATGCTTTAGGAGGTTGAGCTGTGCATTAGCTTGGAGATGGTACAGACGAGGAGGCATTTCCATCTCATGGATGGAAAGAGCTACTTGCTCTTGTGAAATAGCAGGAAAAAAAGGAACAATTTCAACTTCCACAGTTCATACTTGAACTATAGTTTCAGCTCAAAAAAATCCTTGATGGAAGGAATATCCATCCCTGTTATTTGCCACTGTTGTGAAACCACAGGAGCAGAAAAAGATCTGTAACTTTCTTGAGCTACAGGTTATGATTTGAGAAGATAAGGTTTCTAGCATCAGGAATTATTTCTACATGACAAGCTTGATCTGTTCCTATAATATATGGTGGGAATCACTCCATTCCCCTCAGAGCTGTTCGACCAGCCCCATGCTGGGCAGCCTCTCTGATGCCTGGAGTTCACTCCAGTGCAGAGAGATTGTCCAGAGATAACACGCTGTCAAAATACTCTGAGGAGCATTACAATTTTTTTTTTAGAAGCAAATATAAAAGACTCAATAGCTCTCACAAGCAAAAAATATTTTGAAAGGAAAACAAACAAAATGGAGAGTTAAAAAGCATAATTTCTTTCCCATTTATTTTGAGCCTGCTTCTTTCAGGTGCATAAAAATTGGCACAGGCTGCATTTCTTAATGATTGTTTGTGCTTTCTTTCTATGCATGAAATATGGGGAGCAGACATCTCTCCTTCGGAAATGGGACCTACTTTTGCTTCCTAAATGTCAATCACCATTTAAAAAATGTCACTCTATTTCATGTCTCTCTGCCCTGTGTTGTGGCTGATGGCCACATGTGGAAAAAGATAACTAGTTTCTCAAGTCTCCTGATTAGCACAGAAGGTTAAACACGTCTGGCTTATAAAGGCTTCCCAGCTTCTTCCCTGGGCGGCACAAGTGGCTTCCCCACCTCCTTGCAATTACTGCTCCCTGTGCATCACTGCTGGCCAGGTGGGAGCTCCAGCCCAGAGCAGCAGGCAGCACTTCTCATCACCGCGTGCTGCAAACCTCAAAGCAATCCCGGACAACCTGGAGGTAAAAACACAGCTGGCTGAGCAGGAAGAAAGGAGAAATTTCAGGGCAAGGATAAACCCTTTTGGTCCCTGGTTCCTGCACTCACAGGTTGCAATTTTTTGGCCGGCTGGGCGCCGGGACTCTTCTTTGCTAGCCAAGGGATTTACCAGGTATTCTGGGGATGATAAGGAAAACTCTTGTTTTTACTCAAAACTTTGTTCACTTGCTTCAGTGGCCATTTGAATGTAATTAAAAACTTCATCAGAAAGGCATAGACATAAGAAAAATGGAAATAATAGCAGTTTGTGGGGTGGCAGAAGGTGGAGTTATTGAGGTTTCCTTTCTAAAAGTTAGGAAGCTACAAGTAGAAAATAAGACAATACAGAGGTTTTTAATTACATTAAGTCCTGTAAAAAGTAGAACACAGCTTTTTTAGGATGCAGAAGAAGGACCGTATCCATTCATTGCATCTCTGCCTTCATTGCTTTTTGCTAGATGTAAGTTCATCTATTATTTAAGACACAATATAGAATATGAAAATGATGCGTTTTTAAATTAAGATACATACTTAGGTAATTTTTAAATTCCCTTTGGCCTTTAAGCTGCCTTCAACCTCTGATATCTAACGGGACCATCTCAGACCCGGTTCCCCAAATCCAGAAGATCATTTCTGGTCCAGCTGCACCATCCCAGGGACAGACTGACATCTGTTCAGACAGCCTGAATTCTGGCATTTCCTAATTTCTGAGCATTTGATGTTTCAACCTTAGCCGTCTTTCTAGCATAAACTTTCTTACATGTAGCATGAGAAAATTGTTATGAATGTGACTCTCCCCCAAAGACATATATAAGGCTAACCACTATATAGGTGCACACGAGACCACAGGGACTGACTCAGCAGAAGTCCAGGAGGAGCTGGGCTCAGATCCAGGCTGAGGACAGGCGTTTCCCAAGTTACACGTGTTCTTCACGCCCACAAGGCAGAGCACCACCTCCTGTCTTAGGCAGCCGGCAATTTCTCCTACTGGTTTTGCATGTAGCAATGGAGCCACATGGCCCCATCTGCCCATCTTCTAGGCAGTGTCATCATCTGGAGACACTGTACTGGATGCAGACTGTGAATGAAGACGATCACTGTAAGAAAATCATAAGGAACTGGTATCTCTACGGAACAGGTTAAGACAAAAATCTGTCTCTGCTCCTGTTTCAACTGCATAGCCCATATGGTTAATCTGCCTTTTTTAATATGAAGGGATTTTTTTGGAATTAGGTCTGCCAATGTTTTTCCTTATTAACAATGTTACTTACCTTAGAGCTCGAGTTATTATTACCAATTTTATATTCTGCAGTTGGTACCTTTCTTGACTATCATTATTAGCATTTTTATCTCAAAAAATTATCTTTTTTATTCAAAAAGATAATCTGAGATGCAGGGAAAGGCACCTGGCATTCCCTTATATCCTCAAGGGAGGTTCTGGATTGCTCATTTATGTTTTAATTGCTGTTTTATAGCTGTATATTTCTAGATGGCTTCTTATGGACCTATTCCCATATCGTGAAGTCATTCTTACAGACAATCCAGACACTGTGGTCTGGCACAAACCATGTCTACTCAAAGGTTTATTACTGTGATTAAGAGATGGAGAAATAACACAGGCGTTTATACATATGCAAAACTTTAATAGTTACACAGGTTTTTCTAGGAGCAGTGGCACTAAGAAAGGCTGGTTCCCCTGGAGAAAGCTCCTCCACAGCCACCCCAGGTCCCCTCCCAGCTCCCACATCGCGCTGTCCACGTTGCAGCCCTCCTCGACATCCTGCCCATGCGGCAGCAGGTGCTGGGGATGGTGTGAGGCAACTTCTCTGCAGATTGCCCAGCCGGTGGGGATGTTGCCTCAGCTGGTGGCCACGGCCTCTCGGGAGGGATCGGGCTGAATTACACAGGCATTTCCCTCCCTGCATGCACCAACATGTCTTTCCACTTCCCAGTCACTGACCATCACTACGTCTGTGAGATTTAGACCTTTGAGGTCTCTATATCACTATCGAGTTTGACTCAAATAGGCTGAAGGTATCAAATGGCTGCATGGAGGTCACAACCCACCTAAAGTCGATTGTCCCAGCTCTGGGTTCCCTCATCAGCAAAGAGGAAGAAAGAGGCACTTCTGGATTCCCACCCTATGTCTCGGCCAGCTTCCTTGCCCACGTACAGAACCACTTGATCTAGTGACCAAGCAGATGGCTGCAACTCGGTGAAGTGACTACTAGGTGAAATGCAAGAATTTCCACCGAGCTCTTCCTCCCTGTAATTTGACTTTTTCCCCAGCCTGATTGCATGCCTGAGAGTAAAGAGGAATTTGTCAGCATGAACAAATGTCTTACAGAGTTAGTGCTTGGATCTTAAAAATGGCAGGTTGATGAAATAAAGGTCTGCCATACCAGTTTGTTACTAATTATTTCTCAAGGTATCAGTTTGAATCAACATCAAAAGTTTTCAGATGGCATTTCATGTCTTAAATCCATCTGTTCCCCATGTTCCAGGAATCGTTTCTGTGGTTTGAGCCTCCATTTTTTCCTACAGCGGCAGATTTTCTTCCTTCTGGTGTGGGGCCTCTCCCTTCCAAGCTGTCTTTCTGACAGGGAAACAAATATCAGACGGAATGCTGATGTTTTGTCTTCAATCTCCAGACCATTGAAAATGAGCCAAACACTCTCCACCCACTTCCCTTCATTTCTCACTTCCTTTAATTTTTACCCCTTCTCCTTAACTGGCCTATGCCGGTCCCACTGGCTCCAAGTTGATGAGGAATGAAGCTGCGTGGCAGCCCCAAAGCACTTTGACAAGACTGCGAAGTAGTTTCAGGACTGAAACAGCAGCAGCTGCTTCAGATCAGGAACTGCATCGGTTGAGGAAGAGGAGGGATTATTTTATGCCTCCACAGCAGCTCCGGCAAGTTCAATTTTCCAGCCTAGGACTGTTCAAAGCTGATACAATAACTAAACCCCACCTCTGCAGCGGCTTTATCCATCAGTACCATGTCCAGACTGTGACCCTATAGAAACACTTTTTAACCTTGTAGAAATACCGTCAGGGAAAATTTATGTCTGAGAGATGTATTTGGTATCAGTGAACTGAACTTGATTGTGTTGATATATGGAAGTTAAACATTTGTCCAGAAAGGTGATAGTAGCTTTATTTGTTGGCTAGGTAGAAAAATCAAAGATATGTTTTTTTCTATGCATGGTTGAGTATGAACAGTGGGAATGTTGAACAGAGTTATTACTTTTTAAATGACAAAGGTTAAGGTTAAATTATTATTTTTTTAAATAACAAAGCAGAAGGTTAATTTATGATACAATGTGTCTTCGATAAAATGATAGCAAATACTAGAAAAGATTATAGCTTAATATATCAACCACAGTAGTTAAGGAATGCTTGGAAATGAGTTTGCAAGGTGCAGGGAACAGGATCTAAAAGGTGTGATGAGATCTAAAAGTAATTTGTTGAACCTCTCCCCTGGGTGGTGTTCCTGGCTGCTCCACCAGCTGCCTCCTGCCAGGTACCTTCAGGCAGACAGGACTGCCCTGGATTTAGCACCGAGAAGGGTCCAGCCCTCGGTCCTCACATAGCTGCCCCTGCATGGGAATCAGCGCGAGAGGAGATGCAGACATCTGCACGTGCATGGTGGCACCATCCCTTTGCCTCCAAGGGTTTCCAAGGCATTTGTTTGGGACTGGCAGACATGGGACAGGACTTATGGAGACCCATGCTCTTGAGGAACGGTGTCTGGAGGGCTGGCGGGCCTCCATGTGTCAGCTGAGCCCCTGGAGACCCCCTGATCTATCACGGCAGCTCAGAGGACAGGTCAGCTGGCGATACTTGCCTACATGCTGAACCTCCTGGCTGGCTCCCTGTACTGGGCCTGGCTGGGAAGCAGTTCATTTTCTCCATAGCAGCCCATACAGTGCTGAGTTTTGGATTTGTGAGTAAAATAGTGCTGATAACACACCAGTGTTTTGGCTGTTGCTGAGCAGCGCTTGCACCACATTGAGTTTTTCTCTTTTTCCCACTCTGCCCCACCAGCCAATAGGCTGTAGGTAGGCGAGAGGCTGGGAGGGGGCACAGCCAGCTGACCAAAGGCTTATTTCATGCCATACGACATTGCGTGCTGCAGTAAAAGCTCAAGGAAAGGAGGAGGAAGGGGGGACATTCGTGGTTATGGCACGTGTCTCCCCAAGTAACCTTTACGTGTGCTGAGGCCCTGCTTTCCAGGAGGTGGCAAAACATCTGCCTGCCAAAGGGATAAATTGAACAAATTCCTCTTTTCACTTTGCTTGCATGTGCAGCTTTTGTTTCACCTACTAAACTGCCTTTATCTCAATCCACAAGTCTTCTTGCCTTCCTCCTATTTTCTTCCCGTCACACAGGAGAACAGAGAGTGAGCAGATGTGTAGGTGCTTGGCTTCTGGCTGGGATCAAACCATCACAACCCCACTCCCTGCCCTTGGTAACAATTTCAGTGAGGATTATCGGGGATTGAATCTCACAAAAGTAATGTGTGTTCATGGGCTCCAGCTGAATCCTGAGTTAACAATGTGGTATCAGAGACCAAATACGGGCAATAGGTAATTTCTGCTTCATTTTGCCTGAACTAGCAAATTTTTCTTGGCAGGTCTCCTCAAGGGGGACACAACAGAAGATGCTGAAGTTGAACTGCTACATGGTTTTGTTGTTCTTTTTTCTTCTTTCCTTTATAGTTACATTTTCAGAATAAAAGATCTGTTATTGATCACCAGAGCTCTTCTCCTCATCTAAGCCGGTCATTCCCAGCTGCTCCAGTGCTGCAGGACACAGGGCACTGAGGAAGGCACCTGAGGTCCACACGCTGCAGCATGGTCTGGTGACAAGGTTTCCATCCACCACACCACAATACGCCATTGCCCAGTCACGGGACCAGCCATGCATGAGCACTGTCTGGATATTGTGTTCATGTCTAATGTCCACAGCTCAAGAAAGACGCTGGGTAATGTGTGTATTCAGAGAAAATGCCACAAGAAGTAAGTGATCACAGCAAGAAAACCTAAGCAGTTACTGCCTAAGGCTCTGTGGAATAGGTTAGGTAGAAAGCAGAAGAAGATCATCTAACATCCAAACAGACATCTAAAATCTGTCCAATGAATCATACCCCAAAGTGCCTATTTCTTGCCTTTGGTTACAAAGGGTGTTAGACCTAAGTCCCTCAGAGAGAGACGCCATATTACGATCACCTAAATTCAGGTGAGATGTCTGACCAGTGATACAAAGAGCATCGCTCAAAGGGGGCCAGGCAGGTTATCAGCATCTAAGGTGCCCTGGAAGACCTTCCCCATAACCCATGTTCACCCTGTGTTTGGTCACGTTTTACTGAGTAGCTAGATGTTCTCTGGAGCTCCAGTGATCTGGCAGAGGATGGCTTCCTCTGGTCATTTTAACCCATTCAATTAATTGCAAACTTGGTTGTCAGAGAAAATATGGAAACCCAGAAAGAGGCAGAAGAAAAAGAGCTCATCTAAAGCCACAGGAAAGAGAAGATGCAAAGTAGAAGCCAAAGGGGAAGAAAGTGGAAAAGATCTAGCCTAAAATCAAATGGCGAAAAAAACCTGGCTAGAAAGTTTAATTAATTCTGGCTAAAAAGAAAAGAGGAAATGAAAAATGAAACAAAGAGCAGAACTAGCACTTGAGAGAGAGCGAGAAGAGAGATGCTGGGGAGAAAGAAACCCAGTAAATTAACAGAAATGCAGCAATATATGCTGCAGAGAAATCCTTTCAGCAGGCTTAGAGAATCCGTCTCCATTAAAGCTTCATAGTAAAGGCTCAGTGGGATTTTCAATATTTAAAAATTGTTTCTGAAGGTAGCCAAGGGGAGATGCACTGGTAACTCTTGAAAGGCTAATGCATTAAAGCTGATTGTGTCTTCAAATAGCATGGGACAGGGTCTAATTCTGGGTTGCTTTAAGAGAACACTCGTGCCTTGCTGTGCTCTCTCCTCTCATTAAAATGTCCCTGTTTGGGGTGGTTTCCAGCCTCTGCTTTTCTCTCTTGTGATCACTGCTGAAGATGAGACAGGAGCAGGAGGGTTGAAGGCAGAAGCTGGGAATCGCGGGGCTGCTGAAAGGCTGCTGGTCCACCACCCCACAGCGCTGGGGTAAGACCCTCGCGCCCTGCAGAGAGGCAGAAATTGAACGACAAGGTCAAGGCAAACGGTTTCACCATGTGGCCCCTGACGCAGAGAAGAAGGAACACTGGTTTCATTTGTGCAGAGAGAAATGATGGATGCCATCCTGGTGACTGGCAGGCGGTAGCTTCAACTGCCCTGGCATGGGACACAAAGTCCCCAGGCAGGGACAGTTTTTCCTTTCTTGAAGTCCTGTCTAATGAGGGGGAGTGAAAGCCCAAAGGGAAAATAATTCACAAATGCAAAAGCTTTTACAGGCAGGGCCATCCCACTTTTGCCAGGTGTATAGGCATGGGTCTGAGAAAGAAGTGAACGTATGCTTTGAAGCCGAGAAGAGGAGCAGCAGCATGGCAGAGGGGCAGGTCTCTGCGTGGAGGAGCATCCCTGCTCCAGAAACCAAGCCCAGCTCCTCGCCCCTGGTTTGGCAGCAGCTGTCAAGCGGTCTCCTTCTTCCTGCACTCAAAGTACCAGGCCAGCAAAACAATAACTACTTGAAGGTTACAAAATAAGATGCTTTAGTCTCATGGCACACTCTTCCTTCTCATCCTCAACTTTTAGGGGCGCCCGAGATGCTGTACACCCTCCGCACCCAGCCCCGTGGCACCTTTCAGAACAGTACGCGCTTTCAGGGGTTGTAACACTAAAAAAATCCGAGCGAGAAAGGGGGTGAAACGTCCCCCTGGCAGGGGGTTGTCCCCGGTGCCAGGCAGAGCGGCGGGAGCGGAGCGCCGCTCCCCCGGCGGGTGGCAGCATCGCCTTGCCGGCCGGCAGCGCTCCGCCGGGCGCGGCGGGGGCCGG
>NW_008794446.1:7800467-7820632 GCF_000699145.1 Aptenodytes forsteri | reverse complement strand
GTCCCTTCCTTGTCAGGGGTTTCGTTTTGTTAACACTCGCTTTTTGTGCCGTCCTGAATTTCAGTAACTTTAAACAACTTTCTAGAAATAACACTGGGTGTGTCCTGGTCCTTGTCTAAACGGTATAAATCTCTGCTGCGTTGCAAAGCGTTCGGTACAAGGATCAGCCTCCAAAAACTTCGGGTTCAGCCCCAAACTCCATCTACCTCCTGCCTCTAGCAGATACTGTTAGTGCCGGACACCAAGGGAAGACTAAGGACAGACAAGTGTCTGTAATACCTCCCTCGCCCAGCCCCTGTTATATTTTCAGCTCACAGGCTTTCCCTGGCTTGGTACCCCTCAGCAGAGCCCTCTTCCAAGTATCCTTCCGTGTAATGAAGACACAGGTCACGCCGTCTGATGGGAAGGAAGATGCGGCACTGGGCGCTTTCTCAGCATGACTTGTCCAGCCGGAATGTGAAAGAAACCAAGTTCCCTCCCACGACTACACAAGGAAAATAAGGTGGTAGCTCAGATGCAGAGATCTCCATTTGACACATGCATAAAACCAGGTGGGATGAATCCCATCCTCACTGAATCTTGGGCTCAAGAAAGGCACCTCCACCTGGTGGCCACTCTGTTTTGTGCTGCACGGTTCTCTGTAACTGCTGCTCATTGATGATTTTTAGTATTGCATATTTTTCAGTGAGAAAGTATGCAAAATGTGATCTGTTTAATGGATCACAGGGAATCATGAATGCCAAGAAAATAATAAAAGTAATAAGTAATTGTTCTTAGAAAATGTGATCTGATGCTTGCCTGAAAATTTAATTATCATAGTGATTGAAATTCAAACAAGATATCGACCAAAACTTGAACTGAGACAGCAAAGAGCACTGAATGTGTTTCAGGCTTTTTTCATCATAAGCCGCCTGTTGAGTCACAGTGACCAAACCCGAAACCTGTTCTCTTTTGCGCGACTTTTTGGTCTCTGTGAAAGCAGTTTTGAGGTATTTTAGATCCCTTTCCCTACCAAGGAAACAAGCAGAGGCATCCTTCCAAACCAAGCGGCACATAGCGAGGTTCTGCTGCGAGAAGGCTTTCCCTGTCTCCCAGCCAGCTGTCCTGCTCCAGGTTTCCTAATCCAATGCTAGGGCTACAGAGACAGAATGAAATGACCCAAGAAATCGGTCATTATGAGGAAAGGACAGACTGCCAAGCTCTCCTCCAGCTCCCTTTCTCCTCTGGGGCTGAGCTCACCCTGTGCCGTCCCTGTGGGGCTATGGTGCATTTGACTTGTGGGCAACACAAGCAAAGGGGCATCTGGGCTCTTCCCCACTGCAGATCTCAGCACAGACACAATGAAGCTTTGGCCAAAGTCTGATAGCTTCAGTTCCCAAATGACTAATGCTGCTTAAAATAGATGGGATGACATAAAATTATTTGTTGTCTGCCCCAACAGCAGCGCAGGTCTATCTTTTCTCTCTGATAAACTGAATGGTTTTGACCCAGGTTACAACCTCTGGTTTGAATTTAGAGATAAGTATGGTCATATCAGCCTTGCGTCAAGGCTCAGAAGCAACCCGTGGCAGCAATGATGCAGCGTTTCACAAGGCCGGATGGGCCAGATGCAGCTGCAGGATCTGGGCAGTGTGGTCAGACAGATGCTCACCCCCACTCCACATCTGGAGGGGCCCTGGGGCAGGGGACAGTATAAACTCTAATGAAGCCGCACTGCCAGTGGCAGGAATAGAGCTAATTCCAGGTACTTGAGAGTTTACAGCCACAACAGTGGATTTAATTATCACTTTACTGGGCTTTAAGTGAGCTGTAAGACTAATCTAAATTTAACTTGCGTTACAGGGTCGGCAGTCTCTTTACAAGCTTCCTCAACAGACAAGTGTCAAATTAGGGCTATATCAATAGATAAAGGGGAAAAAATAAAGCCATTGATGGCCATAGATTTCCCAGCTGATATCTTTATACTCTGCTATAAAAGCCTATCACCCTTCATTTAAAGAAAGTGAAAATTGTTGACATCTCTTTCAAATGGTAATCATTAGGAAGCAACTTGAAGTAAATATAATTAGAATCAAATAATGTGCACCTTTATTGAGGAGTAACAACACTCAATATCTTCTGCTGTTTACGCTTCCAGATAGTCTGAGTCATTAGTTTGGGACCAGATGTTGGAGCCCCTCCAGCTGCTGCGAGACTGCACCTCTGAGCACCGCCAGTGCCATCGGGAACCAGCACTGTGGCTGGGCACTTGGTTTATAGCAGGTTTTGAAAAATGCAATGCTTTGCTTGGGTGCAAATGCTTTCCAGGGCAGAGAGGATTCTGCTCTCGCTGCCTGCCCAGAGCCAGGGCAGCCCACGGCTCCCGGGGCCTCACCCCTGGGTGCAGGGGAGCCGCCCGGCCACGGCAGCAGACCTTTGCGCGCCATAAAGGGATGGACTTTGACAAAATCCTGCCCTTGGACTTTCATGCATCTGCACCTGCTGACCTGGCTAAGAAGATTTTCGAGGTCACAGCGCCTGTAAACAAGCCAGGCACAGGCCTCTGCTGGAGGGTCTCCCCGGGCTTTGGGGGACAGCTCTGAGAGGCGAGAGCTCTACAAGGACACCCAGCCCCTGGCTTGGAAGAGCCCATCTCCTGTCCTGCTGAGCTGCCCCGCATGACATCCCTTCCCACCCTGCCCCGGGCAGCAGGAGCCAGGGCCTGCCCGCATGACCAAAATCCCTGGCAGGCAGCAGAAGGCAGGCAGTTGCTGGCGCCACACCTAGGACGCCTGCGCAGTCATTTTGCTCACAGATTTCTCTCTCCTGGATGTTTCTTTACCAGACGGGACCACACTATGTCACACATCCAGTCCAAGCCAGATGTCGACCTGCGTAGTCAACGGAGAGAGTTAGGTACCTCCAGGGGGCTATTAAACCTGGTCTCTGATGAACTGTGCTCAGGAGATGCCTGTCTATCTCCCTTGCTTGCTCAGAGAGCTCAGATGACCAGCTTAAGGCTAAACATCTATGTTTTGCAGGATTGAAGTTAGCCATCTAGTGAGATGAATCCTCTGCAACTGTGGATTACGCTCCCTGACAGGCATCAACTACACAGCTCCTAGAAATAAACTATTTAGCCCCCTTTATACGTACTTTTGTATGAGAATATAGCTAAGCCTAGCACACAGCATACCCAAACTAAACTATGTGTTTCTTCCCACCACCCCTTCATCCCAGACCATTGCTACCTGTTGTACTCTCACCATAAATTCCTCCCCTTTGCAGAGCTTAGGGACCACCTCTGAACCGCCCTGGCTGCTTATCTACAGGGTCAGCACAGAAAAGAGATGCTGGTGCTGCCCTGGATCTTTGCAGAGGGCAAACCTTGCCCATCCCAAGGATCTGAAAGAGCTGAGGTTGGGGGGAGCTCCCTGTTTTCTTCCTCCCAGGAAGCTGGAAAGGTAGGCACGGCCTTGGCTGGAGGAATGGCCTCTGGGTGAACCCCGTGCTCTTCGTCTATTTGCATTGCTGAGAACTGCTTCTTATCTTTTGGACTTTCAAACCACGGAGTTTAAAGAAATACTGGAGTGAAATTATAGCTGCTGATGGTTATAGCACTATATTTAGGCTTCACTGTAACTTAAACACCAGACTATGAACTCCGAAATATTTTTTACATAAACTCTCCCCCCATAAACAGTGAGCTAAAATACCCAATTTATTCCATTGACTTCAGCCAAGTACAGTACAATTCTGGTTATACATTAGACCTAGGGGACAGCCTCAAACCTTGAATTAACCAGGAAAATACAGATAGCCAGAGAAAATGGCCAGTGAGAATATCCTAGCTGCAAACTTCATAGTTTGCCTGCTGATATCCCTTGTTAGGAGGAGCCACTTGGCTTCAATCAGCATTCAGACTGTGGGGTTTGTTGGTTTTTGTTTCAGAAGGACCCCACAAAATTTCAGTCATGTGAGACCCACCACCCAAGGTGAAGTGCCTGAGTGGAAATCTAGCTTTGAAGGGATTTAGTCCTGGGTCGCAGGTAAATATCTTAGGCAAAACAATGTGGATAAAGGCCTGCTGAGCCAGCTGACCTTGGGGAAGGCAGACAGCGTGGTTATCTGAACTTCACTTATCTGAAGTCTCCTGTTGTTTGAGGTGGGATTATGTCATCCACCTCACACCGAGAGAGGGGGTTCTGTGTGTCCTGACCAACCTAAGGCGCATGACCCAGCGTCCACAGTTACATCTCGGGAAGGCAAGCGTCCCTCCTCTGGAGAGCAAAGTGGTTTAGAAATTAAAAGCCTGTATGATTCAGGCTGCACGATTCGTACACAATCATGAAGGGGAAAAGCACACAGAGGAAAGAAAGCTGGAATAATTTTGGGGAGATGCTGAGCTGAGATACAGCGGTGAGGTGGTGTGACTCCCCCCAGGCAGTCATGAGGTTTGCATGCCTCTGGGGTTTTCTCAAAGCCTCTGGTGACTGCTGTGAAACAACAGGACAGGTATTTTGGTCACTTCTATGACGACTTTTTATCAGTCCTTTCTTAAAAGCCTGCTGGTTCTTCACTCCATCGTAGGAATTTGGGGCATCCCATACCTATCATCATCCCAGCTTGCTGTAGCTATGCCCAGCAGAACAGCTTCCCCTTGGTGAGCCTGAACCTGGGACATGCAGTGGCTCCGTCTAGACTAGCATATAAAAAGGACCACGGTGAGTCCCTGGGCCTGGAGAGCAAGTAGCATGGCTGGGCTGAGTCCATATAGCTAAACTCCCTGTCACATCTATACTGCCCACTGGGAATTGCAGAAGTGCAAAGCCTTCTGCATGCTGAGAGGCTCCAGTTACTACATCGGGATCTCTTATGCAGTGTTGTTGTTCCCCATACAGACTGTTCACCTCCTCCCCACGCCCAGCTCAGTCCCAGTCCTCACTTTGAAACCAGAAATGGAAAAAAGCCAACCATCCTTGTCTAATTAATTCTTCTCAATCAGGAAAAATAAAAAATATGTCACTGATGACTTAAGCTGGAGTTCCCAGTATTTCCAAAACAGCAGTGTACCTCTGCTTCTAAGGCTTGATGGTCTCTCGTGTCGTACCACCAACACAAAGAGTTAAATTAAAAAAAACCCAAACAAACCAAAACACTGAAGAACTATTCCTAATCCCCTTTTGCTTCACAAAAAAAGTCTACTAAAACCTTTTCACACAAGAAGCAGTGAAAGAAACAGTATGGTATATTTACAATTAATTTTCAGCTTATGAAATCACCTCATGAATGAAATGTGTGTCTGAGTTGTATGAGAGTCGAAGGGAGAAAAGATAATGCCAGCGAGGGGAGACCTGATTTATATAGTGTCTGCTGGTTGCCTTTCATTTTCTGAACAGCAGGAGGAGATTAATGATATTGTCACAACAACATTAATGATGCTGTAAAATCATAAGGACAAAGAGAGCCAGGATTTGATAAAAGTGAGATTTACAGCTGCATCAGTCAATTTAATTATCTTTCACTAGGCTTAAACTAAGCAGTAAGACTAATCTCCATTTAACATGTTTTACAGGGTCTGCAGGCGCTTTACAATCCTCCTCCATTCAGAAGTGTCAAATTATGGCAATATTGATAAAAGAGTGGTGTAAACGGTTGTCTAGTCAATCCCCGAACCAGTTAATATCTTTCTTTACTGCATTGTAAAAGCCTATTACTCTCAAGTTTTGGAGTGAAATTTGTGGACAGTAATCTGAGTCGATAATGTTTAGAAAACAAGTTCGGAGAAGATAAAGATCCATGTCCATCTGCCTGCGCTCGCTATAAAAGGTGGCGCTGGCTGCCTCTGCACCGGCTCTGCTGCCTGCCCTCCCGCCCTGCCAGACCTGCCCCAGACGGGGCTGCTTCCCCCGCTGCCTCTCCCCTGGGAATGAGCTTTTTTCCCACCGCGGGGAGGATAAGCAGACTCAAGCAACGTCAGGACTTGGCATGTTTTTTAACACGGGGCGCTCTGCAGCCCAGGATGATGGGGCCCCACAGCCCATGGGGAGCAGTGGTTCTCCCCAGCATCACTTCGACGGATACATGGGGCAGAGTGGGACCAGGCACAGGGGATGGTGGTGGCCCTATCAGCTCTGCTCTGCTGGTGCCCCTGCTAGCGTGGGAATGGTAACTGCACCACCAAACCCCATGCAGAGTCTTACCTCTACTTCCCATAGCAGCAAACAAGCATGGGGATTAAGTAATTGGAAGCCAAATGATTACCTAAGTGTGTAACAGGATATTTGTCCTTATTAGCTCATACAAACATGATAGATTATATACGTTAATTTTCCATGTGCTGTTTTTAAAAACCAAATCCCTCGGGTACTTCAGGTCACTAGGCTTGATTTTTGACTCTCCATCACTTTGTGGAGTTACTTATACTTCCACAAAGAGGGCATAAAGCCCAACCATCTCCACTTGACAGGCTGTTTCATGGCCGCCGAGCCCTACCTTTCCACAGAAGTATCTTTCTTTGAGCTATAGAGAAGCAAGCTTCTGGCATTGGGAACAGAGGAAAAATGCTTAAACTTGCACTTTTTTTAATCTTTCATTTTCAATGAGACTGAAGAAAACGTAACTCACAAAACAGACGGCAGGTCCCAGCAAACTGCATACTCCAGGCCTGGGGGAGTCGCTTGTTTGCTCAACTGTTGTTTGATATTTGGTAGCTTGAGAAAATCTAAATCTTTCCTAATGAGATCAGATTGTCTTTCCCTGCTCTCCAAGCAGAGGAACACCAGCCTCTCTCTGGCCAGGTATGGCTGGCAGTAAAGAAAACAGATTTTCTCTGATTTACTGTGGGCTCTGGCTCTGAGAACTTGGTGGTGGAAATTTAGATCCCACTTTGCCTCTCTTTATTTTATACTGTGCCTCATTTAAGTGCTGTGGGCCAGCCTAGTGCTTTAAGCCATTCTTTCTGCTGGTCAAGTGGCTCTGAAGGCAACTTCTGAGATACTTTGGTCTCGCTAACCCATGTAACTGAGCATTTTTTGAGTGAGGAGTCAGGCTTCCTGGGAAAAAAACTTCAGGGCGCAGGCATGCCCTGTGTCACTGGAGGACAGTCGTTCTGCTCACGCATTGCTTAAAAAAGTCAACAAACACAGAATGACTGAGCCCAGTGTTTCTACAGTATCTTATTTTTAGCTGTCTCAAAAAGTTTTTCTACTAATAATGAAATAATCCTCTGACAAGAAACTAAAAATGTTTCTCTTCCCAGGCAAGGAAAAGAGGCATACATTTTTTCAACAATTACCCAGAAAGTTTACAGCAAAAAATAGTAACAGAAGTCAACTATTCTGATTCTATTTATGTTTGAAACACACTGCAGCCCTGCCTTATCGCCTGCTTTCTTTAGCTTGCTAACACATCTAGAAACCTAAATCATGGCAGGTATAACGTACTTCTGACAGCACTGAGTGGCCCCCTCATGTCACAGCCTTTAGGTCCTGGGACCTCAGTGCCCAGCCTGGGAGTCAGTACTGGTGCAGGAGGTGCTGATGGACATGCCCAGGAGAGACGTGTCCTTCTGTAGGACAAGTACCACCTCAAGCCCCAGCTCAGACCAACCCCAGGACCTTCCTGAGGGATGGACTGTTAGAAAACCAGACGGGTTAAAATCAGACGCATTGTACATGACAGGCTTGGCTGGCCTCTGTCATGCAGCCCATGTTCCCAGCTGCTGCCTCCACTGGGCTCAGCTGGTGGGACACCACTGGTCGGCAGATCCTAGCCTGTAGGACCACATATGGGAGCAAGCCGGAGCTCTGCAACAGCTGGAGGGAGGCCTTGTGCACCAGAGCTTTAAAAAATTGGGAAGCTGACAATGCCATGGTGGTTCCCGTCAACCTGCCCCCACCAAGACAAACGATCTCCTCAGCGCTCCTCTGTCCAGGGACTCTCTGAAGAAGGGTTTTCAGTCAAAGTGGTGGCTTGCCCTAAATCGACAACGGTCTCAAACTTTACTGCCCATTTCAAGGAATCTCCAGCCTAAGGGAAGGGATGTAGAAATTGGTAGGAGTTTTGTCCAAACAAGGTCTTCAGGATTGAGCCCCTGTCAATAAGTCCTGCAACATGCTTGTCTGTGCAGGAAACGGAAAAAAAGTCAGTTTGGGATTCTTATCCGTCCGATCTTATCAGGGTGGTAAATCTGGTCTTTGATCTTTTGTCAACAATGCAAAGTTGGAGGCAGCTGCCACCACCCTGCTCAGCGATGCAGTCATCAGGGTCTCATAAAACATTTATGAAACCCGTCATAAACTGGCCCGATAAGGAGCAGGACATCGAGTTTCAGGAGTCAGCAGCTTCTTGGGGAAGATCTTCCCTCTAACTCCAAGGCTCCTTTGTTTAAATAGCAAACACAAGCCACCGATTGCACCCTGCCATAAAAGCTGGGAGCAGGGAATTTTCACCAGCCCTCGTGCCTGCTGAGTTTGTGTGGCAAGTACTGGCCTTCACCATTTGCCTTTCCTGCTCGCCAGTCCTAGGGTAGGAGGGAGAAGAGGGGAGGAGGAGAGGAACTGGATAAAGTTGTAACTGAAGAAGGAAAAAGTTATCCACAAATGGATGGTGGGACTGTTTCTAGAATAAGGAAGAAACGGAAGTTTGAGCTGAAATATTTTTCGTCCTTTTATTCCTAGCCTTGACGAATTGCGAGATTTCTAGAATAAGGAAGAAACGGAAGTTTGAGCTGAAATATTTTTCGTCCTTTTATTCCTAGCCTTGACGAATTTTGCGAGATTCTCTGGGTTTGGTCCCATGGCTGAGCATGGGGTGGGAAATAATGAAACCCACCTTCTGTTCCCACCTTCCTCAGTTACTGCAACTCTGACTCTGGACAAGACACAGTCCCTGCCTCTTCCTTACTTTATAAGGAAACTAAATTGACCTGCCTTGTATGCTCTCTGTGCTTATGTTTTCTTTCCCAATTTTTTCCAAATGACTAAATCCCTAATAGCAAATGAGGTGCCTCCAGTGTTCACCCTGAGACACCTAAGCCTCAAGAATACAATCACACTGTGGTGCTGTGCAGTGATTTCTGCTTACTTTAGCAGCACGGAGCACCTCTCAGAAGCACGATGTCCACATTAGCACCATGATCTTCCTGAGCTAGAAGTTAAATAGCTGTACCACTCCAGGGACCATGTTGATCACTCGTTCAGATATTTCTTGTTCTTTGGAACAATCTTGGCCTGGGAGATGCAGCTGGAAAAGAAAACTGCTGCTAGGATCAGGTGTGTATGTGTTGCAGTCTTGTTTGAACACAGAGGGTTCAAACCCTTGATTTTCTGAATGCACAGAAAGGGCAATGACAAAATATACCCTATGTTTGCAACTCAAAGCCCTGCTTCTGGTTAGCACCAAGATCAAATCCTTCTCCCTTTGGTGCCATGAGGCCACATTTTTAATGTGTATTCCAGATATCTTTGGGATCTTTTTTTTAGCAAAGACACAAAATAACACATGAAGTATTACTTGGAACTCAGAAACACAAAATAATACCTGGTAAATCACCTGGCTTACGCTTTTCTTCTATTTGCTTGTTTTTTCTGTGATGATGTATTCACAAAGTTGGGGTGCAGACCACTATTGTTTCTGATAACCTGATTTCATAAAGAAGCTTAATTATTTCTTATAAGTAATTTAAGTCATGCGGACTACACCCTACCATATTTACAGCTATATATTTATTTTATCAGGTAACCTCCATGAGATAAGCAGCTGTGATGTTCTAATTGGTATTATTGTATTATTTACCAATCAAACTACTTAGCAGTTTGGTGGTGCAATCACATCTTCTCTACCTGTTAATTCAGTCTTGTTTCAGGTCATTTAAGTCACTAATAATAACAGTTGTTCAGTACTAGCAAGGACTTGGTGTCGGAACAATTCCAAACAAGAGAGATAGATACAAAGATACCTTAATTAGGTATGTGTTATCAGTTGCTTATAGTAATAAAGCACTAATTCAACCCTTGGTATAACCACAAAACAACTGTAATAAATTTCAGATTTGGTAATAAAACACTACTATATACCTTGATGAGGTGATAAAATAACAGTTACTTTTTAGAAATATATCAAAAATACAAAATGCTTCTAATCCTAAATATTTTTTTGCATGCCACATCTTGGATGAAGGTTCCAGCGGTACCAGAGAGCTGTTTGTATTTTTCCATCAGTGAAGGTGACTGAATGAAGCAACTGCGTTGGCTAGCCTGCGCCTGACGCCATTTAGGCGACCCGGTTCTCTTCCTTGCTTCATTGCAAACAAACTCAGGACAGAAGAATCTCTACTTGCTGCAGTCAGATGCAATTAGTCAGTTGATTGATCAATCGCTGTCACTTTGTAGCACGTCTTAATTGTGTGAACTTGCTCTGTCCCTGTATCAGGTTATGTTATTATAAAAAAAAAAAAAAAGGTCTTTTAAATGTACACACATTATCTAACACCACTCAGAGGGATACAGGTAATGCACTCACTCTGTCGTGTGGTAGTTTACAGAAAATGTGACAATCGTGGCATTTTGCGCACATTTTGTGCAAAGTCAGTGTCCAGCATCCTGCGTGGGTGGCCTTCTAGTGAGCCTCAGCGCTCTGAAGGTGACCCCAGGACATGAAATTACTGTTCCAGGGCTTGCTTTTGGATTTGAAGGAAGGGTTCGAATCAACTAAACTAATGAGGAGGACAGGAACCTCCTGCTACAAACAGCATGACTCCAACCAGGGACTTCCACTGGGGAGCTGTAGGATGTGGGACCACAACATCACGTTAAATTATCTGCATGAAAAATCCTGTGTACCATACTGACGAGACATGAACAAAGACCTGCGTGCAGAGCAAGATGTCTGGAAAACTTAATTTAAATAGGTACAAATTCTAGACCGCACACATGTCTTCTGACCACAGGAGAAAGGGTAGTGCTGACACTGTGGTGCAGGGTCTGCAGAGGCACCCGCCAGAGCTCTGCGCCCTGCGCCAGGAATGAGAGGATCCTGCATGAGACCGTGCAGCAATGGCATGAGTGCTTTCTGTACCATGACCAGGCAGTTTTGGAAAATGAAAGTGCTGTGTGACTAAGCATTTACATGGGTCCTATAAATCAGAGGGCCGGAGATGCTGCTATCTGTTCTTCACTTCTCTGTTCTTTTCAGCTCTTCTCCCCCCTCCCTGTTCAAAGGAAACTGGTACCAAAGTTAACCCGTATGCTCTCTTCTGTTTCTTTCACTCTCTTCCAGACTTTTTGACTGCTATACTTCTCATTCTCGCTCTTCTCTTTGCAATCCTGCGTTATCCTGGCAGGCCTTTGTCTCTGGTATAATTTCTCCTACTTTCTGCCCTTACCCCCTTTCACACTCTTACTTGCCTCTATCCTACCTTTCTACACTATGGGCTGCATTTAGGCTGCTTGCTCAAAGTGTCTCATTTAAGTGTTGTCATTGACAGAGGAAGGAGGTAATGTCTGGCAGCCCTGCAGAGCAGTCTGGATGGCTCATCACCTTCTTGGCCTTAGCCACCATGGTGGTCACAATAAATAAGCTGGGTACATGCAAGAGAAATGTGAGTGCATCTCTGCACATTGTGTACTAGGGTATATACCTACAGTGCTCCCTTCTTGGGGGCAGAGAAAAGCATACACAGCATCCTGCGCTAACCCCTCCACTAATAAAGTGTACCAGTGGCATCATTGCCTCCATGCAGATTTATATCAAGGGAAGAGCAAACCTGCTTTCCCCACACCCTCTGAAGTTCAGCTCAGTGTAGATCATCTGCTTTGCTGTATGTCAAGAGGGACTCTGTGCCAAATCCTAGTAAAAGCTAAAGGCAAATGGCTAAGGTACCTGGAATCAGCATGGTGTGTTGTCCCACCAAACGTTAGCCCAGGTGAGTTGGGGTTTACAAAGCTTCCAGGACTGGTTCATTTAAAAGCAGAATTTGAAGACATTTGCAGAGGACGCAGAGCGCTCTGTTTAGACCAGCTTGATGAGGACACGGTGGCCATTCTGTTCTGCTCTTGCACAGGATGAAGATTAGGAGATCAGGTGTTGCTGGAAAAAAACAGCCCTCTCCTCCAGTGAGCACTGGGGAAGTGTCCCCACAGAGATTTTTTTCACAAAGACTTCACCTCTCTGTCCTATGGGGGTGAAATGGACGTTTCCCCTCTGAAAGGAGGGTTGCTGGCCTTCAGGAAAACCCCAAAAAGATAACCCACAGAGAAGTGCGTGGCCATTGACTGCCCTCAGTGCATGCTAACACACTCCCTCCACTCATCAAGCAGCTCCATTTTCAAGATCTAAAGATGGTTTCAGTGGGGGAAAGTTTTACAGCCTTTGTGTCCCCACAGGACACATGCTGCCTTTTCTTAGGCACCAGAGAACCCATGGAGCAGAGAGATGCTGGAAGTGAGCTTTGTTCTTGCATTCATGAAACAGCTCTTAATTTCCCTAAATTGTTCTTTCCTGGGTACACGGTGCCTTCATATCTTATTGACTGCAGTAAAATAGGCCTTTACTGAACATGTATGTTTTATACCTTAAGGATGACTGCCTGTGATGTAGTTGGTAAAATGGAGCGGAACTAAATGTGAATTATGTTCATTATCCCTAATGAGTAAAATTTGCTTACTGCAAACTCCTGAGTAATGCTGAAGAAGATTACAGACAAATGCAACCAGTGATTCAGCCCCCAAGATTTCAAAGGTTTTTGGAGTATGCACCCAGACAGCTGGCTGTAACTGATGAAAAGGCTTTTGTCAATAGTGCACAGCCTTCTCTGTACCAGTTGGTGCCAAGTGATTTCATACCGCACAGAATTGTCATTTCTGCAAAGCATCCGGATTTGAACTGGTGAGACAGCAGGGGAGGCTCAAAATTACACTGCTGTTTCACACACGCAAAAAAAATCAATAGGGCCCTTTCCTGGTCTCATGAAAAAGTCACACCTTTCTGTGTTTCGAAGAAAGAAGGATTACAGTAGATAGCATCCTGATTGCAGCACACACTTTTCTGCAAGGGCTCAGCCTCCTGGAACCAGACAAACCTCTTTGATCAGCTCCGGCCCCACTGAAGTGTGAACCTCAGCAGCCAGGATCAGGCGCTATGCAATCCCCTGGGCTCTCCAGAAGCTTCTACAGGGGTTTGATTAACTCAAGGAGAAAGCGAGTCTGCCTGGTCTAGCTGACAGGCCTTGCTGGTGTCGATACTGGGTTTGCTGTCTGTTACTACATGCTCATGCTTACCCTTAGCTCTGTGCTTTATGTAGGTGGCACATAAGGTAGTGGGACCATAAAATCTGGATGTATGGAGATATGACAAAACTGGCTGAAACTGTACCGGGGTGATGGTGGGAAATAAACATCCTTCCATTTCCTAACACCTTCTAGATAAATGCAAAAGAATAAATCTCTCAGCCTGAACAGCTTTGTTGCTAGTCAGAGTAGAGGGAACATGCTCTTCAGAAGGGCAGACAAACTCTTGTGTTGGAGATAGCTATCTTTGCTCCCTCCTTTTGACCCCATGGAGATGCCTTCTATGTAGCATGGCTAGTGTCCTTTCTTAGAATTGGTGCAGACGATTTTTATGAGTTGCCGGTACTGAGAAGAAGGAACCATTTTCTTTATTTATGTCCCCTTGGGAACGTGTTCCAAAGAGGAGCTTCCCTGAGTGACTGCATGGTCACGCACTTACCATAGACCCACAGACCCATAGGACGGTTTGGGTTGGAAGGGACCTTTAAAGATTATCTAGTCACAGGCCCCTTACCCAGCAAGGCTACTGGGTTTGAACTCCTAATTCCACTTCTTTACGGATTTTTTACTGTCTCACTTTCATGGGATTTGAACCAGATGTCTACCCTGAGAGTCACCAACCAGAAAGGATATGCAGGAGCCAGCAAGATACTGGCTAATCAAAACAATTGACAAAATGGTTCTGATTCCTCTTTGTTTGAAATTATTTACAATTTAGGAGAGCAGGAATAGGACAGTACTTAAATTCTTGGATGAATTAAAGATTGATTGAATTTCATGCTGAAGTTCAGGCTTCAGCAAATCACCAAAGGCTTCAGGAAAAGCTTCCAGAGTCCTGAAAAAGAAGAAAGAAAATAAATGGACTTAAACAAAGACCTCTAGGAGAAGTCTTTTCTGTATGCGTGAATCTCATAGGATTTGAGGCTAAGATTTCATGTGTTCAGAGCAGTCCACTGAAGACAGAGGCTCTCCTTGCACCATCCCATTTCACCTGACTGCTCTTCAGTCCTGATTCCATGTTCTTGCAACCACAACGTCCACATGACCTCATTATCACCCAAGGAAAATTCACCCGGCTGCTTCCTCCTTGTCCCGCGTCCCTCGGGCCGCCCGCTCCCCCTTGGCTGGTGGAAGCAGGAGTTGCTCCATGTTCCCAAGAAGCCAAGAAGTACAAACGGGCAGTCCTGCAACGCTCCGTATCGCTGAGCTCTGAACCACGGCCAGCTGGCTGACTGTCAGCACGCAATCCAAACACTGGCCAAGGCTGCACTGGCTGCAATAAACCCTTCAAGGCTGCAAAACAGGTCAGAGATCTCAAAGAATACATCTCTGCCTCGATAATGATTAACAGGATGGTGGCAAAAGTCCCTGAGGCTTTGGCTGGCTCTGTGTGTGTGCATGCACACATGTGCATACGCCAATGGGAAAGTTTATCTGTCCCACGCCCAGAAAACCCTTTGCAGGGGCAAAGCCTCTCTCCTGGTAGGCTATTCACTCAACCCATACTATGGCCCAGTGTTCCTGATTTTCTCTGCATTGGCAGAGAATTCCCTACTGTTACATTTAAAACCAAGAGCAGAAGGAAGCATGGTGGATCAGGCTGGGTTAGCATTTCTCTAACTTCTGTAATGGACAAGTATGCAAGACCAGATTCCAGTCTCTGGTTCACGGACGTAAATCTGAAATTGGAGACAACGGGAGTTTTCTTAACTTTCGGACCCCCTGACTGAGAGTAGCATCTGCAAATCTGACCTGAACTGATGCCGTATAATCATTTGAGTGTTGTGTTATGTGCCAGTGCATATCCTAAATCCAAGTGGTTATCTGTTAAATTGTTAATTTCCAAAGCAAAATAACTTTCCAGTTACTTGTGGTCCCATGCAAATTTTTTTTCTTGGCCTTAATTTCTACTTGTTATGTTTTAGAATCATGAAGTTTAGGAATTTTTCCCATGTTTTATAAAGCATGCTATCATATCTTTTCGGAAAACAAGTGTTTAAAAAAAAATTCAACTCTAAGCTGGTTACTCTTGGTATATAACTGTGTGTGTGTGTCTGTGTGTATACGTACTCAAATAGTGGATCTATAATAGTATGCAAATGTGTTCTGTTATTAGATGGGCAGTTAGAAAGAATAACACTTGTAATGAGATCAGAATCATTAGAAGTACCTATTGTCCCTTTCTCTATGCTCCATTATATTAAAAAATGTTCCAAAAGGTGAAACACTGGCGGCGGATGATGGGAGCATGGTGGAGACTAAATCCCCTTCTGACCCTTCTTGGTTTCCCTTTGGTCGAGGGGTCAGCAAACAGACATGCAGGGACACAACCTGATCTCCTTCTATGACCAGGTGACCCGCCTAGTGGATGAGGGAAAGGCTGTGGATGTGGTCTACCTGGACTTCAGCAAGGCCTTTGACACTGTCTCCCACAGCATTCTCCTAGAGAAGCTGGCAGCTCACGGCTTAGACAGGTGGACTCTGCGCTGGGTCAAAAACTGGCTGGACGGCCGGGCCCAGAGAGTTGTGGTGAATGGAGTTCAATCCAGTTGGCGGCCGGTCACGAGCGGTGTTCCCCAGGGCTCAGTACTGGGGCCGGTCTTGTTTAATATCTTTATTGATGATCTGGATGAGGGGATTGAGTGCACCCTCAGTAAGTTTGCAGATGACACCAAGCTGGGCGGGAGTGTTGATCTGCTTGAGGGTAGGAAGGCTCTGCAGAGGGACCTGGACAGGCTGGATCCATGGGCCCAGGCCAACTGTATGAGGTTCAACAAGGACAAGTGCCGTGTCCTGCACTTGGGTCACAACAACCCCATGCAGCGCTACAGGCTTGGGGAAGAGTGGCTGGAAAGCTGCCCAGCAGAGAAGGACCTGGGGGTGTTGGTCGACAGCCGGCTGAACATGAGCCGGCAGTGTGCCCAGGCGGCCAAGAAGGCCAATGGCATCCTGGCCTGTATCAGAACTAGTGTGGCCAGCAGGAGTAGGGAAGTGATCGTGCCCCTGTACTTGGCCCTGGTGAGGCCGCACCTCGGATACTGTGTTCAGTTTTGGGCCCCTCACTACAAGAAGGACGTCGAGGTGCTGGAGCGTGTCCAGAGAAGGGCAACGAGGCTGGTGAGGGGTCTGGAGCACAAGTCTTATGAGGAGCGGCTGAGGGAACTGGGACTGTTTAGCCTGCAGAAAAGGAGGCTGAGGGGAGACCTCATCGCTCTCTACAACTACCTGAAAGGAGGTTGTAGCGAGGTGGGTGTCGGTCTTTTCTCCGAAGTAACAAGTGATAGGACGAGAGGAAACGGCCTCAAGTTGCGGCAGGGGAGGTTTAGATTGGATGTAAGGAAAAATTTCTTTACTGAAAGAGTGGTGAAACATTGGAACAGGCTGCCCAGGGAAGTGGTTGAGTCCCCATCCCTGGAAGTATTTAAAAGACGAGTAGATGAGGCGCTTAGGGACATGGTTTAGTGGGCATGGTGGTGTTGGGTTGACGGTTGGACTCGATGATCTTAGAGGTCTTTTCCAACCTCAATGATTCTATGATTCTATGATTCTATGACACTGCTGCGGTTCAAGCCCAGTTCTTTATTGAATGATCAGAACCACTTCAGCTGGTTCTTGCAGCTGAAGTTGCCCAAGCATGGTCATAACAGACAGTCTGCAGGCTACACCAGACACCCACTGCCAGCCCTGGACAAGCAGGAGGCTCCACTCTGCATTCCTGAGGCACCTAAACCAGCCAGCAAAGGGGCAGCAAGCTCTGCAGTGGGGCAGCGAGCTTTGCAGTGGGGAAGGTAGCTCCATGAGGAACGCCAAATCAGGTCCCTTGTAATCAATGACCGTTTCCTTCCTTTGTCAGGACCTTGACTGGCAATCTGATCTTTGCATGAGTTTCCTCTATCCCAAGCCAGTGTCAATAGAAAAGCAAATGGATAAAATGTAAATGGAGACCACAAAAAACTCCTGAGTAAAAGTGGATAACATTCCTTGACCTTCCCACTCATAAAGCTGCATTACTTCCTCCTCTACAATGAAGATTAGTTGTTACACAGTATTTACATTAGTTTATATGGCTACATCCTCAAAGCCTTTATTCAGCTAAGTCAGGCTCTGCCAAAGCCCAGGTGTGGGTTTGCAGAGGCAGAGAGCTGTGGCCTCCCGTTAACACGGTTAGCTCCGGCTCACGCTCTTGCGCATGAGCTCATGGGAGAGACTGGAAGGCTGCAACAAAATAAATGCCCAGCTCTTGCACAATGATTGCTAGGCTGGATTAATTCATCCCCATGAAAGAACGCTTCATTTAGCTTAGGCAAAGCCGCTGGGGGGGAACAGAAAGACAGCTGAACCCAATTTCAGCATCAGAATATTTTTGTGTGTGTTGTTAAGTCTTCTTTTGTATGCATATGAAAGAGGAAGACAATAGCTGAAGGAACAATCACTGGAATTAGGATTCCGGCTCTCCAAGTGCTTACACCAGTTGAAGAAAGCAACGCTTCCGAAAACAATGGGTTGATGTTGGTGTAACACTGGAGGGAAAAACAAACCTTCCAAGTGAATGTAAGGCAGCCCTTCCATTTGTTCTGCACTCGTCTATAGCAGAAATACCAGGAAATTTCTTTATTCTGGAGAAATAAATTAAACACCATGACAGTTTCCCCTTTTAAATAAGCATTCTATTAGGGAGATTATTGGGGGTTTTTTTAGCTCTGCTTACTGGTTTATCTCTGGGAAGATAAATAGCTTAATGTTCTTTATGATACTACTTAGATTAATTAGCTGGTGTTTGCATGGCACACTAAGTATGTAGAGCACTATAAATGCTCATACCTTTTGTAGAAGTCATTGCATGCAGCTTGGAGCACCTTTGAAGTATTTGTTATTAAAGGTTAAAATGTTCTGGACTCCATTCTTTCCTTTGCTGAAGCTGAAACAGATGTTTCAAGCACTCTTCACTGACCACTTAAGTATTATCCAAGAATAACATGGGAAAAAATGTAATGTTGCCTCAGACAGGCTCTGTCCCATGTTCACCCATCCCACATCTTTCCCCTAGCCTTCCAGGAAGATACCTGAGAAGAAGCTGAAGACACTATTGAATTGCTCCTTTCATTTACTTGCTGATTTCTACTTTGTGATTAAAATATTTACTGATGATAGCACCTGGCTGTTACACCCTCAAATAAAAATGGCTTTGGGATCTTCCTGAAAGCAAGGTTTTAAACCTTGCAGTATCTGATTATAGGGAGCTATGAGCACAGCTTCTTCCTTCCTTCCATAGCTGTGCTTGTGTTTTCCCTTGCTGTTTGTATTTTCCACTTTTCAGCCTCTTCATTTGCGTCTTAGCAACACATTTTCAAGGCAACGGTGCCTACACTTTTGTCATTAAACCTCAACATTCATCGCATAAAGACACAACCACACAGTTTTCAGTTTAGCTGGTCTCTGTGTTGTGGTAAGGGAAGCAGCCAAGAAGGAAATAACAGCACACCGAGGTGCCAGAAGGGAGCAAGGCTGGTGGCTGAGGACCAGAAACAGTGTCCCTGGCCTGTCTGATTCCTACCAGGCATCTTTGATGTTGACCTTTTCCTCTGCCTTCCTTAAAGTCAGTCTGCTGGGCTGTGGGGAAGGGCTCACCCAGCCAGATGAGGGTCCACCTCTGAGCCAGGGGCCTTGGGGCTCCTCCTGCAGCACACAACGAGAAGCAGTCCCACCCGGCGTACAACTGGGCTCTGCCCGGAGCAGAGGCATCTGCAACAGGGCAGAAAAATCATTCCCTTATTTAATAAAGTCCTTTTCCTCTTCAAATGCTCAGATGACCTAGAACTGTTTTTTGTACTCTTTTTCTCTCTTATGTACACCGACTAGCTGCACAGTGGGCAATACAGACCTCTCCTGGCAAGATGGAGACATGGATTGAAATGTGTTCAGGCAGGGACTAGACTCGCATGTCTGCCATCCTCGGGGCATGCACTAGTCACAGAGCTGGGCAGGTAAAATCAGGGAAAGTGTTAGAGGAAGGCGCTGTGATGGCTCGGTCTGTGGTTCATTAATGCTGCTGTCAACAGCACATGGGGTCTGCAAAGCCAGCCCAAACAGCACATGCCTCTTCTAGCTCTAGGATGGAAAAAAAGGCTATGATGTGTGTATAAAAGAGTGTCAGTTTTTATAGTTATATGTTTCAATGACAGCCATTAAAGGAGAAAGTGACTCCTCCAAGGACCATGCTAAGAATCTAGGAGGACCCCATGTTGGGATCCAGGCTGCCACATAATATGAACAGTGAAACCAAGCTCCACTTCACACACCTGGAGACTTTCCCTTGCATAACCCAGTCCCTGCTGGGAATTTAAGGCAGGCACTTAAATATTGCACTCACCTGTAACTGCCAGCACGGGCTCTTTGCATTTCATTGCACACACCTGGAGATTGCAGAGTGGCTTAGCCCTTTGACTCAGGTTGATCTCCAGTGCCTGGTTCAAGGAAGCCCTAGAAATGTGGTTTGTCACTCTAAGGATGTGTCCAACCCCTCCCATGTTTAAAACATCTCCCTCCAGGGATTCAGCAATAGTAATTCCTATAACATGCAACTCAGATCATGGGTTACAATAATTTAAAGGTATTTCCATTACAATCTCCACCCCTGGTCCCTTTGGGCCAGGTTATAGGGTTTAACATTGCAATAAACTCCTCCCCTTGCTCCTAGCCTGGCTAGCAACAAGGGGTTCCTGCTATAGTAATTCCTATAACATGCAACTCAAATCATGGGTTACAACAATTTAAAGGTAGATCCATTACAATCTCCACCCTGGGTCCCTTTGGACCAGACCATCGGGTTTAACATTGCAATGAACTCCTCCCCTTGCCCCTGCTCTGGCTTGGACTTATCCACAGACTGCAGTCCCT
>NW_008794446.1:7791865-7799111 GCF_000699145.1 Aptenodytes forsteri | reverse complement strand
GGCAGGCAGGTGTTCAGCCATCTCCAGGAAAGCAGGGCTCCATCACGCGTAACAGGTACTTGGGAAGACAAACGCCATCACTCTGAACGTCCCCCCCTTCCTCCTTCTTCCCCCAGCTTTATATGCTGAACATGACGTCATATGGTGCGGAATATCCCTTTGGTCAGTTGGGGTCAACTGTCCCAGCTGTGCCCCCTCCCAACTTCTTGTGCACCCCCAGCCTACTCGCTGGTGGGGTGGTGTGAGGAGCAGAGAAGGCCTTGACTCTGTGTAAGCACTGCTCAGCAGTAACAAAAACATCCCTGTGTTATCAACACTGTTTCCAGCACAAATCCAAAACATGCCCCCCTACTAGCTACTGTGAAGAAAATTAACTCTACCCCAGCCCAAACCAGCACATTTCAGTACAGAGAATTTCACGTTCCTTATCAGCTACTTCAGGCTGTGGCAGGATACTGTGTCCTTGTAAGGTTGAGAATTTGCTCACTCTCTGGTCCTGCAGATATTCCTTCCTTCCACACTATGGTCTCCACTATGGCCTGTCTGCTCTGAATCCACTCTCCTATGAACAGGAACATGCTTTGTGTGCACCTCAGTGTTGTGGGGTTCATACACCTCCAAAGATTTCCCTTGGGCTTAATGAATGGTACACATTGGCCTTACTTAGCATTTACACAGCATTATAGACAGGTGACAGGGGATTTTGCTTTATGGCTAGAAAGATACAGAGAAAGCTGACAAAGGTGATCAAAGGTACAGAAAGGCTTCTGTGCATGGAAAAAACAGGTAGAGAGATCTCCTTAGCCCAAAAACCAGACAGGAGGATATGCTAGCAGGTTATAAATTACAAATGACATGGAGAAGATGAAGAAGGAACCACCCATCAGCCTTTTTTAATGCAAGAGCTAAGGCAACTTACACAAAACCAGCAGGCTGCAATTTCAAGAAAAACAAAATGAGATTTATTTTTATACAGTGTGGAATTTATACAGTTGCACAGTGTTTAAATCTGTGATGCTCCCTGTGAGAGGACATTATGGATGTAACGTAAATGTGTACGGGTTCACATATGTTTTGGACATCCTCAGGGAGGTGAAATCCACTGAGGTGTCTTAGGTGCAAAGGCCCCAGAGGCTCCTGAGCCATAGATTGCTGCGTGATGGAACAGATTTTTTGGAAACATCTCAATATACTTGCTTGGTCCTTCTACTTTTCCTTGAGCCACTTCTGTTGGTTTTCTCCATTGGAGATGGGCATCAACACAACCTTAACAAGACTAAATAGCCTCCTTCTCTCTTCAGACATCTGCTGGGGACAGGGTGCTGGGCTGGCTTGGTATGGCCACTCCTACGTTCTCACCATCATCCTTGTGCCATCCTGGTTTATTGACTAGCACTGCTCTTCTAAATATTTTGAGAACTGCTCAGGAACTGGGTCAGGTAACTCCCATCATACTCCAGCTGCTAGTTTTACACACAGCTAATTGCAAATAATCACACAGTTGAACATGGGACCGAGTTGCACTCTTGCAGCTGCTCCTCTGTCGAGGGTTTGGCAGTGCTCCTTGCACCCAGGGACACTGAGGATCAGGAGGAGGAACGCAACCCCCTCAACCTCCCCTCCTACCTCCTCACCCCAGGAAAAGGAAGGGTGAGTTCCTGACTATGCCATTTCACCTTTGCCTCTCCATCACCTGTTTTTCTCATCCATGTTGTGTTTCAAAACAGCTATGCACAATGACAGACATGGCAGAGGTGGCAGCCAGAGGTAGGCAGATTTTAGGAGCAGATGATCACTGACTGGTATTGGGCAAGATAAAACTACTCTAGTTCTGCCCAATTAACTCAGCAGCACAGAGCTGGGTGCTGTTTTCTTTCTTTCCCATTTCCCCTGAAAGCTAATACTCTTTGCAACACCAGCAAAATGTCAGCAACCCCATTATTATTTTACCCTGGCAGCAATCTCTTAGAACAAAGCTCCCAGTCATTAAAGCCACTTGAGTTTGGCCTCTGGTCCTAGTTCCGCAGTCCCACTGTCTCACACAAACGATCAGATGTAATCGCTGCGGTGCCCAAGCAGCCCCAGCACATCTCTCACTGCAGCTGCCAAGCAAACCGTGGCAAAGCAGTCCAACAAAAGCAAGGATGGATGCTCCCCCTAAAAAGGGGGCTTGTGTGACAGCAGCTACTGTGGAGAGTCCAGCTGGGACCCCGGAGGCTTACTACACCATGGACAACAGGGCAGGAGGGGTGAGAGACATGAGAAGAAGGAGGTGAGACCTGCTGTGTGCCGGGTGACCAAGAGGGATGAGGCTGGAGCACAGATCGCCATGGCAACACAGTTCGGGGAGGCCTTGGCTGCAGCCGGTCCTGCTGGTGTGACACGGTGCCTCAGCACGAATGCTGAACGCGTCAGCTGGACTGTGGTGGGCAAGGAAGTGCTGAGCTGGACAGAGCCCAGACTTTGTGTCTGAAGGGGTATAACAGCCCGTTAGCCTTCCTTGGCGGCATGGGACACAGCCTGGGCCATAAAGCAGTTCTTATTCATTCACTTGGGCATCACGCAGACACCTCAGGAGCAGAGAGACACAGCTATGGAGCTGGGTTTGCTTCATTTAGGATTCAGCTGCTGTTTGCAATACTGGCCACCCAGCAGCCCATGCGCGTTAGCCAACAGAGCCATCAACATCATTGCCTTGCTGCAGGGCAAGACTTGCCACTTTCTGTTCCTTTTGACCAATGTGCTGCTTTTGACCCTGCCCAAGCCCAGGCTCTCCCCAGCGAAGGAGGTGAAGTGGTGGTAAGGCGGATCTGGAGCTTCTTCAGGAGCTGTGCTCAGCTCTGGGTCTCCCGAAGCCTGCCTGCCTACAGACCTGCCTTGTGACTGACTCCAGCATGAAAGGCGATACTGCCCGACTCCAGCTCTGCTTTCATCTGGAGGGTTCATAAGAGCTCTCACTTGTGCAGGTTCCTTGGCATCTGACAAGCCAAGAGCTCAGCTACAGCTGTTTGCTCAACTAAGTTACTGAAAAGGGTCCTTGTCTCCTTCTGGCTATCCACTTTCACAACATTTATACAGACACGATTTTCTTTGAAAGCTCTGTCCCGCTGCCAGGTCAGACTGAACTCAGCCAACGTTTTACACTCAATGCGGAGGGGACACTGCCAGCTCAACTGCTCTGCGTGCTCAAACCAAACAAGGCTAATAAGTAGTTACCAACAATTAACTTCCCATCTTGGAGGACATGTGAAGAGAAGCTTAACATGGGTCTGCTCTGATTAGGTACCATTCAATGGAGTCATTGATAGGACAAGCGGTAATGGTTTTAAACTAAAAGAGCGTTATATCAGGCTAGATATAAGGAAGAAATTTTTTACAATGAGGGTGGTGAGACACTGGAACAAGTTGCCCAGAGAAGTTGTGGATGCCCCATCCCTGGAAGTGGTCAAGGTCAGGTTGGATGGGGTTTTGAGCAACCTGATCTAGTGGAAGATGTCCCTGCCCATGGCAGCTGGGTTTGACTAGATGATCTTTACAGGTCCCTTCCAACCCAAACCATGCTGTGATTCTATGATTCCATGATTATGGGGATGATGGAGTAAAGGGCACCATTATCAAACTGGCCCATGTCAGCAAACCAGGAGGAGTGCTTGGGAAGGTGGGATTAGGATGTCGTATGATCTGGACTGACTGCAGAAGTGGCCTGAAAGCAGAAAGATGAAGTTCATGCAAAATAATGTGCAAAGTCTGACACTCTTGAGGAAGACAACTGAGTGATACGGCAAGAGTCTTCAGGCAAGCATCAGGTCATTACACAAGGTATAGTGACCATATTCTCTACCTCTACCAACAGTAGGACAAAAGTAACCTGGCTTCTGTAAAAACTGTGGGACACAGGAACAATTCCCAGGCTCTAGATCCAGCTGCCGTGTCCCAGCTGCAGTTTGTGATGGGATCTGAGTGCACATCCCCTTCATTCCCTGAGATCCTGGTTTTGGAAGGATGGCCAGGCAAGATCCTGGTTTTGGAAGGACAGCCACGCGCAAGGGACAGAGATGTCACATACTCCAACAGCACCTCTGGAGAAGGCACTGGCCTCACTGCTCACACCCAGCCTGGTGCGCAGCAAGGCTTTGCTGCTGAGCAATTTGCTTCTGAAATTAAGACATTTTTTTCCCAGGGTACTGATGACTCCAGGGAAATTGTAGAATCCATATGTAGACCATAGTAGGCCAACTGGAGGCCTTTGAAAAACAGGCTGGACAAAATTCTGTCAGAAAGCATCCAAACAGATGAGTTACACTAATTAATCTCCTTCACCCTATTATATTTGATCTCTGATTGATAAAAAGCCAAAATCTTCACACATATTCTTTTTCAGAAAGGGGCATTTTATATATTAACACCAAAAAAAAAAAACCCCAACCCGACTACTTTCAACTTGCCTTTGACTTCAGGAAATCATGATCATGCTGGGAACTTCTCTGTTAATTCTATCAGTGCTTGGAAACCAAATACCCTGAGGCCTTAAAAATGCCATCATCGGACAGGCTAAATAGGTAAATAGACATTCATAAACCAGAAAGCTGGCAGGATGCATTGGGTAGAAAAGTCTCTAAAAGAGATTCTCTTTAATAAAAGACAATTATAACAACATGTGACCATAGCAACAGCAAAGCGAGATGCAGAATGGAAGAGGTAAATATTCCCTTTAGCAGATGGATGTCTCTCCTGTCTTCCATTGAAATTAAGTGCTGAAAGGCTAACATCAAAGATTTGTTCAGAAAATTGTTATCTCTGAACCCCCTGCACACACACAACTCCCCTGAGCCTCAGAAAAGCCTTTTTTTCATTTTACAATGTGAATGCTGTTTCACGGGGATGCATTTGGATTAGTTTTTAGAGAGCAAGTCTGGGAAATCTAGAGAACAGCAAGGCTCCCTCCTGCCTGATCTCCTTCGGCAGCAATGCCGGGTCTCCCCGCCATCCCCAAGGAGATCCCTACCGTCCACTCCTTCAAGTAGCTTCAGCAGTTTGGCCCCTAAATCTCTGCCTATCTTCTCCAAGCTGGTGTTAAAGAGTGAGGTTATGAAAACAGGGAAAGGGAATTCTTTGAGAAATAAGTAACACAGCTGCCTGTTTTGCTCCGTGCTGCATTTGTTCTTCTTTGAATGACAGGGGGCACAGGAGTTTCTCTTCCTTCTGAGAACCAGAGCCACTAGCCATGAGGCCGGGTCCACCATGGCCACACAAGCAGAGAAAAACTGTCCCACTGGCAAAACGAGGTCCTGCAGGTCTTCGATTTCAGTATTTACTCTTCCCTTTCGATTCCCTGCATGAAGTATTTCCAGGTGACCCTGTGTGGGTCAATAAATAATATATCATCCCCTGATGAAAAAAACCTAGCTACGTCAAAGGCGCCTTTCAGTCTGAGGCTGGCTGGAGTTTATCTCTTACCTTCAACTGGCAGTTTAGAAACATTACGACAATCAGATAACCAGAAATGAATAAGCACTTCGATGGTTCAATATCTCACTCCACAAGTGACAATAAAAAGCTCATAACTTTTCCAATGGCACATTTATATGTGCAGCAGGCAGGGGAGGCAGGGTGGCAGGGTCTGCTGACCCCAGGGAGATGGCACGCACTGCCTGCACACAGGTTACACATCTGCCGCTTAAAGGAGAGCCCACAAGCGCAGTTCTCCACAAAATGTTTAGGTCTCACCTGTAGAGCTTCAGACCATGCCTCCACAGCCTAGGGTTTTTTTTCCTGGGGACCTCATGAGGCTGCAGAAAAAAAGGGCTCCCTTGTTCTTAACATTTTGCAGGTAGAAAAAAATGGGGGTGATGTACAGGTGTGGCAGGACAAGGTTATAATCCACAATTTGTGAGCCCCAGTTCAGCCCTTCCCCGTGTCCCGAGCTTGTCCCTCCATCTGACTGGCCTGACTTCCTGTGGGACCTGCAGCAGGAGTTTTGTAAAGCCTCAAGGAAAATGCATGGCTGTTTCTAATGGAAACGGGACGGGGTGAGCTGTAATAGGCTGCAGTCATCCCTGATACAAGCAAGGGAGCAGGAGATCTGCAACAGCTCTGGCAGCGGTGAGTTTAATTTGCCTCTGTGTGCAAATGTGCTGCATACAGACAGCAAGACTGGAAGCAGAGGAGGTGGGAATCTCACCGCTCTCCAAGAAGCGCTCCTCGGGATTGCGCAGGAAGCGGCTTCGGCCAAATTTTCTGTTGGAGGAACTTCATCTACACCAGAGGAGTCTTTTGGCTGCGTTATTGCTAATGCCTTGCTAACCTTCCTCCGAGCCACCTGTATGGAAGGAAACATTGTGCACGTTCTGTAAGCAAAGACATTGCTTTTCAAGGGTTTTCAAGGTTTCCAACCCTTTTCAGGCTTGAGGGGTGGGAGGGGTTGGTAACTGCTTGAACGGGAACGGGGACCAGATTTTGCAGATCCAGATCTCCCCTTGCTAAGCAATGGCACTGGTGTGGACCCAAGGCTGAGTCACATTTCTCTCCAGGGTGATGGGCAGAGCTGACGAACTGCCCTGGTTTAAGATCAATCTGTACGACACAAGCGTGTCTGTCACGCTGCCCATTGTCACAACACGGGGTGTTAGTGATGACATTTAAAGTGTTCTCGGGGCTGTACGTTACTGGGGGTCTCAAGTCCCCCATTTATCTACAAAGGAATGTGCTGGTTTTGACTGGGACAGAGTTAATTTTCTTCACAGTAGCTAGTATGGGGCCATGTTTTGGATTTGTGCTGGAAACAGTGTTGATAACACAGGGGTGTTTTTGTTACTGCTGAGCAGTGCTTACACAGAGTCAAGGCCTTCTCTGCTCCTCACACCACCCCACCAGCGAGTAGGCTGGGGGTGCACAAGAAGTTGGGAGGGGACACAGCCGGGACAGCTGACCCCAACTGACCAAAGGGATATTCCACACCATATGACATCATGCTCTGCAATAAAACTGGGGGGGAGCGGAGGTTGGTGGGGGGCTGCCCATGCTGGGGGGCTGGCTGAGCATCAGTCGGTTGGTGGTGAACAATCATTTTTTTTCATCACTTGCTTTTCTTGGGTTTTATTTTCCTCTCTCTTTGTTGTTTTTTCTTCTGTTTTTAAAATTTATTAATCATTAAACCGTCTTTACCTCAGCCCGTGAGTTCTCTCCCTTTTTACCCTTCCATCCCCCCTCCCCCCCACCCCCCTTGGGGGAAGGGTTTAGCAAGCAG
>NW_008794446.1:7785918-7791544 GCF_000699145.1 Aptenodytes forsteri | reverse complement strand
GTTGCATCTCCTGCATGACCTTTATCTCCAGTTAAAGCAGAGCCTCAGCTGTTAAGGAGTGGGGTACAAGACTTCTCGGGGACCCCCCGGTTGTTTTTCCGGCAGGGTGGCGGGGTGGGAGGTGGCCGTGGTCATCCCCTGCTCGAGGACGCCAAGACCGGCGGAACTGGTGTGGAAGGGCTGGGGTGTCCAGGACATGGTGCGTGCGAGCAATTTGGTGTCGCTCTTGGAGGCTGGTCTGTGCCATAGCCTTACGCATCAGGAACAGGCAGGGCACACCAGGAACGGGCCTGCTGCAAGCAGAACCATGCTGTGGAGACCAACGCCATGATGGACCTGAAGTCCATGTGAGCTGGATGGTCCCGCTGGCACAAGGAGGTCAATGACGGGCACAGGACGTCTGCGGAGGTCTGTGCACCCTGTTGAGCTCCTAGCCATCATGTTGCAAGGCACCGGCATGGGGGTGTCCTGAAGCAGGATGAAGGAATGGAGACTGAAGAGTTGATGGAGATGATGAAGTGATTTACATGATGCTGGAGGGAAGGGGACAGGTGGGAAGAGACAAGCCTGTAAGACTGAGCAGTAGGGTTGGGGAGAGTAAGGATGCTTGAGCGGGAGGGTGTGCAAATAACTGTGTACTGGACCAGGGGAACGTGGACATGGACACACGGGTGCAGGCTAGCTGATCTGATGGTGAAGGTGAGGGAAAGCAAATGCCACCTTTTGCAGAAAGGGAGAAGGGTGAAGAAGAAAGAAAAGAGGAAGAAGGAAAATGTGACCAAAAGGGGAAGGCAGAAAATGTTTCCCAAAAGCAAGAGCTGGTGCCAAGGCTAGGTGGGCGGGATAAAGCTGCAGAGAGGGCAAGAGCTGGAATTTTTGAAGTGGGGCTTCCTAGGGCATGGGGAGGAGGCGAGTGGCTGCTGTTGGTTAATCTGCCCCCCAAAAACTACTTTACGCTCTGTGATGCTTCTTTGGCAAAAGAAAAGGTGATTTCATCTGAGAGGAGGTGCCAGGAGGCCAGTATGTACGTAAGGGCTGAGATACTCTTCTGTTACCCTGGACATAGGTCCCCATGCTCCCGTCCAGGCTGCACTGGCACAAAATTAGACCAACGCAACTGCAACTGTGAGTACTTGAGACACCCATTTTTCATTCTGCGGAACTGGGACTCTTTTCTTGAGAATCATAAAAACTTGTTGAAGAGAAGGCCTGGAGACATTACAGTCAGTCTTTCTGCCAGTGCTGAATTATTCTTAGAGCACATTCTTATAGCTTTATTTAGTTACATTTTAAACGGCCAATAAAAAAAATTCACTGTCTAATCCGTCTTCTAGAAAGCTCTGCTGATATACAGCTTAAGTTTTGATTTTGCAGCTCTCACAAGCATTTCTTGTCCTCTTTGAGACGATTTGGGCTTAAGTTTAAGCAAAACAAGAACAAAGTTAGTAGACTCATAGCTCTCAGTCAGTTTGAACTTTCAATATTGCTAACACACGACTGTTGTTTAAGTTCAGTCTGGTACAATAACTCTAGGTAACATACAGTCATATCTCTAAAAACATTCAGTGCTACAAATATAAGGGAGAATGAGCAATACAAAAAATCAATGATACTCTGACTCTCTTTGCTTCTTTGGATTATCGCCTATTAGCATGGAGATTGCCCTTTGCATAGTACGTGATATATCGCAGACTTTGAAAAGCCCAAGAATAAATGGGCTCAAACTTGAATAAGTTGAGGCTGGCAGTCAGAATTTGAAGAGTGCTGTGAAAAGTGAGAGCCTGGGACAGAGTCTTCCTGGACGAGCAGGAAGACCAGACCCAAGCTGTCTCCCTTGACGACCTGAATGACTTATGGAAAGGGTGAGGAGTGTGTCAGCCATGACAGCAGGGGACATGCTGTAGGCCTCTGCTCCTGGAGCCACACAGGTTTGCTGATTAAAGCATGGGGTTACCCAAATGAGGAATAAAATGAGAAAGGATCGTTCCTACTCTGTGAGGAATGGAGAGGAGGTCGCATGGGTGGTGGCATTTCCCAGGTGCTGTCAGCGTTCTTAGTGATGTCTTCTCTGTCATTGCACAGGGTCTGTGGGACAGCAGTGTGTACAGCCCCCCTCCCTCCTCTCTTCCTTCCTTCCCTCTCCAGAGCATGGACCAGCAGTAATTCCCCTCTGCCGAACCCCGGGGGGCCTCACACAAGCTTTCATCGGGGACGTGGTGGCTGACTTCATGGCTTTGTGGCCAACAAGCTGCTGCAGAACCTACAGGGAATGTCCCTGCACCAATGCTCGTGCGTCCCGACTGCTAAACCCACACCACCTCCGCCAGCTGATGGCAGAGATGTTTCTGGTTGCAGAGGAATGTGAAGACTTGCCAGTGCTGGGTCCTGTTCCAGGTTGCAAGAAAGGAGTGTGCTGTACTGGTTACAGGCTGTTCTTCATCTGCTTATCCCCTCCAGGGTAGCTTGACCCCTTCTGCCCCTTCTGTCTCCAGTCTGTCTGTCTCCTAGTGCCCTCCTCCTCCTCCCTCCATACCTTTTATCCTTGGATGAACTTATTTCTGTCTGGCATTCGAACAAAGACACTTCCTTTCCCTCCTTGCTTCTCGGTGCCAACGGGAGAAGTATCAAAAGCAGAGGGTTGAGAGGCTTTCTGGCCTCTGGTCCATGGCACCCAGGAGCTGAAATAAACTATTGCTGAGGAAGTCCTGCTCCGACGTTGACCTGTGGATGAAGCGTGGGTCATTGTCCGCTAGAGATGGCCTGTGTGCCGGGTGGGCAACGCACTGAGGATGTGACAGGGCAGAGCAGGCTCAGCGCCAGCATAAAACATCCACAGAGACGTTGAATTTGGAGAAGTCTCTCGGGAGCACATGAGATCTGAGAAAGCAGAGGCTGATAAATTTCAAATGCATTGATGACCTGTGGTGGTGTTTTGAGCCCAGAACTTCTACTGTTAGGTCCTGTGATGTACAAAACAGTTGTCTGCAAAACATTTCTGCCTAATTTAGTTCTTGGAAACAGCTGAAACACCACAATCCTGTTACTAATAACAAGCTCAAGGCAGACCACCAGGATGGGAAAACTCGGTTCAAATGATGCCTACTTGGCAAAATTGTAAAGCCTCCAAAATCACAGGGATGGCATAAATGAGAGCCTAAGCTACAGGTGGCACAATGTGGAGCATACTTTGAAGTGATAGCTACAAGTCTGCTAGATAAGCTAATGCCATCATGCTCCCTTCGTCCTTGACATCCACTAGCAATGAGTCAGTAATAGCAATTATTTAAATAAAAAACCCAACTAAACAACCTTTTATTAAACCATCAAAAAAAGCACATTTTCCCAAGCTGAGTCACCCCAGCATGACTGTCCCTCTGACTAATGAGGTTCTCACGCCACAGTCCCTGCCACAGCATCCCTGCTCCGCTGATCTTCCTGCTGCCTTGCTCATTACTGCTTTATCCTTTGCCAGCTTTCATGTGTAACGACGACTGAAGTGAGGTCGAGAGAACAATCTGCCTGCATTTAACACCAAACATGGTGTGGTTTGTGGTGGTTGTTATCAGTCGGGTGAGGTACATTTTCTGGACGGGACTGAGAAAGAATCAATAGAAAGAAAATAAACGTAGTGCAAGCCTATGTCTGGATACTTCTCCAAGATGAAGTGTGGCACAGCAAGTAAATTCCACAAGGAGACAGGGCAAAGTGGCATTGCTCGATCTACATCAGTGCAGTTCGCTTCATCCTCCACCTACTCATTTGAGGAGAGATGCTCCCCAGCTCAGGACAGTCCTTTTAGGCAAGGCTGAGCCTTTCCCCCCTGTACAGACACTTCCTGCAATGAAGGGTTTACTTGTGTCTAAATTTATCAGCTTTAACTCTGTGCTGGCTTTTTCCAGGGTAGGTGTTAGATACAGGTGGACTTGGAATGGACTGGGCCAAAATTGCTTCGCTCCATTTCCAAGCATGAAATTGGGGGAACTACCACGGTTTTCAGCATTAGCGGCTTCAGAGGACTCGTTTCTGGAGAAAGGTTTGCATCCCCGAGGCTGCTGGCCGATGTGACTGGCATGCCAGGAGTACTCGTGCTGCTTTTGAACCCCGCGCAGCTTTGGCCAGCTTCTAAACCTCAGCGCACACTTGTTTGGCAGAGAGGTCTCTGTAGCCCCCATCTCCTTCCTCCCTGAGCCTGCTATGTTCAGACACATCCCTCTGCGCAGCTTCATTCCCCCCACATCCACTCACAGCTTCGGTCTCCCGCACGGCTGGGCTTGAGCTCTGAGCCAGCAGCTTCTCCCTGGCCACCCATGACTCTCCCAACTGCTGCTGCCACAGGAGTGAACTGTCCCAGCACTAAGCAGGGCTGCAGGCACGGGTAAGAGGGCAGGCCAGGGAACTGGGCAGGAGGATGGGTGAAGCGGCTGTGAGAGGCAGGTGGTGCCAGAGAGATGGGGAAAGTAGGGCCGGTGGGGTGAGATGGGCAGAGACGCTGGGTACAGAGGTATGCGATGGCTGTGGGATGCCGAGAAGGAATGAGGGGCACTGGGAGGAACTGGGGCTGCCGGGAGCTGCTGGCATAGACAGCCCTTAGGGTGATGTTTGCTGGGTTCTCAGGAACCCGAATGTTCTTTTACCTGAGTTTGGTACATGTTGTTTTTACATAATAAATTTTCCCAAATGATCTCTTAGGGTATTTCCTGTAAGGCCTGAGTGTGGTGGGCTGAGTGCCCTTCAATAGGACCGGCTTTTGAAGGGATAAGATGTACTTTCAACTAATTGCCTGTGTGCTCAGTCGCTCCTCATTTCTCAACTCCTCGAGCAGTGGCCTTATCAGGAAGGCAGAAGTACTTGCTAGAGCCTTCAAGGAAATGATAGAGAGAATGGACTGACATTGTTACCACCCATAGAGAATAATCTATTTAAAATAACATCATTAAAGACCCCAGTTACTAATTACACTTTATTAGTTTGCGGATATGAGTTTTATGAAGAAGCAGCGTATGTAGAGCTATTGCTTATACCAAATCCACAGCTTGAAGCATTACTATGAATATTATGTTAGCACAGGACATATGTGACTGAAGGTTGTCAGCAGCTACTGAAAGTGTGATCTTTTTTGAAGACAGACAAATCTTGTTCTTTTTCTCCGTCTTTTCCCCCATGCAGAGAAAACATCGGTAGCAATGAAGGATAGGGGCGCTGGGGGCTGCCTGAAGTGGCGGTAAATCTTGACTGGTGCAAAAGAGATGGTTGGTTACTGAATGAGCTAAATAAGCACAGCATCTCATAAATGAATGTCCTGGTTTTGGCTGGGATAGAGTTAATTTCCTTCCTAGTAGCTGGTACAGAGCTGTGTTTTGGATTTAGGATGAGAATAATGTTGATAACACACCGATGTTTTAGTTGTTGCTAAGTAGTGCTTACACTAGTCAAGGACTTTTCAGCTTCCCATGCTCTACGGACTGAGAAGGCTGGAGGTGCACAAGAAGCTGGGAGGGGGCACAGCCAGGACAGCTGACCCAAACTGGCCAAAGGGACATTCCATACCATGTGACGTCATGCTCAGTACATAAACTGGGGAAAGCTGGCCGGGGGGGGCCGCTGCTCGGGGACTGGCTGGGCATCG
>NW_008794446.1:7776349-7782377 GCF_000699145.1 Aptenodytes forsteri | reverse complement strand
AGGCACCTCCCCTGGTAGGCTCACTTACCAGCTGTGTCAGGAAGTTGTCTTCCACACACTCCAGGAACCTCCTAGACTGCTTCCTCTCTGCCGTGTTGTATTGCCAGCAGACGTCCGGGAAGTTGAAGTCCCCCACGAGAACAAGGGCTAGCAATTGAGAGACTTCTGCCAGCTTCTTGTAGAATGCTCCATCCAGCATCCTGCTTCTCAGGACCTGTGTCTGTTTACCTGGCTCTGCTGTTCCTGCGTGGCTCCGGGGGGGTGCGTTCCCCAGCTGCTTGTACATCCCCTACCTTCTCCCTGAGGGCTGATTTGGTGGGGTGAGAGAAGGGTGGCTCCAGCTCCCGAGACCTAGGAGAGGCTAATGTGGGGTTCTCCCTTCCCCAAGGGAATAAGGGAGGAGGTGGTGTGGGGCAAAGAGAGATGCATCCTACCAACAGCCCCTGGAAAGCCCAGCTGCTGCCCACTGAAGGACAATCCCCATCCTCAACCCCTTCAAATATGTGCCCCACCATCTCCCCCCACACTCCTCCCTCCCTACTGCCTGCCTGCTGCCTGCAACAGAAGTGAATTTGCCTGCGCAGCTTTGAGCCATCTCTGGCATTTCCAAAGCTGCTGAGAAACCATTTCTTACTGAATAGATGTGCTTATGAAAGCAAAACTGTTACCTGGATCCCCGAGAGCTGGGAGACGCAGGCACAGTTTAAAGTCCACTGGCTTGTGAGTGGTGTACATCGCACCTCCAAAGAATGTGACTCTTGGCTTATTTCTGAACCCAGAAAGCTCAAAGGAATATTTTCTACAGCATCATATTCTTGAAACAGTCACACGCCCCCCTCCCTGGTCTTTGCTAATTCTTTTTTGTTCTGCTGGTGAAAATCATTACTTAAAATACAGTTTAAAAAAATTCTAAAAAGACAAATGGAAGAAAAAAACTACCCATGACATCATGACATCAGCAAACAGATACTAATAGACAGATATCAAAGGGATGCTGCCTTCGGCTACACACTTGAAATACTGCTGACGTCAATCTGGGGTACATTTTAGCCTCCCATGCTTTGCATTTAGGAAGCTGAAGTACATTACCTATAATTGGTTCCACCTACATACAGTTTGTTGAGGAGAAAAGCAACAAGATGCAGGTTCTCACCATGACTGTAGGCACAAGGCATATTCCTGGCACCCCAGCAGCTTTCCTGCAGACCAGCCCTGGATGAGCACGCACAGGGGATTGCTGGTAGAAGCTGCCACAACTCCCAGCCACCACCTCCTGGTCCTTCCCCACCTGAACCGCAGAGAGGGACTGGCTTTGTTATCTGCACAGGAGGGACCACAGTCCCATACCCACGTACCACATACAGCAGATGACGAGGGGGACACAACTTTTTACCAGTGCCTGCAGTGACAGGACAGGGGGCAATGGTTTTAAACTGAAAGAGATTTCAGTATGGACTGGACATAAGGAAGAAATTTTTTACAATGAAGGTGGTGAGACATTGGAACAGGTTGCCTAGACAAGTTGTGGATGCCACATCCCTGGAAGTGGTCAAGGTTGGGTTGGATGGGGCTTTGAGCAACCCGATCTAGTGGAAGATGTCCCTGCCCATGGCCTGTCATGGACTAGACGATCTTCAAAGTTCCCTTCGGACCCAAACCATTCAATAACCTTATGAACTTTCACTTGCATTTTCAGGCCAGGAGCTGAGCAGGTGCTATCCTGGACGTTACAGATTACACAAGAAAATATTGATATTGCTGAAGAGAGTTTTTCCTCACAGCTGTCCCAGTGCTGATGGCACTGACATACTGACTCAGCTGGGTGCCAGAAAGCATCCGTGGTGGACACAGGACCAAGAAGGCGGCAAGCCCAGTGCACTTCAGTACTTGGATCCCAGGTTTCTGTGACTCAGCCGACAGCATTAGCGATGGAAAAAACATGTTGAAGGCCCTTTCTATGAAATGTGTGACTGCTGCCTCGATCGCTTTAATCAGAAAACAGGTTAATTGAAATAAATAATATTGCTACAGTATTTATAGCTGCACTAATGCTATCCCAGCAGGCAGGTCTTCCCACTGCTGTGCTGCTCCTCCGGTTGAGTCATAGTGGGATATTCCATACATCCGTTGTCTCATTTTAAGGTGCTCCTCCTCTTGCCTCTTTCCAGTTGCTGTTTTTCTCAAGAAGAAGAGCCCCCAGGGCCTCTCCAACCTCCCAACAGCAAGAGCCTTTCTTGGAGGAGATACTAGCCAGGTGACTCAGGGAACCTCTAGAGGGTACCTGGACTGAGCTGACAGAATCTAGTGTTTGCATGTTGTTTCCCCAAGTCATTCTGCAGTCTGCCCCAGAAAAACCCCACAGTGGCCCATGGTTGCCTTGCAGCCATCAGCTCTCATGGCACTAATGCCAGCAGAGCTTCTCCTTCCCTCCACACTCCCCTTCCAAGCAGCTGCATACGGATGAGCACTCCTCTACCCTGCACACGCTTCAGCTTGGCACAACCAGCTGAAGAGCAGGAGAACAAAGGACAACCCCAAACCAGTCATTGAATCAGATGAACCCTTTGCTCCACAGGGATCTCACATGACAACTGATTTCGGGCTCTTGCAGACCTACAGAGAAAAGGCTGTGTGTGTGTGTACCGGGGCTCTGATTCTTCATGCACAGTGGGAGCCCCTGACCTTTGCTGAAGGCAGCAGGAAGTACTTTTACCTTTTGACTGTATCTAAAGGGAAGCTGGCCTATATCTGAAGACAACAGGCAGGAGAGGGAGGAATGAAGTTACATTTGTGCTCAATCTGACCTACTAAACCAAACAGCCCAATGTGAGCATTGCAATGTAATATCTTCGCCTCCTAAAGACTTGGATTTAAAAAAACGGTTTTCAAAACCTTCCTGTAGGTCTTGCTGAATCTTTTCCTTGTCTGTGCCTTAAAATAAATGTGCTGCTTTAGCTAACTCAAGCTGGGTCTGGCTGTCTCTCTGGGGAGATTCTAGCTGACCCTCTGGAAAGGAATGTTGCCTCTGCCCTGTCTGCCGGGGGACATGAACACCCTTGTCCAGATGAGAGCTTGGCTACTGAGCTGTGGGCCCAGGGTGGCAGCTGGGCCTCTGCAGAGCCATAGGGAGATGCCTAATAGGTGCCTGCCCGCAGCCGGCCCCGGCTGCCCGGTGTCGAGCTCCTCAGGGCTCCCGCGGCTGCAGGCAGCACCTCCTGCTCTCCCCTACAGGCACTCCTTGCCACACCGCCACATCTGGGCGCCTCTCATTCTTTAATTACATCTCTCACATAATATACCTGAAATAACCCCCCCCTCACCACCCCCCCCCCCCCCCACCGCCACATCTGGGCGCCTCTCATTCTTTAATTACATCTCTCACATAATATACCTGAAATAAGGACGTTTCATGTGAAGTGGGAATAATTCACAGAAAGGTCTGGTAAGTGACCGAGGCACTTGCAATGCAGACTTCCAGCACCTGTGCCCTCTTATCTCTCTTCCCCCGCTGGAATAAAATACACTCCATGGTGGCATAAACAGAGCAGGGAAAAGATGCTCAAACCCAGAGTCCTGCCCTCTAAGCAAGGAGCTGCATCGACCAAGCCAGCAGAAAATGCTGCAGAGAGCAAGTGACCCAAACCCGCCATCTCTTTTCAAGGCTCCTGTCTCCAACCTGCAAGGCGATGCCCATGTCCACGTGTGACTTGGTGCTTGCACTGAGGCACCGGCCGGGGGATGGGAGGCCGGCTGACCGTGTGGTCTGAGCACTACTCCTGCTGAACTGGGGCACAGTACAACAAATAACACAGCACACAGGTGGAAACTGAGCAAGGGGAAATCTTCTCATACCCAACCGGTGTTGCCCTCTCAGCCAGAGGGACGGGGGTCCTGTTCCTAGTCTCTTTATATAGTTTATACATAATAGACCTGGGTAGAAACAAATCTGTAAGGAAGGCAGTGGTTGCCTTTAACACCACTCCCTGCAAAAAACTCTGGCAAGGCTCTGGGGCACAGGGTAGGAGCACTTTGAGGTGGAGGCCCTCTTCACCCCCACCCCCAAGGACTTTTCGTTTCATTTCAGATCGAGCACATCTCCACTCAAGTTTCAGTATCACTATCAAGACTGCTTGAAAGCAGTTTTTAGCATTTGCAATACAACCTGATTCTCACAGGGGCTCTAACTACTACGGGAAAACACGGCTGGCAGCTGCTACGTGTCCAATGCTGCCCGTGCTACCTGTATACCCACTGCTCATCACAGCTACCCATGTACCCACTGCTCATTGCAGCCCAGAGGCCTTTTCTTGCTTTCTTTCTGGTATTTCTACCCTGAATAACAGAATCATCCAGCTTGATAGTCTGGCAATTTGTAAACCGTCAATCAATTAACTAAGAGATGGGTTAACTACACGGACCTGAGCCATCGTGGTACTAGCGTGCCTGTCTACTAGCGCAACCGCTATACTGCTGCCTGGAGAACTTCTCCTCTCCCTGGCACTTCCCTGCAGTCATTGATTTTCTAGAAGTATTTGCCAGAAGAACAGCTTACATTTTTCAGAGTTAAAGAAGAAGGGGACAGTCCGTTTTGCTAACAACAGCATGCAATCCTCAGCTGCTTGGAGAGTGATGAAGAGCCCCGGTCCCCAGTCTCTGCTGTGCCAAGTCCCCCCTTCTCCCCGCCAATGGCAGCAAGCTGACAGACCCCTTCTCTTTCCCTTGCCGTAGTCAGACGCACTTGAGGGGCTGACACAAGCCCGTCACCAAGCATGCCAGGAGGGATTCTCAGACATGGCGAGCCCGGATTTATGACTGGAAGTCCAAGTCACCGCCTACTCCAGACAAGCAAACTGTGGCAGAATAGGTGAATAATTCATATTAAGTGGTAAGATATTCATGGATGCAGCCGCAAAATGCTTTCCATGGGTTTATCATCAGCTCTAAAAATAAGTGACTGCCTACTCAGGTCTTTCTGCCTTTGATGACAGCTGTAATGTTTGTGGCACTTAAATACATACATCTAGCCTCAAAGCAGGAAGTGCAATTTAAGGGGTTAGAGGAGCACCTAAAGAAATGTAAACACTGGCTGGACTCAGCCGCTTCGGATCACTGCTCAGCGCAGCCTGGTGGGAAGTGGAGCCAGCTGTTGGCTTTGTGCAGAGCTGCAGCACGGCAGCACAGCCTTGGGGCTGCCCTAAGGCAGGTGGGCTGGTCAGCACTTGGATGCTGACCTTAATTTCAACGATGTTGTCCACAGCAGAGGGCTTGGAGGTCAAGCCAGCTGCAGACTCCTGGGATATTTGCTTATACCAAGAGTATGCCCTAATTTAGAATGTTGCTAAGAGAGCTACACACCAGCAGAGCACTGCAAGGCAGATTGACCAGAACTAAGGCCCTAACACTGGTACCAAGGTTAATATTTTCATATCATACCTGGAATCAAAACATCCTGCCATTACTTAACCCTGCCCCACCTCTGACCATCCTCCCTGTGCTGAGGTTTAAGAGCCCCTAATGGAAGCTTCTTAGAAAAGACCCAGCATAAACATAATGAAGGACTATAAATAATCAGCAAAAATGAGTGCTGACGTGTGTTTTGATACAGCTATTGGAGGAAGAATTTTTTTTTAATGGAAAATATGAACTAGGATGGAAGTAAAATGAGATTCAGCCTAAAAAAATGTATAGTCCCCTCTGTACGGGGGAAATGCTGTAATAAAAACCTGAACTATTCAAAGAGCTTGGGAGGGCAGTGATGCTAAAGAGACATCCCTGGGATTTGGGGCAAAGTCACTGACACTTGGCAGGGAGCTGGTTTTTCCATCTTCAGCTCTCAGATATTCATAGAATCATAGAATCATAGAATAGTTTGGGTTGGAAAGGACCTCTAAAGGTCATCTAGTCCATGGGCAGGGACATCTTCAACTAGATCAGGTTGCTCAGAGCCCTGTCCAACCTGACCTTGAATGTTGCCGGGGATGGGGCATCCACCACCTCTCTGGGCAACCTGTGTCAGTGTTTCACCACC
>NW_008794446.1:7774529-7776324 GCF_000699145.1 Aptenodytes forsteri | reverse complement strand
CCTTTAGTTTAAAGCCATTCCCCCTTGTCCTGTCGCAACAGGCCCTGCTCAAAAGTCTGCCGCCATCTTTTTTATAAGCCCCCTTTAAGTACTGACAGGCTGCTATAAGGTCTCCCCGAAGCCTTCTCTTCTCCAGGCTGAACAACCCCAACTCTCTCAGCCTTTCTTCATAGGGGAGGTGCTCCATCCCCCTGATGATCTTCGTGGCCCTCTTTTGGACCCGCTCCAACAGGTCCGTGTCTTTCTTATGCTGGGGGCTCCAGAGCTGGACGCAGCACTCCAGGTGGGGTCTCACCAGAGCAGAGTAGAGGGGCAGAATCCCCTCCCTCGACCTGCTGGCCACGCTTCTTTTGATGCAGCCCAGAATACGATTGGCCTTCTGGGCTGCGAGCGCACATTGCTGGCTCATGTCCAGCTTTTCATATTCTCAGATATGGTTTTCACTCCCCAATACCTCAAGGAAAATGAAAATTATGAAAACTTTAAAATAAACAACTAGTGGAAACATTCATTTGGGTCTTCCCCTTTACCCACCATGAAGTGTGGAGAAACTTGATGACCTTTGAGACTCCTGCACTTTTTGCTCAGGTTTGGTCCAAAAGCTGCTGCAGAAACAGCACAGAGGGAAGGCTGCAGTTGAGGCAAAAAATTCGGGGAAAGCTTTTCCCCAGTACAGTCTCTCAGGTGAGGACAGCTGCCCTGCAGCAAGGAGGAGCTGCTGGGCACAGAAGGTGAGGAGGGGATTCCACAGAGCCCACCGGCATGGCAGCTGGCACCCCAGCACATCACTGGGGGCTGAGAGCCCAAAGCCTGCTCCACTCTGAAGCAAAAGCAACCCGTCTGCTTGGCTCATCAAACTCCTGGGTTCAGCACCTCCTGCCAACCTGTCTGCCATCACTGATCTGGATTTTGTTCTTGCTTCTGTGGTCAATGTCAGGGGAAGAGGTAAACATCTTCACCTCTAGTTTCCCAAACTTCAAAGCTCTGGAAAATGTACTTCTCCCCCAGGACATGGCTGGCAGCAGCAGGAACAAGGGGAGTGGGGTCCTGAGCCCCCAGCAGCACACCCAGGGAGCCACGGGCAGGGATGCTGAACAGCCAAAGCCCCCTTAGACCTCCCGGTTTATCTAACCTGTTACCAAGAACAGTAATGCCAATCATCAGGGTTTCCATCATTTAGGGATTTTTGATCCATTGGGGATCAAGGATGAAACCTTTCCCTGTCATTCATGGTTAGGTCTCCCCCAGGCTGGGAGACTCAATTAGCCAGGGCAGGCTGTCACCCCAGGCCCTTGGGGAGCTGCTGGCTGGCAGGGAGGGTCCAGCACAGCAGTGGCCAAGGACCAGAAGCCTCCCAAGCATCCCCAGCACCTCACAGACAGACCTCATGTGCTGGACGGCTTTAGTGCCACCCAGCATCTCTGCACAGCCCAGCATTCGGTGTGTGCACTTTCCCTTTGGAACCACAGAAGATGAGAGTGTGATCTAGAAAAGAGAGGATTTTCTAAACAGAAGCAGCTGCTTTCCCTTCCTCCAGGATCTCAGCAATAAATATGGACTGTCTGCACCCTTTGCATCATGGCTTGTCAAAATCACAAGTTTCAGGTTTCCCCCTGAGCTGGAAGGCAGGGATGGGGAGCAGAATGAAGCCCCCATCATCCAAGGGGAAATGGTTAGCGACCTGCTATGCCACTTAGACACACACACGTCTATGAGGCCGGATGGGATCTACCCAAGGGTACTGAGGGAGCTGCCAGACGTGCTCACCAAGCCACTTTCAATCATTTATCAGCAG
>NW_008794446.1:7769298-7773173 GCF_000699145.1 Aptenodytes forsteri | reverse complement strand
AGTGGTGGACTTGGCAGTGTTAGGTTAATGGTTGGACTCGATGATCTTAAGGGTCTTTTCCAACCTAAATGATTCTATAAAGTAGAACATGAATCCTCAACTAACATGCACTTCACAGGAAAATTTAAAATCTAAAAATTGGCGTGCTGATGCTTTCTGACTCAGAGGAAGTTTCCAACATTTGTGTATTTGTTCTCAGCTGGGATAGAGAAGGTATAAAATCCAAATATCAAAATCTCCTGCAAGCTGGTAACATCCATTTTGCCCAGCGCAACAGCCACCAAAGCAAACCAAAAGGCTGTTAAAGGTAGGACCAATGTCCAACATCTTCGTCCTACCTACAAATTAGAAAGCTTGTGTGCTTGTCTCTGCTTGAATTAATACCAGGTAATTAGCACATCCCTACAGTAATGCTGCACAGGCACCAGCTGGAGGGATAAATTACAGCTCGGGAGCTGATTTCCCAAACAAGCCATGGCAGGCACACAGCACAGGCTGGGGCTGGAGCCCGGCCAAGCGAGGAAGCGGCGCTACTGCCATCGGCTGTGGGGAAATAACAAGTGCAATTTTCAGTAACTGTTTACAAAAAAGATAGCAATATATTTTCATGTTTCAGTGTAATTGGAATGAGTCCTCTTGACTTTGCCAGAGACTGTTCTTAGATGTGTAATGCTTAAAGTGAATGGGTTTTGCCATAACTTTAGGTGATTATAACCGAATGTCACTTTATTTATTCATCAAGTGGGATTTGTTAGGGGAGGAATACCACATTTTGAATTATCACTGGAGAGAGAGGTGCTGACAACTGTGCTCGGGTTTTTAGTACCTAATTAGCGGCATGCTGGAACTGCACCTCCTTTCATTACTCCTGATTACAGCCTCATGCCGTTTTGTAAAGAATTAGTGTAATGTTTATAAAACCCTTCCTTGAGAGTTTGTTTCTGAGGTTTTTTTGCCTTGCTGCCAAACTGTTCACCTCCCCTGGGGGGCACAAGAGCTGATATTTTGAAAAGGAAAAGGGAGGTGCTGGGGAGACATGCCGGAGGCGTTGGCTAGCCATCCTGGGGGAGCTGCCATAGCAGCGGGCTGGAGAGGCAGCTGCCGCCTAAGGCAGGAGCAGCAGCATCCCGTGAGCAAGCGACTGGGAAAACTCCATCTCTCTTCATTGAAAACCAGTGTGTCGAACTGGAGCGTTGTTTGGATGATAACAACTCACTCCCCATCAGGAACACAAAGGCACAACTTTTCAGGGATCCATCCTGCATCCCCTCATTACTTGTCAACAGAAAAACAGAAATTCTTAGCGCTGGTCGTGTGCTCTTCCTTAGGCAGAAAGCGGTCCTCTAGCAAGCTTGGTTTGTTATTGCAGAAGAGATGAGACAAGCCTGCTGTTAAACCCAGCAGCGGTACGACAGCTGTATACAGTGAAGCTGTTGTAACACACAGTTTGTTTTAGCGCGGCTTCTCCTCCTTGCCTTACCTGGCATCTGCTGGGTTTCACGGGTGATGCTGTTTGGGCAAGCCGCCCTGCCCCGAAGCTGGGGATCGCAGCACGGCAGCCGGAGCACTGCACGGCACGGCTGCCTCCCTGGGAGGCCCTCCTCGATGCCCCCGGCCTCCACCACCATGGCTTAATTACAGCAGCAGGAAACCCCAATGTGCCTGCTATGCAGGACAAAACATAGAAATGGCAATGCATGACATGGAGCCAAGAATGAGGAATCCCATGGTAGATGGAAGTCCCCACCACCACCAAAGGAGGGGAAAAAAAAAAGGAATTAGAAATAACATTTAACTAATAGCATCACAAAATAAAAAATGTAGTTTCCATCACTGTCACGGAGAATACAAGTATGAACCTGAGCTCAACAGTAATGAATGCCTCCTATTTGAGTGTCTAATATCCTCCATACATAATGATTGCTATGATTGCCCTTCCACAGCATATAGGGCCCCAGCCCCACTGGACTCATGCTGTATAAACAGATGGTAGTAGCCTGGTCCCCCCTACAATTTAAGGATAACACAATAAATCACTGGGAGATGTAAATGGATGTGAGAGGTGCAAATTTAAAATTAGAAAATGAGAAAATGGTGATATTATTAGCAGCAGACACAGTACATCAGATGATTTTACAGGTGAGTTTCAAGGACAATTTTGCTTAGGAAGAAGATAATGAAGTGAAGTCATCTTGCCAATGCTTTTGGTTTACAAATGACTAAATTTTAAGCAGAGCACTCATACTATACATAAATGGAGATGAAGGAAAAGGTATTGTGATTTTGTTAGGAAAATTAAACTGACATGGTTGTCCAGGCCAGAGTGCAGATAGAGATGAAGAGCAGACAACTGATAGGTAGGGAGTCTTGGAACTAAAGCACGTAGCTTTTGTATAGTACAACAAAAACACTGCACAGGAGAGGGGGTATCCAGGCTGAAAACAGAGTAAGTGGTAGTGTCCTCTCTGGCAGGCAGCTTTGCTCAGGCCCTGGTGAAGGGTAACCCCATGTCACACGGACTAGAATCATAGAATCATAGAATTCTATCTACCTTGAGTCTGTGACTCTGCGGGCCTCAAAGGTGGGACTCATGAGTCACAAGCCAAATGTTGGGGTTAGGGTTGGGGGTTAGACTTGAATCTGCAGCAGAAGCATCCTGCTGCTGAGCCCGGGCAAGGAGAGGCCAAGCACTTCTAGTCTGAATGCAGAGGGAACAAGTCTGAGACTGACTCTGGAGGAGGAGGGAGAGAGAGCAAGAGGAGAGCAGGACTAGAGCTGATGGGACAAGTCAGGTTGGGAGTCGAGGCTGAGGAAGGCCGAGGGAGAAATGGAGAGCAGAACTGCGTGGGTGCAGACATCTGCCCTGAGATGCAGGCAGAGTTGGGAGGTGGGGAGCAGGTCATATGGAAACTGAGACTCACACGCACAAAGAAATTGGGACCAGATTCAGGGAGAGTGAGGTGAAGGCAAGCATGGGGAGGGAGAGTCTAGTCAGATGGGAGGGGGGCAAATGACTGGTTCAGACTGACCATATATGAGGTAACATGACAGGTGTGAAGGCAGCAAGAGAGAAGCGTACTGAGTTCAAATAAGTAGCCTAGTTAGAAACGCCAGCAAGAGGCACCTTAAATGAAGAGTCATGTACACCTTAGAGGTGTCCCACCGAGCAGCTGGATGAAATTTATAGCTCTATGATACTGTGGTGGGTTGACCCTGGCTGGATGCCAGCTACCCACCAAGCCGCTCTATCATTCTCCCATCCGCAACTGGACAGGGGGAGAAAAACATGGTGAAAGGCTCATGGGTCAAGATAAGGACAGAGAGATCACTCACCAATTACCTTCACAGGCAAAACAGACTCAACTCAGAGAAATTAATTTAATTTATTACCAATCAAATCAGAGTAGGATAATGAGAAATAAAACCCAAATCTTAAGACACCTTCCCCCCACCCCCCCCTTCTTCCCAGGATTAACTTTACTCCCAAGTTCTCTACCTCCTCCCCCCGAGTGGCGCAGGGGGACGGGGAATGGGGGTTGTGGTCAGTTCATCACATGTTGTCTCTGCCGCTCCTTCCTCCTCACTCTCTTCCCCTGCTCCAGCGTGGGGTCCCTCCCACGGGAGACAGTCCTCCACAAACTTCTCCAGTGTGGGTCCTTCCCACGGGCTGCAGTTCTTCATGAACTGCTCCAGTGTGGGTCCTTCCCACGGGCTGCAGTTCTTCATGAACTGCTCCAGTGTGGGTCCCTTCCATGTGTCCTTCCCATGGGCTGCAGTCTTTCAGGAATGGACTCCTCCAGCATGAATCCCCCACAGGGTCACAGGTCCTGCCAGCAAACCTACTCCAGTGTGGGCTACTCTCTACACGGGGCCAC
>NW_008794446.1:7763675-7769141 GCF_000699145.1 Aptenodytes forsteri | reverse complement strand
CTCCGATGCCTGGAGCACCTCCTCCCCCTCCTTCTTCAGTGACCTTTGTGTCTGCAGGGGTGTTTCTCTCACATATTCCTTTCTCTGGCTGCTGTCGCGCAGCAGTTTTCCCCCTTCTTAAGTATGCTGTCACAGAAGCACTACCACTGTCACTGATGGGCTCAGCCTTGGCCAGTGGTGGGTCTGTCTTGGAGCCAGCTGGATTGGCTCCACTGGACATGGGGAAAGATTCTGGCATCTTCTCACAGAAGCCACCCTTGTAACTCCCCCTTCTATGAAAACCTTGCCACGCAAACCCAATACAGATACACAAGAGGTCACATTAAGTAATAATAATTCTTTGGTTTTATAACATGGAAAATGGAAGCCAGGCTATTCTTTGTGGTACATGGTGGGTGGATGAGAGATAATCATCATAAATTGAAGAGAGAGAATTTCAGACTCGCAAGGAGAAACTTCCACATCAAGGACAGTCAAGCAAGGTTGCCCAGAGAGATTGTAGAGTCTCTGCCTTGGGCATTTTCTAGACCCAAATGGTGAAAGCCCTGAGCAACCTGATCTGACCACAGATGCTGTCTGAACACAGCTTTGGGAAGGGAATAGTTCCTGCTCTTTCACTAACCAACTGTTTAATTCCCCAGAGTTAAAAGCAAACAAGAGGATGGCATGGGAAAGCAATTAAAAAAACTTGCCATGGGCAGGTGTGAGACAACAGAGGGTTAAGTGGGAACAATAGCCTCCAGCCTGGGGAGTCGGAAGCTTGCTCCAAGGTCACCTATTTTCTTCAGAAAGTCTCCGTGAAGCCCACTTGCAACCTCATATGACTCATCTCTTTTCATACCAAACTGTTCAGAAGATAACCATCCTATCTCTTGCTCTGTTAGCTCAAATGCCAGTTTTTTCAGACAGGTCCAAAGTTTCCATTCCTTCTAAGTGCTGATAAATTATCCACACAAGAAAATACCTCTGCTTCTCCCTGTTGCCTTTCATTAAAATCCAGAAAGCTACAAACAAACTCCAGTGAATATTATCAAGTTCGCAATGTCAAGCATGCAAAGGGTAGAAATGGGAGGAAGGCAATCTTAATCCAGCCTCCCGGTGTGTATGCAATAACACCCAAATGCTTAGACTGAAGACATTGTAGCATGTGAAGACCTCAAACAATCACAGCAACCTCAGATATTTATGTTGTCTTAAACCCTCACGACTAACCAGTAGCCTGGTGGGCTAAGGGCTCCACCAGGTGGGATCTCCTGCCACTGAAGAGTTGACATAGCAAAGTTATGCCTGAGTCCTAAAATCTGGGCTCCCCATAAACCTGTCCGATGACCTGGGAGGCAAGCAAACCGATTGCTCTCTTTGCTCTGCCGCTGTTTCACCACAAATTGGTGAATGACATTCCCACAAAGCATTTCAGTTTTCACAACTCACTGATTTCTGACAGAATTATCTTTGCTGGAAAATTCCTACCCAGCTGTAGCTCTGAAGACACAACTGCACAAATACAATAAGAGCTAACTCTCTTCAGAAAGTGCCATACCCCACTAGTGGATTATACCCTGGCCCTTGACGGTTTGGTGATCTCCATTCTGTTGACTCTAATCAGAGAGAGAAGGATGGGATTTGAGAAAGTTGAGGCGCATTCCACTGGTGCTCTGAAGGCCAGGAGAAGCATGGTGAATCTGAGCCAGTATCTTACTGGAAGCTCACACAGGGCTCGGAGCACTGGGGTGTTATGTTTTCTGTGACAAGTGTGGCTTGGTAGGTGTCCCACCGCGTGCTCAACAAGCTGGAACTTCTCCAAAGCTCCCTCCTGCAATCCCACTGTTTGCCCAAGCAAATTGCTGGGTTTCATTTTTGACACCAAAAGAGAAACATGTTTCAACAGAACTAGATTCCCTTTTCTCACAAAGCTGCTCGTGCAGCCCTGCTTTTAAAAGCATGGATCACAGACATGAATGCAACTACTTTTCCTCACAACAGCACTCTAAACCAAAAAATCCCTAATACACCATTAGTCATCAGTGAAATTCTTGATGACAATCAAATACTATCATATGTGGCGTTGCCATGGGAGGACTGGTTTAATGAGAGTGTTTGAATTCTGTGTCAGTGTAATGTTCTTCCTCTGACAAGACAGCCAGAGCCGTACCTGGAGCCCAGGTAACAGGGCGTCCCGACGGGACCACCAGTTCTCTCCAGTCGGCATCGCTTGGGAGTCACTGAAGGTTAGTCCCAGGGTGAACCTTCAATTGCCTTTTCATGAAAACATGAATTTGGATAAATCTCTTCCATAACCGTAGTGTTTCAGTTTGCCTTGTTCTTGAGTAATATGGGGCAACACTAATCACTGTTGGTATGAGATTGAGTACACATATTATGTACAGCGGCCAGTATTCCTCTTTGCTTACCAGTTCTACTCCAGCAACAGGAACACCAGATTTAGTTTTTATTCTCAGGGCCCTTTGAGCATAAGACAGGCATTAGGGAAAGGCCAATATTTACATCCACCAACCAAAGGATGATTTACAAAACAAAACCCCCAAACCCTCCAGTTAGCCAGCCATTCTGTAGCTCAGAATTGCACTTTATTAAATCAGGATCGTCATAAATGTTTATTTCAGTATTTTATGAAAGACATACACAGTTTCACAGAATTACATGTATATATATATAAATTTGTAATTTAGTTTATTACATTTCATAGAAGGGGTCTTTTCTTCTCAAATTGCGTATGTGTGCGTATCAAAACCAAAAAACCTAAGGTCAACAGTATAAGAAAACAGAATAAGCACAGTTCTCCAAGTGTTATTAATTCAGTTCTGAAGATTTAAAATTCTATATGTAATAAGAGAGCTATTAGTGAACTGTGAACAAACTAATCATAACTATGTTTGAATTTGTCAACTCAGTTTTAGTCTGAAACTCATTCGAGTTTATAAAGGAATCCAAATTTATTGTGAATGTTTTCTGCAAGCCCCAAATGGTATCTGAAGGAGACTAGATTAAATTCTGGTGAAAGATTTGTGCAATTAACTAAGCACAGTAAAGTTATGAGCAAAGACTGTTTTCAAAAGACTATTTAAAGAAGATAGAGCTTCTCTCCCACACTTAGTATGTGAAAGCTCTGCTGTTGATGTTAGTATTTTTGTATGAATAGCATTAATCATCCATAAACACAAATCTGTGCTCACATAGGTTTGAATATGCTATGCTGTTATGCCACACTTAGAACATTCCTAACGCTTTGACCATTGCTATTACTAGCTCCAGTGATTTTAAGAAAACTAGGATTTAATGCAAAAACTTCTTTTCAATTATAAGGAACTGTAGATTTTCACCACCATCCATGAGATGGAGTCTTTACCTTATGTGAAGCTACTGAAAACTTCTATCAATAATCAGGCCAAAATTGTCAACTCTATGTAAAAAGTTAGGCTTCCAACTCTGTATTAGGCATCTACATTAAAATGACCTTTCCAAAGACCTTGAGATTATGTAGCTCCTTTCCATTTTAGGGCACTTTTACTGTTAACACTGAAAAAATATTCAGAAGACAAGCAGAATTTTAAATCACATTGAGACGATTAGCTTCAGGCACTTGCATTTCAGAAGTTTTTGTTTTTAAATACATAGCCTGTTTTCCAGTATAAAAGTAGCACTTTGAAAACATCCATATATAGATACTGCAGAGTTTAAGCATTTGCATGTCTACATTCAGCTTACATTTGCACGAATATGTTGAAATGTTTTTTAATTCCTCCTCATGCTTTAGGAGAAACATTCAAGAACTGACAGATTTGTGGAAAAAAACCCTCAAGTTGGCCATTAGCAAGAGTCAGTGATTTACATATAATTATCTAGACATCCACAACAGACCAATCTGCCAAATAAATGGAATGCTAATGTGACAGCTGACTTCTAATCTCCACACCTTCCTCACTATAATTAAAAAAATAACAGCAAGAATGGGAAACCAGCATTGATATAAGGAGACTTAGAACTTTAATTCACCTAACTTAATAATCTATGAGACGTATTTCAGCAAATTGTTAGTCACAAAACATCAAACTAATTTTCAATGAAAAACATCTCCAGCCTCAAAATTCACGCAGACCTTGCTTACAGGATGGGAGGAACACTTCATTACTTTTAATTTAACCAGAAAAGGTAAGTCATTTGCACTGAATCAGCATCTCCAAGACGATGCTCGGGGAGAGCTGTTGCTTCTTGAGGGTCCATATACTCTTGCGGAGCACCTGGAAGGCTTGTTCTCTCAGATATTCAAGACCACAAACTTTCAGCAAAGGAGTGCTTCCGCAGGAGTTAGTATGGATTTTGCACTATGCTATCTTTGGTCCGTATTGACAAAGGTATTTAAAATACATAACTCCTATTAAATCTAATGATTACTTGGATTTTTGTAATCTCTCTCCATGCTGACCCCTACAATCTTATCCAGCCCTTGAGGGAACTAAACGGAAAATGCAGTGCTGCTCTTAGTACTTATGTAAATAGCCATGAAACATCAGGAAGTGCTTTCTATCCACGCCCTGCCAGCAATGGAAATTGGAGTCAGATCATGGTTTAATGAGATGATTTTCATGAGCAAATGCTAAATGCCCCTCAGTTAGAAACCACCAAACAGAGCAAGTTAGAACAAGGATGACTTGAATATAAAAAACACCAAGGATATGCATAAGTCCTAGAAGCTGCTGTACCTGTTGCACACAAGTGGAAGAGCAGGCAACCAGCTTATGTAGCCTTCTACCCAGCCTTACCTCTAATTTTGCAAGGAATGTCTTATAAGATAGAATTTTTACATGCACTTCATGTAGGTGGCTGCAATGCTAGACTACAGCAGAGTAAGTGGCAGGCAGGCTGAGGTCCTCCAGGGAAGATTTGTGGCAGCTCTTTGAAACACACAAGTTTTCTTGAAGGGAAACACCGAAGTGGGACTGGATTATTCAGGATTCTGGAGAATGACACTCAGCGTCCCCATAAACCCAAGATTTCTCTTTTTTTGGGACACATAGCAGCTGTGTTTTCACATTATTCCTTCTCAGTTTCCAAAATTGAAGTTGGTATTTGTGCAGTTAAAGACAAATATTCATGTGTTGTAACTATTATTTACAAGCTCGAGAAGTGGGCCCATGTAAACCTCATGAGGTTCAACAAGGCCAAGTGCAAGGTCCTGCACCTGGGTCGGGGCAACCCCCGGTAACAATACAGGCTGGGGGATGAAGGGATTGAGAGCAGCCCTGCCAAGAAGGACTTGGGGGTACTGGTGGATGAAAAGCTGGACATGAGCCAGCAATGTGCGCTCGCAGCCCAGAAGGCCAATCGTATTCTGGGCTGCATCAAAAGAAGCGTGGCCAGCAGGTCGAGGGAGGGGATTCTGCCCCTCTACTCTGCTCTGGTGAGACCCCACCTGCAGTACTGCATCCAGCTCTGGAGCCCTCAGCA
>NW_008794446.1:7753519-7763131 GCF_000699145.1 Aptenodytes forsteri | reverse complement strand
TGATGCCCCATCCCTGGAAACATTCAAGGTCAGGTTGGACGGGGCTCTGAGCAACCTGATCTAGTTGAAGATGTCCCTGCCCACGGCAGGGGGGTTGGGCTAGATGACCTTTAGAGGTCCCTTCCAACCCAAACTATTCTATGATTCTGCTATCATGGGTACGTTCTTTATGGAAGTCTTCTGTTGAATGAACAGCTGTGACTTCTGATGTATGTAGACGTATCTGACATACAGCATAAACACTAGCAGATGCCATTTTTTGGACATGCAGGCTCATAGTGCAGGCTGATAATCTGTGTAGTATAGACTGTTCCTATCAGCCTGCACAAACAGCTTTTTCTTTCTTTTTTTTCTTCCAGTCTGGTAGAATGGTCATTGTTTTTAGAAGATTTCAAGGCTCTGGGGCTTTTTTTCATCTCACTCTAATCCTTAATAAGCTTTCAGTATGCTAGTTAGTTTTATTTTTAAAAGTTACCAAATTTGGCCAAAAGCAGTGTTTCAGTGCTTCATATTCTTTAACAATTACTATTATTCACTGAAGCACTAAGTTATCATGCAGTGTATTTTTTTTAAATGCCCAAGTGATTTTTTAACCTTTTTTCCCCCAAATATATATTATCTTGCACACAATGCGATAATGAAGAAAGGCAAAAGACAGCTTAGGAACTATAGTCACTTTTGTATCGTTTCTCCTCTGGTGAATTATGAATTTTTCTATATGTAATATATAGAAAAAAAAGAGGCTAGTCGGTGTTGCGATATATGTGTGGAACATACTTCTTGATCTCAACCTGTAGTCCCTCCCCCTAATACTTTGCAATTCAGAAAAAGTTACCAGAATTTTATCACGCAAAAAAAAGTGAGTGAATACATAGCTTATACGTATCAAAACTGTATCTTCAAAATGGTCTCCCTTTTATCCAAAAACAGGGAATGAAAAGGAGCACTGGCCAACCTCAGAGCCTTGCATATGCTTAGCAAGTACAGTCCTGCTAAACGCACTTTTTCTCTAGATATTCGCTGAAGGTTCTTGGTGGCTGCTCTGCAAAATTTGGGTCCTGCTAGAATACATTGGGATTAGCAAACACAGTGACACCTCCTTGGTATCTAGCTCCTAACGGGTCTTAACAGAACCTGTTACTCATTCTGACAGATCCCTGTGTAGCATTGCCATGCCTCCACACTGAACTAAGCAAACTCAGAAATAATCTGTAGGGTATCTTCTGTAAAACAAATGTTTCCTTTTTCAAATACATGTCTAGTCGTGCAACAATCTTAGGGAGAAACGTTGAATGCCTTTCAGAGTCTCCTTAAAAAGAGGAAGAAAGGGATACATCAAGGTTGTATTTGTTCAATCCCATGACTCCAAAAAAGTGTTTTTGATGTTGAAGAGTACTTTCACCAGAGAGGCATGAGGATTAGAAGACAAAAAGCTCCAGATATTTTCAGTGCAAAAGTCTTAAACGTTGATCTCATCTTTGAAACGCAGCTCAGTAATTTAGCAAACATTGCCTGTAGCTGCGTATCAGCAGTCTTCCTTGATATGAAAGATGCAGAGAGAAGACTGACGTGACATAACATTAGGATAATCAGCTTCTAGAAACACTAATAAATGTGCACGCATGAAAGTATGTAACTCGAGCTGAATGTCGTTAGCACATCTCATGAGAGCTGATTAAAGCAGCCATTACAATAAAGCAACATTTAGTGAAATAGAGTTGAAATAACGTAATATATACACTGCTCTGAGCTGTGATCATAACACAAGCATATCAACTTGTGTTATGACGTGATGACATTCAAATTCTGAACAGCCGACACTTGACAGCAGTCAGATTTTCAGGCATCCATGGATATTGAATCACTTAACAATATAGCATGCTAATAAAATATTTGGAGATCTTCAATTTTTTTCTAAGTTAAAATCAGTAACAGAAAATACAGAAATGAATCCTAGCGAATAGCTGAAAATGCTTCGTAGATCAGACCATTAAAAGATTATATTCCATTTGATTGACATATATGCATAAATTGTTTCTGGAGGAGCACTCATTAATACAATCATATCAACCTAAAAAATTTGTGTACAGATGGAAATTTCAAAGATAGGCTTAAATAGCAAATTAAACACACGCACAAAGGCATGACTCCCCAAGAAGCAACAAAAGCCTAGCATGGCAGGATGTTTTGAGCACCCCCTAAATTCTCCAAACACCAGAAACCTGCATTAAATGTAATATTTTGTCTTTTTGGGAAATGCTGCTTTTATATCTAGTGTATTAGTAAATAACTGTAAAGCTACTTCTCCCTATTCTCTGACAGATCCTGCTGTGCGTTTTGTCTCCTGGAATACATAACCTACGGAATGCAGATCAAGGACACGACTGATGATCCTTCTGTAATTACAAGCTCCCTAATGCTGCCGACACGAGTTCTATACAAAGAGCTAGGTAGAAAGTACATTACCCTCTTCTGAGCCCTTACAATCTCTTACGCAGGCAGCAATCACAAGCTATTAGAGGGAAAGAAAGAATATAATTTATTCGTACTTTTGGGAAGAAACTGGAAGATGTTACTCAGTTCATTTCAAAACTGATGATGCCTGCAAACAATCCTCCTTATATATCCAACACATTCTTACACAAGTGTCCCCAAAGGGATTCATCAACTGTAACAGCAGATTCTTAGGTTTAGCCTAAAAATTAACTCACTTAAGAAAAAAAAAAAAATGGTAAGAGGCAGACAAATCTGCAGACATTTTTGAATATAGACCAAAGAAAGTTTATTTCTGCCTCACCACACTCTATCATCAAGACTGGAAACGACAGATTCCAGAGACCCCTGTATTTAAAAGATGAAGCCTGTGTTTGTTTGCGTGGTGGTTGACTTGCATAGTTCATTTATAACAATCAATCAGTCGCAAAGCTGCTGCAAAATGAACAACCCTTGAATACAGATTATGCAGAATATTAATTTCAGTAATAATTGAGTACTTGGAGGCTTGCATGCAAAGAGGCTAATGTATTATACATCTCACGTTACGCTGCGAGAGGTTAGAGGACTTTGAAGCCTTACAAGACAGAAACCGTAAATGTGCATATGGCATTATCAAGAGGGAAAACAAAGACTGAATTTCTAAGACACACAAAGTTAAGATCAACCCAGACAAACGTGGGGGGAAAAGTGGACAGCTTACACTGTAAAGCCACTCTTTGAAAGCAAACAAACCGTATCTAGATTATTTAAACTTTCAGTAAAAAGTCACAAAATTATCTGCAATGTAGTATTAACATGTACTGAAATGAAGTTTTCTCCTCTTACGGATAAAGGTAACTGAAAAGATGCATGTACTGATGGTTTAATCTATGAATACATCTAAAGGGACGACACGCTAGTTTCAAATAACTGTTCTCAGGCAACTTAAAAAAACCAAACAAACCAGAAACAGGGAAAAAACCAAAAAAAACATAAAACCAACCCACCACCCAACCCTTTTTGGCATCCTCAGTTGCTGACGCATTTTCAACACTTTCTAAAAGTTCCCACTCTCAGTCTTTCAGCCCAAGCTGAATTCTGTTGTTGAACAAAGTCAGCAGTTAAACAGAAAAAAAGATGTCACCTCATCATGTCTATAAGTAGACAAAGCTTTGTGTATAAAAGAATTCGTCCCTGTTCTTCTATAATCCATGTTGTGGAGGTATACTATACTAAGGGACAACTACTAATTTTGAATGAACAGTTACGAAGAAAGTCATGAGGATCTGTTTACGACATTAACTGTACACGGTTAAGATTTTTCTGGTAAGGGCAGTTGGAAATTTCTGTAGAAAAAGGTAAGAAGAAACAAAGCTGAGTAAGTTCTGGTAAATGAAGACTGAAGATTTCACATATCAAAATTTCTTCTAGTTACAAGGATGAGCTTAATAATAAGTCTATACATAATCATCTTAAACCTACAGCTGAGAGACCGGACCAAATAGCACAAGATAAAGTTCCTTTAATTTTAATAAGGGAATTATGAAAGTAACTAGAGGCCTCAGATACTTCAGGTTTTAAACTTTACAAACATCACCACAAAAAAGGAACCAAGCAATACAGACTTTCATCTGCATATGATGCAAATAGTGCATATGCAACAGTGCTTGTGGAAACACCAAGACAGACACGGGGAACAAGCCAGGATGTCCTGTCTGGCTTCAAGCTGCTGCTCCAGAAGGATGCAGATCTTCTGTGCTTCTTGTGTTATACCTGCCAGTCCTGTGCAGATGTCAAAGGGTATGGCAGAAGATCCGAAGTGGCATCAAATCCCTATGTGCTAACATCTGAATGTCGCCTAAAGATATGCAATCTGATTTATGACAAACTTCTGAAAACACAATTCAATTTAACCATTCACACACGTACCCGAACACCTAAAAGTCACTATTTTCATGCAGTTAAAGGCTATGGATGTGGGCGTCACAACAACGAATATGGCAGGGTATGAACTGTTTGTAAAACTGTAAGTAGGTATATTCACTACAAACAGTAGCGTATACTCCAAGTGAAGAATGACTTGATACCAAATCATACGTGGATATTGTAACCAGATGCATCTTTTTCTTCTGATGCTGGACTCCCGTTCTTTGGTCAGTCTCTCGCTTGTGTTAGTGCTGTAAACACTCCTATTTTTCTTTCCTTCTGTTTTCCCTCCCACAAGGTGGTGATCCAAGAAATCCCTTGGGTGACTCGGCTGCATATTTTATAGCAAGGTACAGATTTTTTTGAGGAAATGAAAGTCAAGAAAGAACAGTATTTCAAAACACTCCCTTCTCCTCTACCTCAGAAACCAACAGCCTACTTAAAAACTAATTCTAGAGAAGTACACCACCAAAAAATATGGCTGCCACCAAACTATTTTCATAACAACATATCTAGAAAGATATATAATGCAGTGTATTTAAACACACTTCTCCCTCCATGGCTCAGGGCTTCAGTTAGCTTCATACAGGAAATTCCTGATACTTTTTAGGTTTGAAAACACTGAAAAGCACAAAAGGCAGCTGACTGACCGTTCGGGCTCCACAAAGGATACAGTACTTACCTTTAGAGAACATACTTTATTTAATAGAAGTCTTTTTGCTCCAATATACAAAATAGGAGACTGTAGCCCCAATTAACATTTACATAGTTACACAGCAAATAATTTCCACCATTTACAACAACTGACGACTTTCCCACACTCCCCACTGTATTACAGCCAAGAAAAAATCCTATAATGTTTTACATACCAATCAGTTATATTTTATACTTCCCTGCCTCTTTTCTTTTTTTTTAAGTTGCAGTTTCTGATATCAGTTTAATTAGGAACTTACAATTATATCAGCTGCACTAAAATAAAAATGAAATATATAATTTGGAATACTATCTCAAAAACCCTATACAAAATAAAAGTCAGTATCTTATAAAAATACATTGCAGGAGTAAAACCAGTGATACAACAAAAATGTTTTAAATTTTGTTAGGAAATAAAATTTTAGCAACTAGCCTCTGCTTTTAACTACACGGAACTTACAATTATATCAGCTGCACTAAAATAAAAATGAAATATATAATTTGGAATACTATCTCAAAAACCCTATACAAAATAAAAGTCAGTATCTTATAAAAATACATTGCAGGAGTAAAACCAGTGATACAACAAAAATGTTTTAAATTTTGTTAGGAAATAAAATTTTAGCAACTAGCCTCTGCTTTTAACTACACCCAAAAGAAAAAAAGAAAAAAAAAAAAAAGACCAAACATTTTCAATTAGCAAAAACTAATGTGACAGCTCTTTTACAATACTGTACCTTTAGTATGCAAAGGACTTCGAAAAAAAAAAAAAGAAAAAAAAAAAAATACCAAACATTTTCAATTAGCAAAAACTAATGTGACAGCTCTTTTACAATACTGTACCTTTAGTATGCAAAGGACTTCGTCCTTCTAATGTGCACCATTATCCAACTGATTCACCCCTTAACCCTTTTCCTGCTGAAAGCTGAAAAAGGGTTTTAAAATTATTTGAATCCTTCAAGAAAAATCCAATCACATTTTCTGCATCTCCAACAATATTTAAGCTTTACTTTACAATGCTGGTAGTTTAATCATGATACATAATTTTCTATAAAAGAACTCTAGCCAAACCAAGGCTTTAGAAACTTTGCATTTTACAAAAGGAATTTGTTACAGTATGACAGTTGCTAAATAGCCCAATTTATTGAGTGACCCTGTTAAAGACTTGTTCAACTGAGTGAATAGGTGAAGTCATTTCCTGAGCTAAAAGATACAGGTAAGTAAATAGTTATAGCAGCAGACAGGAGACATTCTTTTTAAAAGTTGTAACAGTATCAATAAAATAACCTTAGAAAATTGCAATAATGTAAAAGTCACTAGCTGAAGAGGGAGCGACAAGGACATCCAAGACCTGATTGCCAGAATCTGGAATGCACATCCCATGACTTTCCAGAAATTACATTCAGCCACTGTCAAACAACGTACTGGTAAGTGGAAGAATGTCAAATCACAATAGTTCACATTTCTTACAGATCAGGTGTTTTGTCAAGATTTAATTCTTAATGCTGTTTCATAAACCTAAAGCAAGGTAAACTGCTTAGTTTCAGAAATTTTCACCCTACAGGAGTTAAGTATTACTACTTTTAAAGGAATGTGGTATCTTCAGTCTCATGAAATTCCAAGCCTATTTCTTTTTATTACTCAGACATAATTTATACTTGAGACCTTGAGTGGTTTTTAAGACAGTCACCCATGCCGTTGGGAACAGAATTGGATCCATTTTTAGGAGAGGGAATAATATTCTGAAAATGGTTTACTTTGATCCAAATCATTCTAATTTGCTTAGAGCATGAAACATTAACAAATTATTAAAGAACTATAAAGACCATTATACCACCACTGCACCATCATTTTCTTACGATATGCATTCTTAAAGTCTTCTATGTAATAGTTTGATCACTTTTTTCCACTCATTAATGGAAAGAGGATATTCTAATTTAATTAAATAAAGAACCTCACTTAGATACCAGTTCCTCCAGAAGGAAACCTCTCTTCTGTGTTACTCATTTTTTACAGACATTGTAGGCATTGTTTTTAGAATTTATATTGGCTCTTCTTTAACATTTAAACATAATTAGTTTTAATTCAAATTAAAATATAAAATTTCCAATACTTGTTAGAATAAAGGACAATACACAAGATCCTAAGTTACAATAATTTATAAATAAAAATAAACTATTACAAACCAAATCTTTCCCCATACGGAGATTAAAAGCCATAATCTTGACTGATTGTTCCCGATCATACATTATAAATAACGTAAGCTTCTTCAGAGAAGCAAAACATACTTGCCTCCCCGACACCAGTTTATATCTTCAGTTAAACTACTACCATCAAGAAGGCAATTGTGTTGGGCCCAGATATATCTTCTTGCTTACATGTTAACCCTCCCAACCTCATTCTTTTAAACTTAAGCACAGGAAACTAAGTTCTCAAAGAGTCCTTTACCTTTTATACACGAAGTCTGTATAAAATACAGATTTCTAATGCTCCTATTGCACCAATCTGGCAGTGCAGTTAGAACCTGATTCAAATTCCACTGAAGTCCATGAAAGGTTCTCCAGTGACCTTAATGGGCTTTGAATTAGGACCATAGAGATAGTATTACCTAACGGAAAGCTCCTGCAAGAGTGGCTGGTATCTCTCTTTTTGCTTATGGGATGCAGTGGAGATGTGTAGTCAGCATGATACCTGAGCAAATAAAATGAAAACGATACAAAGGTTTTAAGAATCCCAAACTCTTGGCTTAGTTGTGTGCAAACTGTGCTACCGCCCCTGGAGCTCCCTGCTTTCCTTTTTTTCAGTGCTTGCTCCATTCCAAGATAGAGAAGATGTGAGGCATAAAAATCTCTCTTCACTACAGTTCCCCCTCAATCCCGAGACTGATAGAAGAGGATGTAACCAGACTCAGAGTTCTTTGAGATGTCTGATGTCAACCCGTAGAATTCTTCAATAGCTTGTGCATCAATTTTCTGTATGTAAAAACCCAAAAATTTAAAGTAAGAATATCTTGCGTAACATATACATGGCATTAAGTTCCACTCTAAAAACTATTGTTAAACAAAAATAACTCACATCATTACATAAAGTAATAAAATCCAAATAGTTTTTAAACTTGTTATGTTTTGGTTTCCCCTCTGCCATCAACTACACAGAGGGTAGCGGATATATACATTTTATATATAAATTTTTAAGTATTAAGTGAACCTACTATGAGTGCAACCTTACGTGCATTGCTTGTGTGAATTTCATACAGAAAAGTTTTAAAGACAACAATATCCCATTGAGACTTTAAATTCAACATGAAGAATGCAAGTACAGACTATTATTTCTAAATCTAAGCCGTGTAAACCAATCAAGTGCAGAGAAGGATAAGGAGAAGGCAGAGAATGAAGGCTAACTTTTTCTACGTGTTTGCCTGTGATCCTGTTAGCTTGGAAAGCCTCCTATAACCAAGATTTTTGTGGAAAGATGCAAAACTTCTGCTAAGAAGATGAAAAGAGTATTGTCTGGTTTTCGTTGTCATCGTTTTCAGCTACAAAAGAAACTGAAAGCAAGCTCTCTTGCCACATTTTAAATCAAGGGCAATGGGCTACAAACAACAAAAAGGTGGAAAGATAAATTTTCCTTCACTTAGGCAGATTTTATTTAATCTCATTCCCATTATTTGGAATAAAACCTCTCTCAGGAAGGAGTGAGCCATTCCAACTTGGTGAACCATGGGCCTAAATGTCAATGAGATGTTTTAGATCTAAGAACAAAAAGATTCTTTCCTTCCTCTTTAGAAGAGATAAGAGAAAAAAAAAATACATTACTGCCAGGTGTTACTGCTTTGGAACTGGAGAGATTGTCCCTGATGTTTGTGAAATGATATGAGATCTACTACAGCTCTCTCTCTTTTCCCTGGAGGAACGTGACCTTTTGACCCTATCGAGACATTTCCATTTACTGTGTATCTTGATAAGTCACAGAGACAATTCTTTTACTTTCCCAATAGCTCTGCATATTTCCATGTTTGTCATTTCCTGTGTGAAAAACTGTCCATAATGTGGCTTGGAGAGAAGAACTCTTCAATACTTTTGACTCGTCCTGCCAATTAACAATGTAAGTCTGTGCTGGTTTTGGCTGGGATAGAGCTAATTTTCTTCACAGTAGCTAGTAGGGGGCCATGTTTTGGATTTGTGCTGGAAACAGGCTGATAACAACAGGGATGTTTTCGTTACTGCTGAGCAGTGCTTACACAGAGTCAAGGCCTTTGCTGCTCCTCACACCACCCCACCAGCGAGTAGGCTGGGGGTGCACAAGAAGGTGGGAGGGGACACAGCTGGGACAGCTGACCCCAACTGACCAAAGGGATATTCCACACCATATGATGTCACACTCAGCATATAAAGCCAGGGGAAGAAGAAGGAAGGGGGGGACATTTGGAGTTATGGCATTTGTCTTCCCAAGTACCCGTTACGCGTGATGGAGCCCTGCTTTCCTGGAGATGGCTGAACACCTGCCTGCCGATGGGAA
>NW_008794446.1:7741385-7753474 GCF_000699145.1 Aptenodytes forsteri | reverse complement strand
GTTTTCTCACTTTTGCCCTTCCGATTCTCTCCCCCATCCCACCGGGGGGGAAGCGAGCGAGCAGCTGTGTGGTGCTTAGTTGCCGGCTGGGGTTAAACCACGACAAAGTCCAATACCTGTCTCACTCATTTTTCTTCTTTTCAATTATGCAGTTCTTGTGTATTGTAAGGAAAATGTAAATTATTCATTTTATAGATTTGATTAATTTAAATAAAGTCAGGAAAAGGACGTGGACAGCACAATCATACTTCTGTTCATGCATAAGCATAGACAAGGGGGAAAAAAGGAAGATGGTAGAACAAGCAAAAAACCTGAGATGATATAAGGATACCAGCAGTTTCTGCTCTTTCTCTCAATAAAGAATAAAAGATAACTGATGAAACAGAAAGATGACAAAGTCAAAACTGGTGAAGGGGAATCCTGCTGTTCCAAGAAATTAGTTAGAAACCCTTTTTTTTTTTTTTTTTAATAAAAAAAATTCCTGGAAGCCCGGCTAATATTAGCAAGAATACCACCAGAGGCAAAAGGCTCCTGTTTCAGGGATTAACTTTTAAATTTCAGGGCAAAATCTCAAAAATCTGAAGTTTCTTTCTATTTTGATACTTGTTACACCTTTGTCTGTAACAATCCAGGATACTCAATAAAACAGACTACCAGACTGATCCATTCCATTAAATCATACGCTCCTAGAAAATATGAACAAACAGCTTGCTCCAAAAAATTGCCCTCAGAAAAGAACTGTAGTAAAACCAATTTATCTATATCCTTATTTGCCATGTCTTCTGGCCACAGGAATAGCTTATTAAACAAAGGTGAAAGACAGCGGCCATAAACGAAGAAGCTTCTTTTAAGAAGCATAAAACCCAAAATGCAATTCAAAGTATTGTATAGTCAAATTGTAAGGCGCAGCTCTGCACTCACCATTATTGCTCATTTGGACTGGGGTTGAACGCTCTTTTCATTAGCATACCAGTCCTTTTACTTTAAGTAATCATATACACAAGGAGGGTGCATGCGCTCTGGTTGGTATGAGAAAAACGTCCAGGGTTACACAAAGCTTACCTCAACAATATCATCATCAAAAAGCAACCAAAAATCATGACTCTTCACTATCGCAATATAATGTCCTCTGTTAGGGCCACTGTAAAATAAAATTAGAAAAGAACACAGACAATAACACACATGTATGTACAAACGTATTTCTTTTTTTTTTTTTTTCTTGTAGAAAAGCAATACTTAACAGTAATTAAAATGGCCACCAGTACAATTTCTGTTTGGATGTTTCTTTTCTTTTTTCCCCTCCACTTATATCATCTTCATAATGAGGTCTTACTTATCTCTACATTTAATATTGTGCTAAAAAAAGGATTACAATTTCAAATGAGGAATAAGCAGCACAGGCATTGAAAATATAAATGAAATTTAAAAAGAAGAGAGACAGAGAAGTGCATTCAAGAAAACATTCTGATGTTTCATAGGGACAGAACAGATCCCAAACTATTTCTGATCTTCAGAAAGAAAAAGCTGCTGTTCATTTACAGTCTCAATCAGGAATCTCTTTATCTGGTCCACTGTAAACAAAAACTGAATTAAACTGACAGTTTAGAAGTCTCACAAATCCTCACAGCAATGAGAAGGGCTCCCAGTTAAATTAAAACTGTTATAATCCACAGCTCTTCAGTGTATGGCAGACAAGAAATTTCTCCACAACTATGACAGAAAAAAAAAACTTTAAAAGTGTCCTATTTCTAATCAGATTTCAAGTAAAGAAATAATACACTTTCTGAAGCAGCTGAACCTTACAACTGAAAGTGGACAACTAGTTAAAGCAGTTCTGGAACTGTCTTAACTGGCTAAAAGCACTCATACAATTTTTATGTCTAGATCAGGGAAGGAAGGTTGCCATCTGTGAGGGACATGTCTGTGTACCAAGTCATATAACCCAATGAAAACAGGGTTCATCTCCTTCCACAGCTCTGACAATGGGTACGTTTCCATGACTGCAGCTTGAATGAAGGAGAAAGAAATGGTCAGAAACAGACAGGTTCTGTTTTCCCTAAAATCCAGAATGAGAGTGTCCCAGAAGACTATGGCACAAAGGCTTATTTTCCAAAACTGTCCTGGCCAACATGAGATCTAGTCATCTTACCCCTACTCTAATACTAGGTCCATCTAGGCAGTAACGGGGGTGGGGGTGGAACAAAGGGCAGTAACTGGCAACTAGAGGGCAGATCTGCCATTTTGAGGGACTTGAAAAAGTTGAAAGAATGGGCTGATAAGAACCTCAAGAAGTTTAACAAGTATGAATGCAAGGTCTTGTGCCAGACTAACTCCATCCAACAGCACCAGCTGCAAACCAACTGGCTAGGTGGGCCCAGGAGGTCAACAAGATGAGCTGTTAGCCAGCAGCGCATCATTTTGGTGACAGGGCTGAGCGTATGCAGGGTTGTACTGAAAGAGTAGAGCCAGCAGTGAAGTGATAATCCCCACCATTCTGCATTCTGGGACCCAGAACTGGACATGAGATTCCAAACATGACCTTGTCAGTTTAAGGGAGAGACTGGTAAACTGGAGGAAGTCCAGTGTCAGGCCACTACATTTGTCAGAGGGCTACAGCACCAGATGGATGAAGAGAGGCTGAGGGAGCTGGCTTTATTCAGCCTGGAGAAGACTAAATGAGGAATCCAGCTGATGTCTTCTACTACCCAAAAGGGAAGAGTTATAAAGAAATGAGAGCCAGGCTCTTCTCAGAAATGCACAGCGAAAGGACAAGAAGCAGTGGTCACAAACTGCAGCAAAGGAAATTGTGACCAGATACTGGGGGGGGAAATCACTGTAAGAACATTGACGGACTGGAACAAATTGCCCAAAGAGGCAGTGAAATCAGCCTTCCTAGTCGTGAAACTGAGCCCAGTGCAACCTAATCTAATGTCAAAGTTAGCCCTGCTTTGAGCTTTAAGTAGTTGACCTCACAATGTAAATTATTCTATGATTCTAGATGTTAGATCATCATTTTCCACTTCGGGGCTTTTATCAATCAGCAGTTTGTAGAGCAGCCATGATTTTAAGACATGAAACCATAAGAACATTTGTTGAATACAGCAAAATCAAATACAAATCTAACAGTCATATTTTGAAAGCAAGGAAACAAAGTAATCAACAAAACTCATAATTTATGGATATACTTCAGAAAATGTTGCTCAAGCCTTAAAAAAAACCCACCCCAAAGGAAATGCTTTATAAAGGAATCTGTTCTATAATGCTTTCCTTCCTAAGAAACTTTTTTTTAAAATGATCTTTAAATGTTATTACAGTTGTATGATACTGCGTGTTTTGTGGGTTTTTTTAAACATAGTTAAGTTCATGCAAAGACCTGTCATGTGAAGTACACTGTTATCACTTTCCACAAAGAATTATCATGGCAAGAAAGCCGTATGTTCTGTCAGGATTGGTAGCATCTCCCCACAACGCTTTCTTTCCTAAGAAACTTTTCTTTTAAGAGGTCTTTAAATGCTATTAGAGTTATGTGATACTGGGTGTTTTGTTTTTTAAACACAGTTAAACTTACACAAAAAGTCATGTGAAGTACACTGTTATCACTTTCCACAAAGAATTATCATGGCAAGAAAGCCGTATGTTCTGTCAGGATTGGTAGCATCTCCCCACAACGCTTTCTTTCCTAAGAAACTTTTCTTTTAAGAGGTCTTTAAATGCTATTAGAGTTATGTGATACTGGGTGTTTTGTTTTTTAAACACAGTTAAACTTACACAAAAATACCTTGTGTAAAATAGTTATTACCTTCCACAATGAACTACCACAGCAACAAGGTCATACATTCTGTCAGGATTGGTGGCATCTCCTGAGGTGTTAAATAAACGAAGCTCTAAAGGAAAAACTACTCTATAAGAGAGTTTTGTGTATCGATGCAGCTGATCCATGTATTTAAATCTCTTCAAATGGAGAGCTAGAATCATAGGCAGCTTTTTTACTTTCATCCTGAAAAAAAAACCCAACAAAAAACCAACAGTATTTCCAATATCCAGCCAAAACATTCAGTTGATATCAACAAACAGGAAACCTGTCTTACTGAAGTCTTTAAAAGATTTTGCAAGCGTTAAAAGAAGCTCAAATAATCAGGTGTTTACTAAAGGTGGATTTTAACAATTGATAGCATTGCAAATCTATTTAAAATAATAAGCTATAATATATAATAACAGCCATGATGAACCCACATAATAATTTAGACACAATGACTGCATAGCACAGAATTCAATTTTTAAACATACCTCCCCATAGCTTTCCTGAGTTCCCAAAAGCAAAACCTAGATGCCACTTGGTATACAGTGGAGGTATTAAAACAAAGTTGTTCCAGAGATCCTGTTCCAGTTGAATTTCTCAGTAAACTAGCCAAGGCAAAAAAGCTTTTTAAAATAAGCTTTGTTACACCACTTTTTTGCATATGTATTACTCCAAGTTTTCCTATCAAGCCATTCATTTAACATTGCCAAGGGATACAAATAGCCCACTGTTATTCACCTTACCTCATGCCATCCAAACAAGATAATGCTGTGCTCTAGCACAATCATTTTGTACAAATGTTGCAGCATTATTTTATGGCAGTCAAAGCCAGAAAGTGATAATCTAGTTTTATTGAGGGCTCACTGGCCCCTTTCCCTAGTTTGAGGTATTGAGATCTCGCACCAGTGCCTACAAATCCTCATCAGCCAACCACAGCTGGCCTGGCAGCAAACACAGACTTCCACTCTCTGGGCAATAGATTTGCCCTTACTAGCAGAGCGACCAAACTAGACTGTTCTGCTTCTTGGCACAGCTAGTTGCCTTAGATCAGCACTATGCTGAATTTTTCAAACTGCCTTCAGCCCCGAAAGGTAGCTCAGAAGTCTCAACAACACAGCACAGGTTTCAGACATGTCTACTAAGACTATATTTTCAGAATGTCAGGAAATATGTTTGTACCAGACAATCCTTTTTCAAAAAATATGGGTCTGGGGACAAAATCCTTAAAAACTCACCTTCCTTCCCTTTTCTCATTAAACTTAGACTGATAGTAACCTATAGGAAACCTTGCTAGACTCAAATTTTCTCCATGGCCTGCAAGGGAACTAGGAAATGAAACAAGCAGGAGAAGGGCAGAAAGATGACAGAAGCAACTATTTTTAGGGAGAGTTAAATTTTTATTGTATTACTGAGATATGGATATAATTTCTGCTCTATTTCTTTTTTCCAAATGAAGTCCTCTTCTCATAATGCAACTGTGTTTGACAACATGAACTCTTTCACTGGTGAAGAAATTCAGTACACCACCTTTGCTAGTTGAGTAGACACTATCACAGATAAGCTCCATGTTTCAGAGATGGAAGAAAACTATGACTGTAGTGAAACTGAACTTAAGCCCCACATGAAAAGCAAACTATAAACAATAAAAGCTGTGTTTTGCTAATATGGCAGTGCCTACAGTACAAGTTTATGTCAACACAGCTTATATTGGTCAGGGATCACATTACCTGCCACCAGAAAAATTGCTAAGGCAACAGAAAACAACAGGACAGACCTGGCTTCAGAACCCTCTAATACACAACAATTAGTAAGCTTAGGCAACATGTGAAAGCAGACTTTGCCGATGAGGTATGCCAAAAGCCATGTGCTGAAATCTATGGTAAACCAAATAACCAGAATCAGTGGTATAACCAGTAGAGCATGTCAGTGTTCCCACCCCTTCAACTAAATACTTTCCCAGATAATAAATACCTCACAGTATACAAAATCTGAGGTTTTTCAAAGGTGTAAGCAAGACTAGAAGAATTATTAGGCAGACAAGAATTGTCTTTAAACATAACGAATTTCAGGCTTCCACAGAGCTTCTGATGCTTTTCAGGTGCACTGTCAAGCAGAAGTTTAGCAAAACTAACTACACACTTTTAAGAAACCAGAAACTCAGTTAACAAAAGTTACAAGCATCATTACGCCATCTTAAAAGGGGCTTATAAAAAAGATGGCGGCAGACTTTTTAGCAGGGCCTGTTGTGACAGGACAAGGGGGAATGGCTTTAAACTAAAGGGGGGTAGATTTAGACTAGATATAAGGAAGAAATTTTTTACGCTGAGGGTGGTGAAACACTGGCACAGGTTGCCCAGAGAGGTGGTGGATGCCCCATCCCTGGCAACATTCCAGGTCAGGTTGGACGGGGCTCTGAGTGACCTGATCTAGTTGAAGATGTCCCTGCCCACGGCAGGGGGGTTGGGCTAGATGACCTTTAGAGGTCCCTTCCAACCCAAACTATCCTATGATTCTATGATTCTGACTGAATCAGAAAAAAAGTGCTATCAAACTGATCCTTACAGCAATTGGAAAAATTATTTTATTATCAAGACAAAACCAAGTTTTAAAAGTCACATGAAATCAGTGACTTTTCATCATTACCCATAATCTTTGATTAGTCACTGGCAGTTTGTTTCAACTTGCCTTTTTAACTTATTTTTGGTCTTAAGACCATTCTTTTCCTCATTCGTAAAATAAATAATGAACAAAGCAGTACCAAAATGCTTTATGTGGATTCTCATTACTCATGCAAGTAGGCTCATTGAATTCAAGCAAGAGGAATGCAACCAAGTTACTCTTAAGTGGAAGAAGAGTGAGAAAAATTAAGGGAAAAAGAATGTTCTCCCCCTGCCTCATACACACACAGAAGGAAACAGATTATTTTCATTAAATGCATGGGTTATCTTTTTCCCTCCCTGAGTCTGATGTACCTTTTATGTGCTTCTTGCTTACTGCGACACTCTTCACAGTAATATTTGTATTCACTGCACAGAGTTTCTGTATTGCTGAAACCCCTGAATAAAAAAAAAACAGAAATGCTATATAGGAGTTTCTTACCTGAAATATACATATAAACATGTACAATATAAACATAATTTTATACTCTTAAGTTTGCATAAACTAGAATTTGCTAAGCTTGTGAGCTTTTAGTTTTAATTCCTGCTTTCTAGGTAACAGATAAAAGACAAATTATGAAAATTCAGATTTTTGCATTTACCTTAAACAATGAGTGATTGAAGTATTCTGCTCCACATCAACTGAAAGGTCTAAGAAGTCTTCATCTTTGCTGCTTATCTGCATGAAAAAAGACCCAATAGATTATAGTTAAAACAAGTTATACTAATTTACCTCTGTTTTTCAGTACCATTTTCTATTGACAGAATGTATCTTTTATCTTATAACAGCCTTTTAAAAATTGTTACAAGTGGCCTTTCTATTTCAGAGATTTGCTAGATCTGTTTCTAATTTTGTTCAGGAAGGGAGAAGTGTGTGTGTGTCTGTGGGGGTATATAATGCCGGTTGTCATTATGCTGTGATTTCAGCTTAACAATGCAAGAATAACAATTAAAATAAAAAAGAAATTCCTAGAAGCAGAGAATAAAGTCCACCACAAATCCTGAAAAATGGTGATGGATGAAATCCACAGCTGCCCTGAAAATCAACTATGTTATTATAAGGTTTAGGAAATAGCAATCTGCAACCTTAACTTTTGTCTGCTGGTGTTTCCTCTCTGTATCTAGAGATACTCAATGCCACTGATGAGAACGTCCTCTGCCTTTTGACTCCTAGGTACAAAAGTAAATGCTTTTAGAAAAGATGCCTGGCTGCAGTTTCTTGATTGAAGGCAGGAAAAGTTAAACAGCTCCAGGAGAACTAATGTAAGTTGATCTTTAAAACATATGAGATTTATGTTCCCTTTTTATGTTTCCAGAATAAAAATAAATTTGGAAAGTTGCTCTCTGATTATCAAGAGATGAAAAGCACGCAGTTCCTAAGGGCAGCATACATGGAGAATAAAAAGAAATATACAGGTGGTCAAGACAACTGTTTTTGAGAACGAATACCACAGGGCAAATCCAAAAACGTAGGAAATTAAGTTAAAAGCTTCTGTTAATATCTGTGAGAGGACTGGGCAAGGATTCCTCCCACTCTTCTGTACCTAATCTTTCCAAGAGTAAGTGTACATGTACAAAAAACGTCACTATGCCAGTATACGTCACATCTACTACATCATTTAGATGCTGAAGTGTAATGTTTATACTTTTAAAGAGATCACAGAACATATATGGAAAACTTCCAATATGTTTTTAGGGTGGGAAAAAAAAAGCCACCTGCATCTTCAGCGTGCTGCACATTTCCTGTCTTCAGGGATGTACTGTGGTTTAGTTATGCGGACAATTCTTCAAAATATCCCATTGCAAACCACTTTTGGAACTATCAAACTTGAGTTTATAACACTAACAACCTGGTGGAAATCATCTTAGCCTAGGGATTAAGAACAGCTCAGGGAAAAAAAAACCAGTTCTAGAAAATACTCTGCTGCAGTCTTCAGCTAGGACAGCTGGAATTAAGGAGTCATGTGATCAGTGTTATTCAGACATGCAATTAGATAATTCTTCCTCTCTTGGTCTAATCAAAGAAAATTCCACGAAACAATAAAGATTTCACAGGCAGCTTTATCCCACGCAGAAGCTGTAAGGGCGGGGAGGAGATGGAGAAGAGGAAAGGGATGTGTTGTACTTGGTTAAAAAGAGATCGGTACTGAAACCAGAAGTTCGCAAAAGGAATTCTTCCATTCTTAGTGATAATACTGATAATACTGCCTTAAAGAACCTCTTCTTAGGTTAGCCAGTCCATTGTGCACTTAGGATCATGAGGAACCATTAAAGGCTTTATTGAAAGAATAGCTAAGTGGATTTTTTCCATCTATGTTGATAATTTAGAAACTGCTATTCTTAATTTTTAAGATTTTTTGAACATTAGTATTTGAACAGTACTTTTTTTACCAATATTAACTCATATAGTTTTAATTTAAAAAAAAGATAAATGATAAAAAAGTCACCCTCCACTCTAACCAGCCCCCCCTTCTGTAGAAGTTCTGGTTCAAATAAACATCACTAAGTTCCTTAGACTACAGTCACCAATGCTATATATTTCAATCATCTATAGAATGAAAAAAAGATGGACACGGTCAGAAAACCTCATCACTTGCAGAATCAAGCCCTGATGTGTTCAGAAAGCCATCTGAGTGCTCCTAACAGGAGCACCTGAATAATAGTGAAGAATTTGGGTGTTCCAACATTCTGGCTAAAGGCGATGGTCTACTGTTCTCATATTAAGGACATAATCTGCACTCAAACAGCTCAGCTGTACTCTGACGGCCAACGCCACACAGAACAGAAAACTCAGAAGGCTAACACTCATGGAATCTGTATTTCTTTCAGTCTGGAATTTCACTAGCAATGTGAGTCAGCTCACTGACAAAAAAGCTTTTGCAACTGTAGGCTCCCATATGTGCTAAGACAGAAACTATTTTTAAATGAAGATGAAACAAAGGGCATGATTTATCTTGGTTTCAAAAAAAAAAAAAAAAGAGAAAAAAAAGTAGGGCATAGTTAAGCCTTCTATAGTACCCCCATAAAAGAGACCACCGAGATTTTCCTTATTGCCTCCTCTCAGTCCAAAGTAGAATTGAGCCAAAGAATTTTATGCCTTGCAGAGAACACAAGAGCAAGACCATCAGCTGGAGAAAAACATTATCAATATGTTTGGTGCTTTTGACCCAAGACAAATTCCTATTTTTCTCTGTGGAAGTACTGCCCACATTTAGCCATTTCAAATTTAATCTTGAAGTCAATTACATTATTTTCTGGTTTACTGTTACTCTTTCCTTAAATTGTGAGAGAAATCTGTAAAACCAATGAACTTCTAGATCATTTTTATCAATTAGCCACAAAAATATGTAACATTCACTTAATCATACCGCCTCTGTCAAGGAAGCGGGAAAGCATCATAACAAGAAATCACATTAAAAGCATGTAAAGACAACTTACAATCCGTTTTGTAACTTACTCGTTTTATAGTGTGGCTTGACCCATGACACAAATCTTTGTTAAAGAATCATACCTATGTTCCTTATATTCCACTGTCCATACTTAAACTGAGGACAAATCTTTAGTCAGTTAATTTTTTATCTTAAAGATGGGCTAATGAGTGTGTCCTGGAAAGAAGCTCTTTTCTATAATTAGGACAACTGAAATTAGAATAAAATCTTGCCATGCTGATTTTAGGAACGTTGAGTAGGTTTGGCCAGTTAGAACACAAATATTCTCACTTAAAGCAAAGATATATTATGCTTTATATTTAAGTATGCATTAAATTCCAAATTTAAATAAAAAATATACTAAGGTTATTGTCTTATCATTAAGAAGCACTAATTCATCCACTTTGCTGTGTAATCCAAGTACTCCTGACATTTTAAGTTATATTTCTAAACACAGAAAGACTCTAAATACCAACAGCTTCCAATAAACATTAAAACAATCATATATGCTCACTATATTTGAAAATAAGACACTATTCACAGTAATATTACTTATTTAATGTGTCTAAATGTGTTTCTAAGTGCCCATTTTCAGGTCACTGTGTTTTAATTAGACCCAAGCTGATATATTGAATAGACAGAAGCTGATAAAATAATTCCCAGATTATTAGTGCTTGGAAAACAAAGGCCCTAATATACTAAAAAACAATGTGTATTAGAACACTGAATTTAAAATTCAACTGTCCAAGGAGGCACAGTGGCAAACAGATACGGTGTATCCTATTCAGCAATAACTAACAGAAAATAGAACTGAGCAATATTAGTAGAACTCTCAAAATTGTGATAGGCCTGATAACTAATAAAATACGCTGGCATATCAGCATATCAGCATTTTAAAATTGTATTAAGGACTGTACCTAGATCAAAATCCTGACAGCAGTGATTCACTATGCCACAGTGAGGAAAGGTAATGGTGTCAGTCATGTTAAGAGACTAGGCTAAACTCATGTTTCAAGAAGAAAAAAAATCTGTTCAAGAACTAAAAGAGAAGCAATTGACAGTTGCCATGAAATAGTTATTAGGGAGGGGAAATCTACCAGGAAAAAAAATATGGTAGCTAGAAATCAGCACCTAAATTATTCAAAATGCCATGACCTACTGATCTACAGTCTGCAGTTACATTACATATGACATTAGAAAGCTATTTTCTTTGAAATAAAAGAGGTGGGTATTTCTAGAAGACAGAGAAAATTACATGTGAAATATATAGATTTAATCCGATTAATTCCTCCTTTCCAACATCATGCTTAAATATGTGCATTACCTAATTAAGGAAAATAGGTATGAAGAGTCATACAAAAAATACAGTCATTTAGCTTTTTACAATATCTAAGGCACAGACTATGACTGAATTACCGTAATTTTCAAATTGTGCTGCTTTTTCTCTTTCTCAAGCAGGTAAAATTCAATTATAAGTTTTTCTGAAATATAGGATTTCTCTTACTGTAGAACTATTCTCAAAGAAAATTTTAGTATAGCTTACTCAAAGCAGGAGTTTATTTCTCAGGGTCTAGTATTAGAAGAATTCCTGTGGACAGACATTTAGGAAAGGATTACTTTTCCTGCATGTTAAGTTAAGTTCTTTGAGAATCCCAGTCTACTGTCTCAGTGCCAAAAGCCAACCATAGTATCTTGATTTCAATGGCTTTAAATTTAAAAACTAGAAATCGGTGGAAACTGATTCAGAATACTTATGTATGGAATGTATCACTAAGCATGACATTAAGTTATTAAGACATTAAATTTGAGAAGAAGTCCACATCCCCAAGTAGCAGGCTTTATTGTTCTTAGGAAAACATCAATTTAGAATTTTCTAATCTAAATTTTGAAGTTCATTATGATCACACTGACAAAAATTCAATTCAGAATTTTCCTAATATTGGCCAAAAGCCTTTTCCTACAATTCATGCATCAGCTGCTGAAATTTTCTCACTAACAAAGAAAAAATGCAAATGTTCATACGAATGTAAGATTTCTAAAGAAAGAAACTAATCTAGTATGTTAGTCTGTTGGGATACTGTCCTGGTTTCGGCAGGGATAGAGTTAATTTCCTTTCTAGTAGCTGGTACAGTGTTGGATTTAGGATGAGAACAAAGTTGATAATGCACCGATGTTTTAGTTGTTGCTAGGTAATGCTTACACTAG
>NW_008794446.1:7722492-7741270 GCF_000699145.1 Aptenodytes forsteri | reverse complement strand
GGTGGTGAGCAATTGTACTGTGCATCACTTGCTTTGTGTATTATTATTATTATCATATTATTATTATCATTTTATTTCAATTATTAAACTGTTTTTATCTCAACCCACGAGTTTTTCTAACTTGTGCTCTTCCAATTCTCTCCCCCATCCCACTGGGTGGGGGGGAGTGAGTGAGCGGCTGCGTGGTGCTTAGTTGCCGACTGAGATTAAACCACGACAGATACATGAATCATGAAACATGGAAGAATTCATTTTACGAAGCATATCCAGACTTACAGTTTCACACGTAAGACATCTGGTTTCATTAGTTAATGTTCCCTGAAAGATTTCATGAACCCAGGTTGGGTCTGGTGGGCTGTTATTTTCATTGTCGATGTTGCCATTAGGTAGGCGACCATTTTGTTTCTCTTGTTTTCTTTCCTCTTGCAAGATATCCGCAATTGTATTTAATAGATAGTTTAAGAACTCATGTGCATCCTGCTGCATGTAGTTATCAAAAAGCTCTACAAGATAAAACAACAGAAGATTTTTTAATTAATCGGTTACTGCTATACTACAAAAAAGTTTTTAAAAGAAGTCAAATTTCAAAACCAGTCTTTACTTCACGTCTTGAATCATTCATGACAATACAACACCAACCCAAAATGCATACTTCATAAACTAAGCCAAAAGTATAGGGGGTGGAAAGAGGGGAGGGCGAGCCAGCTTACATTCACAGAAATCTCTCAGCTGATCAGAATTAACAGAAGTGCGAACCACTCTGCAAGAAAACTAGGGCATGATTCAACTACCTAAACATAGATGTACATACAATGCCACCTGAAATGTTATAGCTTATCCTGTCCAGCCTCCAGATGCCAGTCCACGACGATTTGGATCTCCTACAGGGGCTATGCTATCTCTGCCAAGCTTAGGTCAATGTCTTGGATAACACAGGGCATCTCAAACGGCACTAGATGTTGATATTTTCCAGAAATGAACTGAGAACTTATGACAGGAAAGGTTTCATCATCTGTATGTTCTATCACAGGAAGAACATGAAAAAGAAATGCACAGAACATTGCCTTATTTATTTTCACTTTTAGGGTTTTAAGTCCACTGTTGCTCTGCCATAAGCACAGTGTCATCAATACTAGCAATGAAAATAAGATTAAGACTAAAAACCTAAAGATATTGATATTTTTAAACAATAATTTTCTTTCTCAAAGCTCTTTTACTAAGGTAGTATTTGTAGATGCCATGTCAAATTAGCCTAAAGTTCTAGCCACAGCAAGAGCAAACAGGTTTCAAATTAGGACTTCAAGTAATAAACAGATCTGTCTTTCAAGATCTGAAATATTGCTTCTGGAGATTGGTATATGTGGCACCTTTATTACTGGTGGAGTTGCTGGATAGATAATAATGGATTCACTATGCTTTCTGCTTCATGTCCTCAGTTTGTCAACATTTCTAAGCATAATAGTTTTACGATTAATTCAGTGGAAGGGGAATAGTTTCACTGGCACATACTTGTGATGTATAGCAATGATACATATTCAAGCATAAAGTTGAACTCTTTCTTACAAGTCTACTCCCTTGTTTATGTTCAAATTGGTACTATCCTGAAAACATCTTTATTGTAGTCCCTTGGGATATCAACGTGAGAAATCCTCTGCTGCTACAAATACTCATATTAGGAATGGGACTGAGAAAACCATAAAGGCATTGAATCTGATTTAGTAATATTTTCTTCTTCTCTCTCTGACCAGGAATTGTTACAAGGAAATTTGCCTGCCAATTTAAAAAGCATTCTATATGGTTGGCTAATATCATTGAAGTCTTTTAATGTGCAATTACTTCAATTAATTACAACTTGCAATTTGCTTGTAGTCCAAGAATATACTAAGAGACTGGCCTTCAGCGGAGGGATAGTTCCCAGGACTGGAAAGATGAATGAAAAAGATACTCAGTGAAGCTTAAATTTTGAAGTGTATACAGGGACTACATGGAAGCTTTACTATCATTCACTTGATAGCATCCAGGAGTAAACTTCAAATAGAAAAAAAAAAATCCCGAGCTATTAGCAAAGTAGGGAGGAATTTGATGCTAATCTAGATCATTTGGAGGGGTTAAGTAGTGCAATAGGTCAGCCAAGAGTATGAACCAAGTAGTTTATTTAGTGAACTACTACACTATTTTTGAGAAGTAAGAGTAAGTTCAACTCTGAATCTAGCCAACTGTAAGGTCTTTATTTAATCAAGTAAGTCAAGGCAGAACAGAAGCTACAAGTCTCTTGAGGTGAAACACTTCAGAGATTCTTCACAGTGTTATGTCATGGACCTCTCAGGGCTATGTGCCCAGTCGGTAAATTAGCATTAAGTACAACAGAATGAAAGCTACACATTGTCCATTTTATGATTAGAAAAAATTTAAGCAAACATAACAGTATACCTTCAGCTGACTTCAACCCAGCATCTGCTTCCCAGCCAGTTAAGCTTTAAGGTCATTAACATATGTGTGTTGTATTCAGACTTTGAAAACAAAGATGGAATAGCAGCATTGTAGTCTGGAAGACATTAAGATTACGTTCTCAGTCATCACCCTGGTATAGCTGGATACTGACTGGAACAGAATCTAGATCGGTGTTGTGTACCTACCTGATTCGTTAACTAACTCTTCTTTAAAGCTCAAAATTCTATACCTTTACAATAAGCACTTAATAGCATATATGATGTCCATGTAATCGCTGCCTGACAATTTAGCCATTTATTTGTAGAAAAGGTGAGAGTATCATCATTACGAGAGACCCCAAAAGCCAGCAAGAGCTGAACTTTCACATCTGATTTCTCTAACGAAGATTTTCCAATTGCCTTCTCCTGCTTAGAATTTTAGTGTCATGACATAATTAAGCATTAAAAAGAACACTTTCTAAAAAGAACTTAATGGCTCCTGTGGTTTACTTTCTGCTTTCCATTTGAACCATTCTCCACGTTTGTCATAGTTGGTCAACATTCATTGACATAATGAACTATTTCTGTAAATGCATCAACACACAAGCATACTTACTCAAGTATACTTACCAAAGAACTGAATGACAGTTTTCTATTCCGCATAGGCAAGAGATTGTACATTACCCAAGAGCTTTTTTTTAACAATATTATTACAACTCATGGTGTGCGTTTGCTGGAGGGATCACTTCAAATTAGGAAAGTCGTAGTATTTTATTTCTTGTTTTTACTACAGAGACGGTCATCATAACATTTAAACACTTTTTTAGTCTGCATATATAGTCTATTTTATTTAAATCTACTGGTTATTTTTTAGAAAAATTTTATGTTATATTTTTATAAAAGTATCCAAATTGAGTAGTAGATTACAAAGTTTCATTTATATTTTAACATTGAATTATTTTCTAAAACATTTTGACCAATTAGCCCTGCAGATAAGAAACAAGAAATGTTAACAATCTCTGGAAATCTCTTGAAATTTAGGATATCAATTACACTAAAAAAAAATTAGCCAAAACTACTTGGTGATTTTAAAATTCATTAAACCTTTAAAAAGTAGATCAAGCTAAGTATTGCATAAATTCTAAATGAATTTAAAAATTTGTGGGTTTTTAAGGTAGATTCTTGGAGGGAAGTCTTAACAACCTTTCTACACACTCAGTTTGGGAGACTGATTCCTGCATTCAAATAGTAATGTTTTTTTAAACACTGAACAAAAGTGTTACAGTGAATTTTGATTATAAAAACACAATTCATCAAGAAGCAAAATTAGCAAGCAATTTCATAAGCAGCCACTGACAATACACTCAGTTCTACATGAAGAGAGACAGACAAGGATTCTCTCTCAGAACAGCTGCAGGGTTACACCCTTATCCTAGGGTCACCTCTTCTTTATACTGCAGGACCAAGAACACTTTCCACAAGTAACAAATATGTAGACATTTCACTATGTCAACTACAGAATTAAATCATAATTGCTATGATTATTACACAAGAAAAATTTAAAAAGTTACCATTTTCTTTTCGTAATCTTGTTATAAATTTTTTGGGAGGTATTACTCCAACTTTTTTCTTCTGGGTGGCTATACTGTGGAAGAGATCAGCTAAGCATGTAAGGAGATTCTCTTTTTTTCTTGGTTGACTCTTGTATGCTAAGACTTTGTCTCGAAATGGTCGACAAAAATAAAGTGCCTGAAGAACTGAATTGCAGTAGCATGTATTCCCAAACTATAAAATAAGAGAGACGTTTATTAGTTTGCATTGTATTACTGTAGAGAGGTAAAATTAAATCCAAAGTATAAGAGAATGCATAAGCAGGGGCAAATTTTCCGCCAGTCATTTCTTCTTGACTTTAAGATAGTAAAGCATATTTCTGTTTCACAAAGGATTAACAAGTACACTGTAAGTAAATGCAAGAAAAACCTAGGTAAATTTGAACAATATTATATAATGTTGTCTCACTTGTAAATTTAATTTATTAGTAATATTTTGCATTTACTTGGGTCAAAATATTCAACAAACACCACCAATTTCATAGCTCCCAAAATAAGCCCAGGTAAAAATATCTATCCATCTTACCACACGTCAGCCGCAACAGTAAAGAACAGGCACAGCATGACCTTGTACTGTGAAGAAATTCAGCTGTAAATTGAGAGCTTCTCAGACACTTCAGAAATTGGATTCTCCAAATCTTATTAGTTGTGATCAAAGTCAGAAATAACTGCTTTACGTTCCTACATTTTCAGTTCTCATTTTAGGGTAACAGGATTGGCATCCAGGAGTTTTCTTAAAAGATTGCAACATGGCTTGTTTAGGATTCAAAGCTATGGCACAGGTGGTAGTTTCAAATTGAGACTGAAAGGAAAAGAATGCACAATTTGGACATGTGCATTTTGAAGGAGGCAGGCCACTGAATTGAAACGGGGCAGCTAGAAAAGCATCCGTAACCCCCTTTGTACCAGAACACTCCAGATGTTGCTGTTCCCCAGACTCCTTCCAGCTCTTAGGCACTTGAGTCTTGTGATCACTAACACTGTCTCCAGCTCACCCCAACACTGCAAACCTCCCCATCACCTCTGAGAAGGCGTCATGAGCTGTCAGTGGATAGAGCCACTCTCATTTTATGCTGTCCTCCTCCAGTGAAACCTATTATCTAACACTGAAAGTGTGAGAAAAATCTTTGTAAGGCCCTCAGCAAGTAATCCAACCTTTCAGCTGCAGTCACTCAACCTGCAAATTGAAGCCCATACCTGCTACGCATTCTGTAAAATGTGAAAATAATGTTCATATTTATGTTTTATATAAAGATTGTAGCATACACAGGTACAAATTCTAAGACTATATTGTGATGGGGAGACTGTTATATAGCAAACAGTGCATTCAGAGATATTTTAAGAGCAGGTTCTTTCAACAGAGAAAAAGAACTAAAAGCTTTTACATCTTAGCAATAACAGGGAAGTAACTGGGTTTTGCTCTCTCCCGATTAAGACAAACAAGACCACCATGCAATTTAATCAGAAAACTGGAAAGTAAACTGTTTTCCGTTATTTTAAATTAATGAAATATGAAGACCCACTTTGAAAATACCCAAGACACACTCAAAGAATGAGTAAGAAGTGTATTTTAAAAAAAGATATTAATAAGTCTTAAGATCTCCATATTAAAAAGTGCGGAAATTAATGTCCATTATTTTTATTTCTTTAAGCTAGGGAAAATGCTTATATTAGCTTCTTTGTGGTCCAAATCTGCACTTGAGTAGGTCAATGAACTTAAGAGGAAAACCAGGGCTTTTTTCCTTAAAGGAAGCAGATGAAATCACACAGTAGTTTACGTCAAAACATTTAATATTGTAAGCTAATTATTTATGAGTTTATAATTAGAAATAGCCGTAAAAGGAGAACTACATTAAAATGTTAAGAAAGTTCTTAAAATTAAATCAAATGGGAAAAGTGCTAAAATTTCTACAGCAAGTGTCAAAAGATGAAAAGGCAGCAAATTAGAAATTTCATAACATTCCAATTTTAAAAAGGAACAGTCTGATGAGAAATTAATTAGAATGGCAAACGCACAGTGAGAAACGACCAAAATATAAAGCAACAGAGAACTCAGAACACTGAACAAAATTCAGGAGATTAATTTAATATGAATATATGTTAACCTACATGCCTGTGGATAGGAAATAAAAGCAAGCAGATTAAGTTCATAAAAGGTTTTCTTCAACCGAATTCAGAAAGACAGTAGGCAATAAAAGAGTTTGAAAACAAACTCCTGAAGTGAATTTAATTAGTTCACATTTGTTTTATAACTAAAGCATCAATCTTCATCGCTTCAAAACCTAAAATCTTTTTAAAATAAAGGCTTCCAATCATTAAAAAATTATAAAGGTACATGTACTAAACAACAAGGGGGAAAAGGTGGGGAGGTTTCTAGACTAAGCAAATAGGGAATTTGTTACACGAATAAATGCTGGTCTTACCACCATTATTACTTTACTTCCCACCTTTGACTCCAATACAAAAGCACACCTCTCATTTAGAAAACACCCAAGACCTTGCTCCCTCCTCCCACCTCCTACTGAACACCTCTGCTTCGCTTTCTAATTCTGCTTCTTCAATGCTCAGCTCTCCTGCTAGCCTGCCCAACAGACACCTTCCTTCTCCCCTCACTTTACAGTTAGCACTGCCTCAGAAGCGTAACACTTGTAAGAAGATGTGCAAGCGCTGCACTGTATAAGAAGAAGTTTGCAGCCATAATCTGTATGTTTTGTAGTGACACTGTAAACACTCCAACACCACTCTGGAATATGAAAATGCACAGCACTGGAAGCCCATCGAACTATTCAAAACAAGAAGGATGTTCAGCTAGCTTTAGAAATTAGCTAGCTTTATTCAAAATATAATTGTAGGAAAATGAAACGCTTGTGAAGTCTGCCTCAGAATAACAGTAGAAAACGCTAAGAAAGACCGTCATTGTAATTTTATATCTTAACCTGTCAGCCTGTACAGGCTACTGAAACTCCTCTATCTCATTCAGGGGAAGGTAACAGAGATTATATAGAGTTATTTTAACCTATGTTTTCAACCGGTTTATTGCTTGCCTCCTTGTTTCTGTGAGGATCATCTCAAGATGTGCATATCTAAGAAAAGTAAAAAAACAAATTTTCTCTTTTTTTCAGTTCATATTGTTCGTCTGTTCTAAATTCTGAGAAATCAGATTATTTCCTTTCACAAAAATACTGCACTCTGTATGTATACACACTCTGTGTGTGTATTTCACACACACTTTTTTTTTTTTTTTTAAATTCTGAAATCAAAGTTACAACACTCAAACCTGTGTGGAAATAAAAAAAATGAGACAATCAGGAAAGTTGCAACAAAAACAGCACACACTCACTAAGGCTTATGGCCTTGTAGTTTACTTTTCTGATGCAACATACAACTGGGAAGAAACTTGGCTGTTGAACCCCACAGATCTACAAAAACAAACAGGAGATCTACAGGGATTTAGATCTGCTAAGAACACTGTCTTCGTGCAGCACTAGGGTTCCTCCCAGCTCTGATGCATTGGCAGCTCTGACAACTTTTATTTGTTGCAATGGGCCATGCCAGTAAATAGGATTTCTCCAAAATACACAGATCCATTGCAAGAGACTGAATAACCAAACTTTCTGCTCTAGAAGTCCGGTAAACTGCTGAAGAGCTACCAGAGTAGCTCTTATGAGATTAAAAATGTTCATTATTTCATACTCATTGGATAAAATCATTGATTTAATTTGTGAAGCACACAGATTTGAATAGTTTGCATTACTGCACTGTAGAGGGAAAGAAGAATGATGGACAGACTTGATGTTCCTGATTGTCCATGTGTATGGGACATCATACTACTAACATTTTCATCTTACCACGTATCTTAAATATTTCCTGCTGATTTAGTGAATGCTATTATCCTTTCAAGCCTAAGCTGAATTTTCCATTTAGAGCTTTCATTGACAGAAACAAACATCCCATCAACCATCCAGTCTTTCATATGCTTCCCATAATTGCCCTTTCTTAATTCTTCTTTTACCTCTCAAATTGTTCTTTCAGCACATCCTCTGAATAATCCCTAGATTCCACTACAAAGCTGGAGAGGAGATAACATAGTGCTTTTACCTTCTCTTCTTTTACACTACCTCTGGATAAAGGCTACATTTACCATTGACAGATCTCTATTTCAGAATGGCCATCTTTAGATAAAGTCCTGTCCTGCATTCCAGACATCTCAAATGGCTAGCTATCACACAGTTAGAAGAGAGCTATTGATTTCCACATTATCTCCATTTTTTCCATTACTCTGGACAAAGTTAGGACAAATAAAATCGATAAACAAATTAGAAAAATTGAGCAGTAAATATTAATGAACGTTTAAGAGCTTCACTTCTTGTAATTGCTATAAAACAATTAGAGAAATCAATGAAGGCAAAAATTGTGATTTCTATCACTTCTCAATCTAATAGTACTCTTAATTTATTATCTAATTATCTAATATTTCTTTTAATTATCATTAGCTCTGTCATTCTTTCTGAATGGCCACTGGCCATAGTTTGCTAATGAAGAAGTCACTACCTTTCCTTTTCCTGATAGATTTAAATTCTGCAAGCTTATTACACATTTATGGCATATACATACTGTGTTAGTAAACACAACCTGTATAAGAGATCTGAAAAACATCCAAGCAACAATATGACTGAATTTCCTTAGCCAAACACTGTATCTGAAAAACACAGCACCACTGTGCCATAGATGTAATAGAATCCCATTTTACTATTTGTTACAATTCAAAGAATTTTGGTCCATAAAACTTAAGTGTTTGAAGCTAAAATAAGCAATATTCCTGTACTACACAGAAAGTTAAGAGCACTCTGAGATCTTAGCTGCCTGCCTCTTATGTGTATGGTTGAGGGCAGTGACTTAAAGACAGATTTCCCCTCAAATTTCCTACTCCCTCTGGACTACAGAAAGCCAGAATCTGTTGATATTCATTATATATTAGGAAGATTGCCCTTTACTGAAACTTTTCTTAAGGGTACAAAATATGTAAAACTTCAAGATTAGGCATACAATACAATTTTACTGTTAAGTCTTAAAACCTCTCTGGACTTGGACAAGAAATAAGGAAAACAGGTTATCTGTCAACAGAATAACAGATTTGAGAAAAGATAAGAACAGCTTTGATGGAAAGCCTAAGCTCTGCTACAGAACTGACAACAAGTATTAACAGGAACACTACTGTATTTCCTCTTTTCTGAGAAACAAAGCGTCATTTCGTCACATGCCGAAAGACGAGCCAGGGAGGAAGAAAACCAGCCTGGCTGAACAGAGAGAATGAAAAGGGCTGATCTGAATAGGGGAAAAAAAGAGTGAGAAAAGCTGTGTAGCCTGGGACTTAAGGAATTCTCCCAAGGAGTGTGTGGTGGGGATTGCACTCACAGGTGCAAAAACAAACCCTTGAATCCATATCCCTAACTGAGCACTCTAATTTCCAAAAGACTGGATAATGCTGGGAGGGAGAGAGGGAGGGACAAGAAGACAGGAATTGCCTCTCACCTGTCTCTTGAAAGGAGCAGTTAATCCTCTGTTATTTTTTTAAGGGAATTAGAAGTCTACCTTCATGAGAGACTGGGAGCTGTGAACTACAACTACTACTTGTGTCTAGTGAATGCAAAGGCCAGATCCATCTTACTGAACCCTACATACCCATCTGAGGCTTCTAAGACAGCAGGGTGGTTGATATGAACTCCCTGCTCTGTCAGCACTGAAGGATCCCTTCCATTTGAGGTTTATTTGCTTTCTTAATATATCTATCTTTCTGCACGATTTATACAGGGGAGATGAAAAAGGCTGTGTCCTCCGATGAACTTGGGTGTCTCAGTTAGGTAAAAAGCCAAAGAAGGCAGAAGAAACAGAACATCCCTCCTGTTTTTGAAATTTCCTACTGGTTTGCCTGGCTCTTTGTTCTTCATGCTGATCTGCGTATACCTCATCCTGAAGTGCAAGATTCTGCCTGTAGATCATATAAGTAGTCTCAGCTCAGTATTCAGTGAAAAGGGTTTTGGTATCATGGTCAGATGCCTGAAGTTAGGTGTTGCAAAGCTCTGTGTCACAACACCTAAGTGCCTTTGAGTCTCTGGGCTAAGTTGTTAAGGCTAAATCAGAGCCTCAAGAAGTCATTTTTCTTGTTAGTGCTTAAGGCTGGCTCCAGGAAAAGCCTTGATAAAATGTGAAAGCCTTTACTCAAGAATGGAATAAAATGTCTCAGGCCAGGGGATTATCATCAATATATCTACAGGGAGCATAAAAATACCCATAATCTAAGCATAATTATCCATCTCCTTTTCTCTCTAAAAACAAAATTGCACATCTGAAGTGATACATTTCTAACGCTGCTGAGCTGGCCCAGAACATAATGCACTGGCTCCAATGTAATGCACTGCAGTCAGCCGTTAACAGTCAGGCTTCTCAGGCTTTTTAAAGGCATGGACAGCTGTAATTCTGTGCTACCTGCAAAGCTGGCAGCTACTGTTCATTCAGATAGGTTAGTCATCCAACAGTTCCAAGTGTCAATTTTATATGCATTATGTACCAGTTCTTCAAAACTGTTATAATTTGCGTCATAAAGATGATAATATTTGGAGTAGTACACAGTATTTATTGTATGTTTTCAGACTATAGCATCAATCCATAAGCTGGTGTTTCTTCCATTAGTATCACTAAATTTTTTTTCAATTGGACTATACTCAGAAGACTTGCATAAACATTTCTCCATTACCTGAAAGGAGGTTGTAGCGAGGTGGGTGTCGGTCTCTTCTCCCAAGTAACAAGCGATAGGACAAGAGGAAATGGCCTCAAGTTGCACCAGGGGAGGTTTAGATTGGAGATGAGGAAAAATTTCTTCGCTGAAGGGGTTGTCAAGCGTTGGAACAGGCTGCCCAGGGAAGTGGTTGAGTCACCATCCCTGAAGGTGTTTAAAAGACGTCTAGTTGTGGCGCTTAGGGACATGGTTTAGTGGTGGACTTGGCAGTGCTAGGTTAACGGTTGGACTTGATGAAATTAAAGGTCTTTTCCAACCTAAACGATTCTATGATTCTATTCTATGATTTTGAAGGTATTTCAACTGTCATGAGAAAGGAAAAAAATTGCTAATTTAAGTCATGGCATTTGAGATGCATGTAAGTCAGCTTATCACTAAGAGTGTTTACTGGCTGCACAGTGTATACTTGGATTGCAGACTCTTGAACCATGTCAGTGCTAAGAACCTAGAGGTGGAGACATATGTTGTAGTAGCAGGACAGCATTAGAAGTAGTTTCATTAAGAAACACGAGACAATAGCTCTTGATAAATCAACTTGGTTTAAATATGTACTTTCTGAAGCCCCAATAAAGAAAATAATTTAATATTTCATTTCAGAATAATGAAATTTCTAACAAGATATACTTTTCATGGGTAATACCAGAAAGTAAAATTTAAATTATTCCTTAAAACTAATGATCGAATCAAACAACTCAGTATGTTTTTTCCACTGTTGCTTTCCCCTTTGGGCTCAGTATTTTTTTTAAATTTTAATACAAATACCAGATGTGAACACTTCATATCATCAACAGTCTTTCACAGATTTTTTTTTTCTTTTACTGTATTTATTCATAGATTGGTGTATGATGAACTACAAGCTACATATTTTAAACAGCTTTTTTTTAACTTATACATTTTAATAGAAAGAAAATGATTTAAAAAATACCCTACAATTAGTAAAATGAAATAAAGTATTAAATACACAGTCCAATTTCAACAATTATTTCAGTAGCATATTTCAACAAATACACTGAATATTAAAACACATTTCAATAAGTATGTATATTCAACGACTATATCTTTCAGGGTTTTAATTATTCACTCAGTTGCAGACTTGTAATTTAACAAATCCACTCCTGGCATTTCAAAGCAATGAAGTTATGGACTGAAACTTACATTAACCAAACCAAAATAGTGCTCATTGACTGGAAATTGTTCCGGACCAATCTCTTTCTCCAAAGCTGAGGCATTGGCGCCCTAGAAAAAACAAAAGCAGTAAAATATTAGTGTTGCAACTATGTACACAGTGAATTTAACTAGTTGAGGAAAAAAAGTGAAGTTTTTTGGCAAGGGTAAATGACCAAAACCAACCAACTGACCAAAAAAAACCCAGAAAACCCCTGGTCACAGCTATAGACCTTGCTAGCACCAAACCAGTATCTTCAGATCTCAGACTAAAAATTCGGATTTATTAAACTTACTTACACTGAAGCTCTCTCTAGTCAGGAGGGAAGAAAACAAAAATAAATGAGAGACTGAATATTGAAAATGGATGAAACACCTTCCTGTCTGTACCCTGGAGCGGGGGAGAAAGTGGAGTTTGTGACCCAGCTCAACAATCATACATGGCAAATTAACCAAACTTGTTCAGTTAGTCTATTCCTTAATGCACAGACAAGCTCGTAGGCAGGATAATACTAGCCATGAATGCAGAAAAATCAGTCCTTTGAGTTCTCTGTTGATTTGCGCACTGAGGATGTTTAGATTGTCCACAAAACCATTTCACACAGGTGTCAAAGCAGACAGCAAGTCTTCCGTGCCATAACTTAATACTTACATACTTATAATAAAGAACCTAACACTCTTCCACCACAAGAAAATTATTTCAACGTAATCCAAAATACCTTAGAGATATGTTTCCAAATATGTTCTGTTCAAAAACATCTCAATGTAAGTTATATAATTTTCATGTATTTTCATGCAATTACACTGTTTTGATGTTCTGTATTTATTATCTTCAGAGTGAAGCTTCTTTAATAACAATTGCATTAATATAGTATTGCAAAACAGGTGATACAAGGCCAAATGGTGAGCTCCGCTTAACAAGTGTAATTTTCATACCGTGTAGCACATTTCAGAAAAAGTTAAGAAATGCAGATTATTCATAGGAAGCAGAGAGACTGGTCTGTTCCACTTACACTGAAAATACAAAATGTTCAAAGTGCTTTGCTAAATACCTTGAACTTTGTAAAATTAAAAGACAACACAGTACAGCTAGTGCTGCTATGCATTACAAATGCTGCAGCCTTTGCTCAACAAATCTGTTGGGTCTGATCCTTAAAAAGAAGTCTGAGAAGGTAACTTTGATTACTCTGTGGTTCCAGCTGATGACTGTTGACTGAACTGGTGCAATAAACATTAGGTTTCAAAGGGAAGAGAGTTGTTTTATTTAGAGACAGCAAAACCTCTACTCTCAAAAATTCAGTGAACAAAAAACCCTAGCTTTCTATGAGCTCTTACACTGGTTGCTTTTAGAGAAAAGCGAATGTATGCAATTCTAAATCCCTTTTGTTGCATACAACAACATTGAGAGAGAGAGAGAGAGATATCTCCTCTATCAAACTAATACATGAGCATGAATATTCCAGTCTAAAGTCAGGCCTAAGTGAAGCTAAAATAGCACATAGTATACAGCAAAGAATCTTAAAAACAGATGCGACTCCTTCCCAACAAGTTCTTTCTTTACACCAAAAATGTAGCAAATAGCCCTGGACATTACAACAATAAAATAAAATCAAAATCACAAACTGCATTAAAAACAGCACGCGGGCTTTCAGAGATCAATTACAGATAAGGGGAAGGGGGATAGAATTAAAATTAGGACTGTATCAAAATGTATAAAATTAAAATGAAACTCTATTATGTGGTATCTGCCATGATGTGATTGCGGTACTGCAGAACTTAAGAGTGGTTACACAATCTAGCTTAGTAGTTCTGAAACTGGAAACACGTGGTCAAAGGCCCATTAGGAGGTAACAACTTTAACTAGAATAGAGCAAAAGATAGCATAACTCCACACTTGAGACAGTACAGCTCTGCTCCGTTCACACCACGGCCCCAGCTGCTTTTTCATCAGTCATATCCCCTGCAATTATGATAAAGCCTCTCCTTTACTGGTGATTTGGCTGCAGGGCTTACTGCTTTAAAAGCTGTTCTCTAATGGTGATGTTGGTGGTAAGGAAAAGGGGTATAAACCCTCATTTAAGATTAAAGCACTCCACGACTTCTGAATATTTAGTTTTGCAACCTTATTGAAATACACCCACGAGCTCTGGCAAGGTCGATATTATTTACAAATAAACTAGGGAAAAAAAAAGGAACTGTGGAAGCCTTTTTATCCTATTGTTAAAATCTCTACTTCTTTAAAAATAAATAAATTCAAGAGCAGGCTTTTAGGAAATTCCTTCTCTTTTCAAAGCTAGGGTGGAGTAGCTGCTTTATACTATCTTTAGAAGGAAGAACATTATGGTATAAACTTTGATGTTTCTGTTTTGTACAGACCTGAACACCACATTTAGTTTTCTAGCACAATAAAGATCCTGACTTGGCAATTAGAAAGACATGCTAAGATACTCCAGTATAGTTACGGTTTTCTGATTATTCAAGGCTGTTTCATTCAAGGCTTAGACTTTCACATGATTTCAAAGCACTGCATTACCTATGTTTGAATGCAGTTGTTTATGAATGGTTTATTACTACAAACCAGCATGGATGTTTTACACCAATATAAAACCCCTCAAGCTACTTAGACTCCCTCTTTTTGTCTGTCATAAAGGATGTTATTCCTCCCCCCAAAGTAATCATTTATACTGTGCACAGTGTGTTGGTTGCAGAGAGCGAACACATAGCATGCGGCAGGAGCTTGAAAGAGTATGCTAAATGCACATTCACACCTGACCCGTAAAAGCCATTTTAAAACCTAACTATCCCTTGCTACAAAAGGTTTCCTGTTCAGCATTACAGCACACATTATCAGTCCCAGCTGACTCTTCCATTATGCAAATACAGATGCAGAGGGGAAGCACTGCGACACCACCAACTATTATGGTAACATACCATCTTTCGGACAAGAGGACAGCAGAGGTTTAAGGCAGAAGCGGAGTCTATATCTTTCCATCAGCCAAGATGGACTTACTGGACTTGGGATCTAGAAATGGGAGATTTCAGTCTGTGATGTATGCTGCAGAGTATAGAATTTCTTCCTCTGCCACTTAACTGGGATGTGGGAAGATCCCAAAATGAACCTCTCTTTTCTGGGGCTCGCTGAACAACCCATACAACAGGTGCTCAGTCCCCACACAGCGATGTGGCTTTGACATTGTGCAGGGGACAGAAAGGAACATCACCAACTTTGGTCAGTACACTCACCTCCAGTTTCCCTACCCTTCTGAGCGGAAGCACACAAGGTCATTACCCAGAAGTGGGAAGGAACAGAGGCACAACAGAAGTCCAAAAAAGCTAATACTGCAATAGTACTGTCGTTTACCAGTTTTTGCATCATATTAGTATAAAACCTATGTATCGCCAAACACTGCCTTACAGTACCCCCCTTCCAGCACAGAGATAATTATAGGGGCATACAGAACACATATTTGTCATAGTTAACACAATATAGCTTTATAAAGTGGAAAGTTCAGCAACTAAGGTGTGTATACAAGAACACAATATGAAATCAAGATTTGCTTAACTTTTATTTGTTATATATATGAAAATAATGAAATACATATATGAAAATTATCCTGGAAACAATGTTAAAATATCAATGATTAGAAAAGAGTGTTCTCACACATAATGAAAATTAGGTGTAAAACTGAACTACTGTACACTTCATCCTGTGTTTAACTTCAAACTGATACGAGATAATTCATGAATAATCTTAGTTTAACCACATTCAAATCAGTTGAACATTTATTGCTTATCTCCCCTACCAAGCTAAAGAAAAAGGCTACATTATTGGATTTATTAGAGATCCCCTTAGATGGTAATTTCTTAATGAAGGGATAAGAATCTGTGTTTACCATGGAAGGCCCTTAATTAAGTTTCTCAACTCTTATTTTCAAAAGAGCTCAAGGTTTCTATAAATTAACACCTTTAACATTAACCAAATGAGTGTTTTATTTCAGTTTAGTGGAATCAAAGCCCAGAAAACACAGTGGGAGAGGAAAGCGTAGTATCTTTTAATTAAGTACAGTTGAATTTTCCTGATTGTCAAGTTTTACAGAGATACATTCTCACAACATTCTAAAATACACTAAAAAAACCCCTGACATTGTACATTTCAATGGAAAAGAGGAACAAAATATAAAGTGCAGACATATGATGGGGTTTTTTGTTTGTTTGTTTAGTTTTTTACTTGCTAAAGCAATAATATTGTTAGATGCCATTTCCGCTTTTATTACTGCCTTTTCTCACTGCCTCAGAGGTCACACTATTGTGGTGCTACATGTCGAACTAGTACTCCTGAGACACACTAACAGCTAACATATGGATAAGCTAATTGGAGGCAGTCTGTAAAGCAAATCAGTTGGTGCTTATGATCTGACAAACACACTTTGGGTTTCAGAGGGTTTTTGCCAGATTAGTTCTAGGCTGGCTCTGTGACTGAACACCCAGCTGCAGCTGAACTATGTTGCTTGATTTAGTTTCCTCCAAAAGGAATCTAATTTGTGCACTCTAAGACCACCCCAAGATGCAAACAAAAGTATGGTAAATTGGGATGCCTGGGAGAATCACTTCAGAATTTCACACACCTTACCTGAACTAAAACACTAATAAAAATGCGCCCAGCACTTGTCTAAAGAAAAAACAAAAAAGCCACCCTGTACTAAAAATACTGTCTAAAAACATGTCAGCAAGCAGGCAAACAATTGCAGTTTTAAAGTGTCCTACCTTGTTGTTATCGTCCAACCTAGTAGGCAGCATTCCTCTTACAAAGACTTCATTCATAACCAGCCTAACGTGCTTTGAAGATTACACTGGTGTTAGTCTTACTGGGGTGGGATAGGGGGGGTTGATCTATCCCTTTCTAGAATAAATATCAGCTCATAACTTGGTGGGTCATCTTCTCAGTAGTTTGCTGTAACAGCTTTATCCTCTAGCTTTACTGAGTTGTAAATTTCCTGAGTAAAACCAAAAATTTCACCTTTAAAAGAAATTTCTTATCTCAAAACTTACATTTGTTGTCAAAATTCTGAAGATCCATTTCTGCCTTCACACGTGCACATCTATGCTAGATCCTTCCCTACAATGCTCTCCACCTCCCTCAAGAAGCAAGGAACAATAAAGATAAAAGGTGACTCACATAACTAAACCATGTTACATAGGTATATGTAAGCCCAATTTTTTAAACGTGACCTTAGCTATAGGTAAGTGAACAACAACAACAACCACAAAACAGAACTTTTATTCTTCCTAGTGACAGAAAGGCATTACAAGTAAAAGGAAAACTCAGTAACCGGGAATAGCAATGTCTTCCTGAACAAGAATAAAACAATACAAGTATAAAATTAATTTAATTATTTATAATTAGCAAAAATAAATCTCAGTATAGAAGCACTCATTTACTAGTGCTTTCACTTTTTTTTGCCACGTATTAGAAGGCTCTTCCTTGTCTGTGCCGCTAGTGAAGGTATACAGAATTTCATAGCCTACACTACTTAATGCACTGTGACTGATGGCATCTTCTGTTAAAGAAGACATACATAATTCTACTCCTCCAGTTATGTTTTATCAGAATATGTGAATTCACACTTTCCCATGTATTTGTATGAATCAGGATTAAGAGCAAACAGAATAGCTATATTAAATCCATTTATACCTGTTGTTTCGACCGCAACCAAAATGGAATCGCATTTCTTTTGATACTGTTTCTAGCCCAGGAAGCAGAAGTGAAATATGCTGAGTGGGATTCAATAATCCTTGTTGTTCATTTATTTGCAAAAGAACATGCGTTAGTAATACACAACTTCATAATCTAACTATGAAATATTTGGTTCACATTTTTAAAATACTTACAAATAGTGTTATTTTCTTAACTAACTAGTTTAAGACATAGTCCTGTATATTCTAATCATGTGCAGCTGAGACAAAAGGGCTTTTATTGAATACAAAGTAAAAACACCTCTGCCTGGGCAAGGAAAATGATAGCATAGCACAAAATTACCTTCTCTTCACATTTGCTATGTCTACCACACCCATCTTTTTGAGACTCACTGAGCATATACAACCTATTTTCCTTCACAGCAACTAGATACAGTCATACTTCCTTCTGTTTTGAATACTGAAGTCAAAGATAAGTCACTCTCACCTATGAAGCTGAGACTCGGAGAATTAGGGCTCTGGGCTTGGCTCTTTCATGGAATGGATCTTCAAAACATGAAAAGATGTAATGCTGCTTCTACAATTCTTCCCCAATTGCTGCCAGACTCAAAACGGGCTTTGTCTATTACCCGCCCAATACAGAATGAAATCATATTGCTAAAAACTAAAATACTGCTGTGGTGGGTTGACCCTGGCTGGATGCCAGTTGCCCACAAAGCCGCTCTATCACTCCCCCTCCGCAACTGGACAGGGGGAGAAAAACATGGCGAAGGGCTCATGGGTCAAGATAAGGGCAGAGAGATCACTCACCAATTACCGTCACGGGCAAAACAGACTCAACTCAGGGAAATTATTACCAATCAAATCAGAGTAGGATAATGAGAAATAAAACCCAAATCTTAAAACACCTTCCCCCCACCCCTCCCTTCTTCCCAGGCTTAACTTTACTCCCAAGTTCTCTACCTCCTCCCCCCGAGTGGTGCAGGGGGACGGGGAATGGGGGTTGTGGTCAGTTCATCACATGTTGTCTCTGCCGCTCCTTCCCCCTCACTCTCTTCCCCTGCTCCAGCGTGGGGTCCCTCCCA
>NW_008794446.1:7721218-7721637 GCF_000699145.1 Aptenodytes forsteri | reverse complement strand
CCCCCCCCCCCACTACTAAAACCTTGCCACACAAACCCAATACACTGCCAACAACATAAGTCGCATTTATACTGTATAATTCCAGAAAATTCCTGGGGTAACGCTGTTTATGGTACCAGGTACCTTTGCGTCAGTTTCCTCTGACCAGATGGATTTTCAATAGCATCGGTGCAACACATCTCATAATGACACTTATTAAGTGAGGTCCCAAAAGATCAAAACTATTACCTTCAAAGACTTTTAGTTAAAGGTTGAATTACACTAGCAGACAAGATAGGAAGTCTGTGAGATGTATTTAAAAGAGGATCTGATGGTGACCTTAGAAATCTTTCACTGCCTAAAAAGTACAGACAGTTATAAGCATTATATTCATCTTTTACAAAAGTCAGACTTACCTAATTACCCAAAATGGTGGGGGG
>NW_008794446.1:7715202-7720759 GCF_000699145.1 Aptenodytes forsteri | reverse complement strand
GGGGGGGGGGGACGGGGGGGGAAAAAAAAAAAAAAAGACCACATTTGCTCAACCACTTTTGTTGATAAACTGCACACTGTGGTGTGTTTCACATGCTTTTTTAACCCACATAATTCCTGTTTCATAAAAAGAAGTATGTTGCTTTCATAATTTCCCATTTTCATGGAATTATAAAAAGAATTTAAGTTTATGAAAAATAGTAACAATGTTTTCCAGTTCTGGTCTACTTATGTTAATACACCATTCCGGTTCTACGCCACAAAAAGATCTAGATTTTTTTTTCTCCTCAACTGAAAGATCAGATAGACCTTATTGAAATAAATCATTTGTTAAAAGCATTTAACTTTAGCAAACTTTCTAAGCTAGGAAAACAAAAGTTACCCCCTATACAGGGCTTTTATACTCCTCTTTCCTTCAACAAATTTGAAAGAAAAAAGTAGACAATATCAATTAATGGACAGACATCCTTTTACCACATTTTTTACAGAATCATTCCTAGAAGTTTTAATTGCAAATTAGTTGCTTCAGTAGTTTAAAAAGTAGATACAAAGACTATATAAATATTCAAGCTTTTCTAGTAATAGGATCACTTATTCCCACTGACACAGCTAAAAATTCTGTCTGCAAGACTAGAGTCCAAGTTTGTACTTCATTGTTTCTTCGTGCTTAGATCTTTCAAGATGAATATATGTATACATACAGGTAAAAAGAAAAAGGAACATTTATATAATTGAAATTATCCAACTAAGTAATATGCCAAGTAAATAATTCTCTATGCCAGTATAAGTATTGCTTTACAGCTACACAACTTCAGGAATTTTTTCTTCGTGTCTCATGTTTGACATTTTTTTTCTATTAATTCAGAGTCAAATTCATATTTTGATGTAAATTGAAAATAAATTTGTCTAAATTAATTAGTATACTAAGCAGTGTCACAAACCCAGTATTTTAAAGAGCAAATGCACAGACTCATCTTTTATTACCATATGTTAATCTACATGTACATGTTACATCTACAAAAATGATGATGACAAATGCCACAAATATGCTTGGTGTCATATTTATCATGAAATATTCTCCTGATAAGAACTCCAACAGATGAGTGAACCTCCCTACTGTGGTTTAAGCTCTTACCCCAACTGTCTAACAAATACTTCTCCAAAATTTAATGTGCTTGCAACAGAATCACCACAACAGAACACGTGCCTGAACACTCCTGTCCATTGGTCAAGGCGGATTCAGGCCACGATGCCAGAGTGAAACGCAGTGGCTGAGACAAAGCACATGTTCATTCTTGCCAAATCTGCTACAGGAGCAAGTCAGACAGCTGGATAAAGGAATACCATAACACTGCTATTTTCTCTGTGTTACTTTAGTCCTCTCCTCCTCTGCTTTCTTTTCTATCACCTCCCCACTTTGAAGCTATGTTTTTCCACAACTTTTCTTTCCTTGCTGTAACTCAGCTCTCACTTCTTCCAGCATGAGTCTTCTGTACGCTTTCCTGTGGAATCTGTTAACCTGATCATCAATTAAAGTTTAAGTATTATAATTTGTGCTTCAGAGGACACAGTGCAATTAGAAGGAACAGGAGTGAGTACATCATAGCCATTTCTGGCTGACTGCAAACTCTGGCAAACATCAATTTACATGAAGTGCAGATTTCACAATCAGGTTTGAAAACCCTATTGTAAACAAATAATTCCTTAAGCAGTAATGAAGTTCATATATGTATACCTATCTCACAGTTAGTTATAAAATTTTCCTGCAATTAAGTGTTTTTATAAAGCCTCTCTGCTACGACATCCAAGGAAGGTGCACTGCAACCTTCCCTCAGCTGGACACTTACAGGGTCTGTTTCCTCGAAGCTGCCTTTTCTTCCCACATGCTCGTTTGAACTTAAGTACCTCCGAGACCTCTTCACCCTTGTCAAATGTGACTGAAACTGGCAAAAGGGTACTGGTGACAGTACCCTTAGACAGGAGACAGGCAGAAAAAGGACAATAGCCAGCCATTCAGCATGATTCCACAAGTCTTACTCCTTTCAAAAACAAAACAAAAATTTGGATTGTAAGATATGCACAGACTTCTCATGCAGAACACACTGTTACATCATACAGTCCACATCTAGCTACAAACCATGTATTTGATGTCAGTGTTGGGGGGCTGAATCAATCACTGAAGACATTCAGTGACACTGACCCTGTATATAAGATGCTAAACTGGCAGATAGAGAAGGGAACACGTAGACAAATACCTGAAACATGAAGAAAAGATTTTCATGTCTATCGCTACAGCTTCTAGATTAGCACCGTTTTTTAAATTTCATTAAACTTTTTCAGGTTGTGCTAACATAATCAACCAGTTTCTAGAAGAAACACTGAAAAACAAGTACTACTATCACCACAACTTCCTTCTGTATGTCTGAAACTAACATCTTTGTAGCTTTTAAGCTACAAAGATAATTTCTATCTTCTCTTTACTTCAGCTACTGTAAGACCTGATACCTTTCAACTGCTGGCAAGTGTTTGCTGGATTCTAGACAACAGAAGCAAAAGTCAGAAGTACTAGATTCAATCTCTATTTTATGGTGAGTATAGCTTGGGGCACATCTTCATTGCAGTTAGCATGGGTCACTTTACCACTTCTCAGCCATGCAGAAAAACCCCATATAATTCAGTCAGGTAAGACTCTGACTGCAGTTTAATGCATGGATGAGGGTAAAAGACCAAGTTCTACTTTTACTGCAAAGGCATTTGAAAAAAAACAAAAACCAAAAAAGACCCACACACTTTTAACCTCATCCATTTTGCAACAAGAGCAGTGGCTAAACCACTCAAGGTCAAAGGTATTTTCCAGTGCTTTTCCACAATCTCCAGCCATGTAATTAAGTCTTACTACAGCACAAGGAACCATGGGAGTGCTGATGCAGAGCAAAGAAGTCCAAGGAAGCTCAAAGGGGATACAACGCTCAGAGACAGTACTACATGAAGAGCTCTGCCATCACTGGTATGAACACTGGAGTATAGATCAATGAACTAATGAAGCATACAAAAGAACCAACCCTTTGTAGACAGAATGTGCTCTTGTAAGATCATCTCAAAAGGCACCGTGGCTAACAAACTAAAAATACTGGATATCACTCTTCACTGTACTCATGCAACCTGCCAATACTGTAAAACGTAATATATTGCTTTCTAATATTCGGAGCTTGAACAACAAGGATAAGATGCATAAAATATAAGTGAGTCAGCAGAAGTGAAACTTGAATTTGGATTAAAAAAAGGAAGCCATGAAACGCAGGACTCCGATGGAAGAGCTTCTTCAACACAGTTCCAGACTGCTCTGTTACAGATTGTAAGTATACGTGCATGTTAGGTTCGTGTAGGCACAAAGTGTCTCTTGACAAAAATTGCCTGTTACTGATTTTGTACTAACCAAACACAAAAAGAGAAGCAACAGCCTGAGAGTTCTTGTAAGAGGCATGGGGAAAGGCAAGAAAAACTTGTAAGAATTTTTAGGAAGTTGTCTGGCAGTTTATCAAACAGTGGGTTGACACAAAGAATTGCCAGGAAAAAAAAAATAGTATTACTCAGCAGTTATATTCCTTTTTGCTTTTGCAAAAATATATGCTTAAACATGAGTATATGACTCTTGCTAAAATTAAAAAGACCTGCCTGACCATAACCACATTGTTCTAAACAACTCCACAGTAAATACCAAGGTGCTTCTTCACAATATCTTTACTGAAATACTTTTAAGCACAATCTTATATTATCTATTGAGTGCTGAAAAAACTTTTACAGCAGGTATCCTATTTTAGCTGTCCCATCTCACGGTACGATTAAAGCTCAAGCATCAGAAAGGCACAGGAAAAATCTTATGCCTGGCGTTTACCCACCTCAGTGCACATGATTATGATTGGACAGATAATACCTAATTGCCATCAGAATTTCAGCTTCATGGATATAGACACTCTAGTTAATCATAAGAAGATTTTTAGTTGAAAAAATTGTTTCGGGATTGACCTAAATGTCAATGACATAATGTCAATGACATAACGTCATTTCTAATAACCATACACACAGAATAATCTTAAACTAGCTGCTTGGCCAGTCCAGACCTACAACTTCGATGCTGTCCAGAAGCAGAAAAGTAGGGTCCCATACTGGACCTAAATCAAGAGGCCAACATTGAATTTATGTTGACACAAAGGCCAGTGGTCAACTGTGGGTGAAAACCTGTTAGCTACAACTGCAATAAAACGAGGTCGTCCTAGCTCAAGGATCAATCACATTGACTCCTCAACAGCCTAACCTAAAATCTAACTACTTCAGAGAACGAAAACTCCTGAAGTACATGGTGTATGTCCTACAACATTTGGCCATATAAAGATCTTGGTATACAGCTCATGAATTCAAGAAGTCAGACTCTCCAAGTCCAAATGAAAAGATGTGATCTCCCATATCACAAAAAAACATTACTCCAGCTGATCAACAACCAGCTGAACAATCTCACCCCACGGGCTTACAGATAGTCATTCAAAATTCTCACAGGCCACCTCTGAAATGTCTGTTTGAGATGTTAAAGCCTCTTTGCAGCAAGATTTATGAAAACCATAAATCAGTTTCCAATAATATAAAATGTAAGCGTTTCCCACTGTTCGACATTATGGTATGTTATAATCCCAATTCAGCAAATTAACAAACTAGATGACGGAGTGCATTTTTCCCCTTAACCATCTCTTCCCTTCCCCTGTGGAAACAGATTTGGCAACAAGAACTTTCATTTGGCCATGGAATAGGTAGAAAAGAGCACAAAGACAAGATCTTCAGCTATGAACCATCAACCAACCTCTTCCATGACAAGCAGTGACTTCTACTGACTAAGGGATATTTCCTTCCTTAAATTCAGCATTTCTCCATCAGTGAATCTACTGTGCTCCCCACCCCTCTTTAAAAAAACCCAAGAGAGCCTTATCACGTCTGTGTATCTGCTTATAGCTCTAATTTATCAAGAGAGAGAGTAATGAAAAAGCAATCACTGGAAGAAGCCTCCTATCAGGACCCGGATCAATGCAAACAAGTCAAATTACATGCCAACGCGTGGAGCGTGCTTGGCTGAACAGATCACGCGGGATGCTAACACTTTTCCGGGTAACCAGAGGAGCACCCCTCCGCTAATAGGCAAGGCAATTACAGCCCCACCACACGAGTAAAGTACTCGGAGAGCTGGGGACAATTACGAAGTGGATCGGGAGAAGGAGGGTGCTTCTAGAAACCCTGCCCTAAAAACATACTCGCAATAAGCAATAAGCAACCCCGAACTCGAGGCAACCCCTGAAGCTCTCCCTCCCAGCTTTCGGCACGCTTTGGGGAAAAGCTGTGCTCAGAAACCCCGCTCTTCTGTCCCGTTCACAGTCAGGAGTCCCCCCTCGCCCCCGGCCCAACCCAATCCCATCAGCGTCCGCACCGAGGTCGAGTCTCCCAAAGCCGATTAACCCCGCGCCGCTTCCGACCCCCGCCCACGGCAGCGCTCCCGCTCCCGAGCCAGGGACGCC
>NW_008794446.1:7714252-7714458 GCF_000699145.1 Aptenodytes forsteri | reverse complement strand
CCCGGCCGTCGCGCCTCAGCATGGCGGCGGGCGCGGGGCTGGCGCTCGGTGTGAGGGCCCCTTCCGGCTGCTCTCAGCGCTCGGGCTTTGCTTCTCTTTTTTCTTCCTCCTGTGGCCCTAGAGTTGAAATCTAACGGGTGGCGGCTGGGTGAGCGCTGGCAGTGGAAGAGTTGGTGGGGGGGAATTAGTGGATGTTTCCCTAAAGG
>NW_008794446.1:7699850-7714241 GCF_000699145.1 Aptenodytes forsteri | reverse complement strand
GCTTCCAGAGAAAGAGTTCCTTTGCGGCCTGGAGAGGTGAGGAGAGTGAATAGGTGTAATTCATAGCCAAACGATAAAAGCAAATTAAAAACTTTTGCCTCCTATCAACTTAATCGCTTTAATGCCAAACTAACTTCAGAGTGACTTTTGACATCTGAACAGCAGTTGTCTTGTCAAAGCCATTCCTCTAGGGTCCCTCCCAGGAAGAGGGGCATGTGGAGAGGCACGCACCTATGAATTCCTCTCTTTCCTTTTCTTGCTTTGTCTCTAGATTACCAGCTCTTTGGTTTCTGTGAGACTGGGATTTGTATGCCCCAGCCTCAGACATCTTGGAAAATAAAGCTGATCTGTAGAGTAGTCGTTTATATCAACTACTTGAGGTGTCTACTTGGGAATGAGATGAATCATCTAGATGTTTCTGTCTGCAGACTATAACGGAAATCTGGATGACTCCTTCAAGATGTCGATGTCTGCATTAAAGAAGCATAAGGCTAGCTGAGATATAGAATCATGGAATCATTTCAGTTGGAAAGCACCTTTAAGATCGAGTCCAACCGTTAACCTAGCACTGCCAAGTCCACCACTAAACCATGTTCCTAAGCGCCACATCTACGCGTCTTTTAAATACCTCCAGGGATGGTGGCTCAACCACTTCCCTGGGCAGCCTGTTCCAGTGCTTGACATGGAATGTCCCACCCTGTCGTCTTTTCATGTATGGCAAACATCTAGTGGATCAAGATGCATTATTATTAAGAATATGTGTCTCTGCACATAAGGCCTAGATCATAAATGCATCCTTTCACTGTAAAAAAGGTATTTTAATATCTATAACATTAAATCATGATACTTCCTATGATCTTTAGAAGTAAACATGCTTTAGCAACTAAATTAATGGAAATAGTAAATTTTCCTTCAGCTGAAACATAAAGAGTATGACTTTAGAAAGTCTTATAACTGAACTCTGTTGCAACCTGAAATATCCTCAAGCAATTCTTTTATATAATATCTGTGGTCTAGAAGTATATATTTCAAAAGTATAGTATTTGAGAAAATGAATGCCTCTTGGATGACTACATTCAGAAACTGTTGCCACAGAAACCATGGGGGAGGACAGCATCAGGAGAATGAGAAAGAATAGAAACAAAAGAAGTGGATTGGCCATTTATGTGCAAAAAAGCAAGAACAGATATTTGGCCGGCTAGAAGTGTCAAACCTTCAGATATCCAGCAGTTCATCTACTGAAATACAACGCTGCAAGATACATCTGTAATACGATTCCTTACAGTATTAATCAGACATGCTACAAGAGATACTCCTGTATAATCCAGAGTGGACAAAGTCTTCAAAAAATGGCACGAGGAAAATATGACAGCGTGCTGTCTCCCCAAAGCAAAAACACAAAAAGCAATTGCACTATTGCAGAAGCTTGTAAGATTATCTGGGAGATAATTCAGTTTGCAACCAATTATGTGGCATCAAGTGGAACCGTACAGGCCATAGAAAACTGCAGGAATCTTGAAAGGCACTCAAACAGAAAGTCAAAGATTGCCTTGAAGCTTCTTCCTACCCATAAATTAGAGAAAGAAGGCAAAATATAGTTGGTGTGAAGTGCTCTTTCTGTCTGCAGTTCCAAGGGCAAATTTAGATACTGTGGAGTACTGGACCACATTTCGAAAAGAGCGGGGGATGTATGGCTATGCTGGCCTGCATCTGACAGGTGTGGGCTAATCGTGGCTGGAGACTAAGCAGAGCAGCTGGGAAGATGCTAAATTAGTAACATACAAAGAGACTTTTTTTTTTTTTAAAATGCCATGTAAACTTGAGGTGCTGTGTTATGAGCAAACAGAACTCATGCCACATAGAATGAGGGGAAATACAGAAACACTTTCTATACTATCAACCATTAAAATGAGGTACAATATGAGGAAACGAATAAGAGAATTGGAAATTATCACTTAATTGTCAGCATTAAGCCCCTTGGGGTGATTGGAATTATTCACAAATTAAGTATTCCAGGTATTTGACCAGCTAAGGAAAAGCAGGGTGGGTAGACCAGGATTGTGCGTGTGTTTGTGTACGCTTGAGGAGACAGAGCTTTGAAAACAGTTAGAGTCACTGTAATGCCTGTAGGCCAGTATGGTAACTAACCCTGTCTGAGACAAGATACCAGTCATATCTTGTATCACTGGGGAGAGACAAGATCTACCTGACAAAACGCGACAAGAGCATCTTTGCCAACTGGCCAGCCAATGTGCTGAGGAGAACTTTAACTAGGAACAAGGAAGACTCTTGATCTTGATCTTGATCAAACCCTGGGTTTTGGGGGAATTTCAGCCTGCTTGACATCTGCTACAAGCACCACACATCAGAATGCAAGCAGTCAAGGAGATTTCTGAAAGGCATCAAGGATAACTTCTTGATACGGGCTGGGCCAACCAGGGGTGATTCACAGCTGGATCTGCTCTTCACTAACAAGGAAGAACTGGGGGATGTGGTAATCAATGGCTTGGTTATCAAAGTCTTTGCTGTAGTGACTGAGGAGTGGGGTTCGTGATCCTGTGGGGGCTGAGGAAGGAGAGCAATAGACTACAGACCCTGGCTTTAGGGGAACAGACCAGTTTATTCAGGAAACTGGTAGGTGGGATCCACTGAACAGCAGCTCCGAAGGGTAAAGGTGCTCAGGAAAGCTGGCAGGAGAGCACAAGGATCCTAATACTGAGAAAAACAAATAAATGTATTAGGATTTTCAGCAATGAGAAAGCAAAACTGATGTGTTGTGAAGAGAAAAAGAGTGGCTAAATGGGAAATTAAATTAAGGCTGGGGTTATCGTAAGATCTATATTGTTTGGTAAATTCATCCCATTCAGATACAGTGTGTTTTAATATAGGCACAAGTAGAATTACTCAAAAATACAGTGAGCAGGTCATGTCTACAAAGATGAGGGGCTGTCTTGTGGAGAGCAGTGACTGAAAAGAAATTAAGAGTTGGCAGTGGCCAAGCCAGCAAAAATTAATTTCCAGTCTAATGCTATGGTGTAAGGAAATAATGGAACCCTTGACTATATAACCAGAGATGTGGCAAGTAGGAAGAGATGTTATTTTCCTTCTATGTATGGCATTGGGCAGATTTTTGTGGTAATACTGCGCTAGCCTCTGGTGTCCTTGTTGTCAAAAGAATACTGAGAAATTACTTGAGGCTGGAGAAGATTCTTTGAATGGAGAGACTTAAAGAGCACAATCTGTTTGGCTTATCAAAAAGAAGACTGGAAGGTGGCTACAGTGATCTTTAATCTTGCACAGTGAGAGGCGTAACAAGAAAAAATAACTATAAACTGAAATCAAATTCGAATTAGAAATTACGCACATTTTTTAACAGTGGAAGACATTAATGGTTGGAACATGCTGCCAAGAGAAATGGCACAGCCAATGTCTCCTAGGGGCTTCAGTTAAAGAATAGATGCTTTTTGCACAGAAGTACATTAGTTGAACAGATAGAATTAATTCCCTGCCCTGAAAGTCTCTCGGAGCGCGTAGCTGTTATTACTACATAGTATTTGAATTACCATAACACCTAGAAGCACAAGTCAGAGGCCAGAGCCCTTCGCCTCCTTAGTCACTACGTAAGACATTAAGAGAAAACCCCATTCTATCTTCTGAAGAACTTATATTCCAAATGTACAGAGGCACCAATAGACACAGAGGAGCAAAGAGAAAATGAGTGTAAACTGCTGCTGCTCATCCTTTGCCTCTCCTTGTTTCATAATCTTGTGGTTTGGCAGGAGCCCAGCTTACTCTGGCATGTGTGGGTAGGTTGGCTTTAGAAATTGAAGAGTAGGCACGGTACAGGTATGTTTGTGCCTGCATCATCTATCTGTGACTACAGGTGGTTTTGCTGAGTCTGGGGCATGACAGGTTTTTATTAATGTTGTTTGACAACAGACTTGGTCCCACGAATCTATTTACGCGCTCCGCTAACCAGTCAAACCACTAACTGGTCGGACTATTGCTGCAGCATCTGAATGCAGACATACCACATCTGTTGTTCGACTAGTATACAGTATGACTGCAAGATCGTAGCATATTAGGACCATAGGATAATTCAGGTTGGATGTGACCTCTGGAGGTCTCTAGTCCGACCTTCTGCTCATAGCAGAGTGAGATCTGAGGTCAGAACAGGTTGCTTTGTGTATGTATACCTCTTTATTTGTTCTGGAAACTCCTAAATTTGGATCCAGACGTAATAGCGGGGGGTTTTGGTCCTTGCAAGAAAACCATCTGAATTCACCATCTGTATTTTTATTGACACATAGCCCAGTGAAGGTCATCCACCACTCTCACGATACATTAACCAGCCTTGCCATGGAAATGCACCTTACTCTGTGGGCAACGGGTATTGCAGGATTTATGCTATGAGGTAATAGAGAGTGAAAGACATAAAAGAAATTTTCCCCAACTTGTATTTCGTAATTCCAAGAAAACCTGAAGCTGCATCAAATTACACAGAACTGGAATCTTAACACATGATGTGAGTGAAATTGGATCCTTCTGGGGAACAGAAGAGACAAACAGGAAATATATTTGGAAAGTCATGTTATATCAAACCATCTTGTACTGACTGACAGGTAGTTAAACATCTATATTAGTAGATTAATCTTTGTAAATTATGCTGATGGTACATTTTCAGAAAATAAAAATATTTTCTTAACAGTTGTACATGCTCTCTGGGAGCTATGACGGGGGTGATGGTAGACTAACTGGATATGGGAGGATCTGAGCAAGTAGTTAAAAAAGTTATACATTTTATTCATAGGTTCAAAAGAATGAATTCAGTCTTAACTGTAATCATAAGCAAGACATTAATAAATTATCACAGAAAACTATACAAACTATAAAAATTATGATACTATAACTGTACAGTAGATAAATATTATTTTATTCCTTAGCACTTTTCATCAGTAAATCTCAGAATATTTTACGAAGAGGTGTGAGATATAATCGTTATTAGACCAAATCTGTAAACAGAATAAATTAGATGAGAATTCTCTGACAGGGTAAAATTTGCTTATGATGATTTTTCCCTTACACTCATTTCGGAAGACCAAAGCTTTCCTCACTAAGGGTGTTGGGTTTTGTTGGTTTATGTTTGTTTTTTTTTCTTTTTAAGTGGTGGGTAATATTTGTTTCTTGCAGAGTTCACACATGGGGATATTTTGATACTTTCGTTTTCACAGCTCAGCTGATACTGGGCATCTTGCCATATATATATAGCTGGCAAACAATTAACCTGTTATTACACAAAGGATTACCAGCATCTGAAAAGTTAAAGGAGAAAATAAAAAAAATTATGCTACTAAACCGAATACAAATTTCTACCAACAACACTTAAAATATACATCAGTTAAGAGAGATGTCCAATAAGACTGTAAAATATAAGAATTTAGTTGTGTTGAAAATAACAGTAGATTTCTAAACGGTTATCACTGTTTGAGTCTTTAGACTCCTAAAAGCAAGTGAAAATAAAGTTACAGTTCTTAGAAAAAGAGTCCATTTATAAAATGGAAACTCTTTTGAAAGATGTCATTATATTCTGTAAGAGAAATGTGTATAGTTTGGGTCTGAGTGATCTCGATATGAATCTTGTGAACTCGGCATGAAAACAATAACTGTGTGCTTTTTGACATTGTTCTGAACAGAATCTTTTGGAGAAATAGGGCCACAAGTATATTTAGAAATAGGGTTGTTTAATATTGTAATTAAATACTTTCAATAATAGAAACTTTTCTTTAAAAATTAATGGCTTTGATCCTTGACACAGGCACTAGGGAAACCATTGTCTCAGTAACTCCAGTTTCTCCTTAGTATGAAAACCTCAGGGGTCATTGACAGTGCTCTAACACTAACTTGGAAAATCCATTACTAGAGGTGAGAAGTACAAGGCGCTTCTTCAGTCTCTGTGTTCTCTACCAGAATACCAAGCAAAGCTTCCCGCTGCAGTCAGCAAGATAGTATTTTTGTGATCTTCGCAGCAGTTCTCCAAAAGCAAGATTAGCTGTCATGTAACAACAGGGATGCACAATGTGACAACAGGCAGCCTCCGGGTGAAGAGTCTTTGTATCATTACAGTCTACCCCACTAATCAATTCTCTACAGTACCAAGACACAAAGGAAGCTGAGGAGGAATATGTAAAACAGCATGCAGATAGCTACACAGTGGAAAAAATTACCAATAACAGGTAGAAAAAATACTGGAAACAGCTTTGCGGAGATAAATAAAATTGCTGAAGAGCATTTACCGTTAATAGCCTATGTTTTTCATGACACTAATGGGTGGTTAATTATTTTTGTTTTAATTGAAACATATGTCACAGTTAGCAATATTTTGTGCTTCCGCTGATCTAAAGCTATTGTTCAAGTGCATGTTGCAATCAGTTCTCAAACAATGCTCCCTTTGTCAGCAATACAGAAGTAGAATGATTTTGATTTCTTCTCTTGGAAGATTTATACCCTGGAAAACCCACAGTTCCCCTCTGTACTTGCAGATGGTCAGTTAAATACTTCCATCTGGTTATACTTGTTTTTCTCTGGTTATATAATGGAAAAAACCCAAAACAAACAACCCAAAACAAACAACCACAGGTTATTGCATGAGCAGCAGAACTAATAAAGCTCTATTTCATACGGATTTGTGCCCTCTGTCTTTATACCGCACTAACCGAGGCATCACCTCCTTGTCCCATCTGGCCTCATTTCCTCCTTCCACTTCCCCTGTGATTTGGTTTCCTCTTCTCCTTCTTGCCATTTGCCCTCTGTTTTTCCCTGTTTTGCCCCTTCACCTGCACTGCCTCTCTCCCTTGCATAAGCTGCAGCTGCCTTGGAGCAGCACATAGGCTAATTAGCTCGCGTTACTATTCTGCATATTCCATGAAGGACTCCACAGCGTTTCACAAATATTAATGACTCGATCCTTAACAATAACCCTGCTCCATAAATATGTGCTATTATTCCTATTACACATGTGGGAAAGGTGGTCTAGTTTATCCTTGGCTGGTCGTAGCTTGGCCAAATTTATCCTTTGTTAATTCCCCGTTTCACTTCTCCTTGACTGACCATTAATTTGTTCTTTTCTGGCTGTAGTGTTTGTTCAGAGCAGCTGTTGTTGTCTCATTGACAGGAGTTGCCAGAGCGTAGCCAACTCTCATTATTTTATCGCAAGCCTTGTGATGTTTGATAGTTCCCTTGCAACCACAGTTCCTGGGTTCAGGTGATGAAGATTACTTGAGAAAATCACCTTTTGCTTATTGTAACAAACTTTTGGCTCAATAAGCTAGAAAACCGAAAAATGTGATGGCAGGACTGAAAATGTTCAAAACAGGGTGAAAATAAAAGCACATGCATTTTTAAAAAATACAACTATTTTAAAGCACCTGTACCTTGTGATGTCATGGGGTCTGTCTCAGGTTCATCATTTAAGGTACCGGTATGTGTAAGACTGCAGAAGCTACAGACTGTTTCCCATTTTGGGAAGGAGGCTGGCCTGCAAAAAGCAAATCACTCAGTGAAGGCTGACATTTTCTGACCACAAATTCAAACTCTACTAAAGCACCTAGGAAAGAATATATAATTGGAATTATAATCACATGTGAAGTGCTTTAATGCAGAGAACAGGGTGCTTTCTATTCCTGTAGTTTCTGTATTTGATTCTTCCTTCCTTTTCTTTGAAGAAGAGGCTACGAAGGCAGGATGGGATTTTCTTTTAGCATCCAGAAGATATGCAGAACTAGAGTAAGACAATGTTTACTGAAAGATTGTTACAATCTGCTCAGTACTTGAGTTTGCAATAACTCTGGTTACTTTATGCATTATTAAAAAAAGCATTTTGTAGCACTATTAAAGTCATAGATGTTCTACTTTATCTTTATGTTTTCATACAGAAAACCAAATGTAATTTGGCACAGTTTGAAGATAAATTTAAATTTGTGCTTACTGGAATTCAGCTAAGTAGAAAACATTCCTTTACTTGAAATAAAACTAGCAGTATTTTATATAGCCCTTTCCTTCCAGCAAGGTTCTTTGCCATTTCATAAGTAATTAAAAACAATGATATTAATGGCTCTGGTTAGAACAATTAATGAGAAATACAAATGGCTACCTCAGACACCAATCTGCTAATACAATGCCATAGAGTATTTATAGAGTAAAGAGTGATTCCACCCACATTTTTCCTTTGTGCTGTTGCACCTATCAGGCGCGTTGCCTTTTTGAACTACAGCACCTGATGTTGAGAAGTTGGAATCATAGACTTAAAACAATCTCTGGCACCTATGGAGGTCTTTAGTCCACTCCCCTGCTCAAAGCAGGTCCAGCTAGATCGGGTTGCTCAGGGCCATGTCAAGTTTTAAATAGCTCCAAGGATGTAAATTCCACCATCTCTCTGAGCAACCTGGTTGAGTTTTTGTCCACCTTTACATTAAAAACGTTTTTGTTATCTTGAGGCAGAAATTTCCCATGTTCTAACTTCTGTCCATTGCCTCTTGTTCTTCTACTGTGCACCCCTGTGAAGTGTCTATCTCCATCTTCTCTGCACCCTCCCAAGAGATAGCGGAAGAGAGATACAAGAGAGATTTCCTTCTCCTCTGCCAGTTGAGCAAACCCAGCTCTTTCAGCTTCTTCTCATATGTCCCTGTGCTTCAGCCCTGTGACCATCTTGATGGCCCTCCACTGGGCTTGCTCCAGTATGTCCATGTCTTTTGTGTCCTGGGGAGCCCAGAACAGGACACATACTCCAGATGTGGTCTCACAAGTGCCAAACAGAGCGGAAGAATCCCTTGCCCTGCTGGCTAACCTCTTGGTAATACCATCCTGGATGTAGCTGGCTTTGCAGCAAGGGCATATTGCTGTCATCCACCAGGACCCTCAGGTGCTTTTCAGCAACGCCCCTTTCCATACAGCCAGCCCTCAGCCTGTCCTGTTGCATGGAGTTATTCCAACCCAAGTGCAGGACTTTGTGTCTGCCTGTCCTTCCTGTCAGCCCATTTCTCCAGCCTGTCTCAGTCCCTCTCGATAGCAGCCCTGCCCTCCAGTGATTTGACCGCTCCCAACAATTAGGTATCATCTGCAAACTCACCTAAGAATTAGCACCAAAAAAATTGGTTTGTAATATAGTTTCAGTGAGATTTCATCATTTCAAACTCAGTGTGCCATTATTATAAACTGTTCTTATATATGATACTTTACATCAGGTATTACATTTCAGCAGCAAAGATCATATTCAGATCTACTTAAAGCTGAATCTCTTTGCCCTCCAAAGTTAAGCCTGTCTTGAAAAACCAATTGGCATAGGTTGAGCTTCTGTTAAAAGTATACTTTATAGTGAATAAAATAGTCACATGCTAGAAATCAGATAAGGAAAAGGTCAACTAAGCCTGGCCCTCACCAGTCTGCAGTTTTTCCTAGAGTGTATTTGTTTTGTTTTGGCCAATCTATTTCAAAGTGATTAAAGGCCAATTCTGTCCTGTTTATTCTTTATAGACAAAAATTCTTTGAAGGCACTGGAAGTTTTGCCTGAGCAAAATCATCAATATATAAGAACTGACTTTGTGCCACTGAAATCACTGAGAGGCCTGCTGTTGCACAAATATGAGATCAAAAAATTGTCTCCTAGTTCCCGGTTAGCAGGTTTAAGGACAAGCACTGAGACATTTACAGCCAGAAAAAAAAAAATCAACCCCAGGAGCTTCATGTTTCATGGATTGTGATCATCTTCAGTAATAACAGGAAGTATCTCAGAAATAATTGGTGCACAGTAAGTAAGGTAACTGGGACTGTTGTGTATAAGTCCGATCAATGATACTCAAGAGAGATGTGTGGGAATGGGAGCAAATGCACAGAGCCTGCTATGTGTCTGGAGGCTCCAAGAGCCTGGTTTATTTAGCTCAGTAAAATGAAGGTGTAAGGGGGGTATCATTTTTCTGTGTACATAATTACAGAAAAAGGGCAAGCATTGTTGTTCTTCCAGCTAGAAGTACACATAAGCTCAGACATAAACAAGTGAACAGAAAATAGCAGTGTGTTCCTAATCATTAAGCCAGTTATTTCTTAAACTGTAGTTAAGAGCTCCTAAGAGGGCTAGCGAAGGGCTTAAGGGGGGTTGTGAAAGATCAGATTTTTAAAAATATATTTTAATATTAATTCTATACTTATATTCAATACATTATCAAAACAAACCCCCCACAAAAATCTCCACATTATGCAGATTTACTGCTGGCAGCAGCTCTGTTCCTCCATGACAGAGGAGCAAAAAGTATCTGTAATTACCAGCTGTGCCAGCCAACGAGTGGCTAAGCACCTTTAGTCAAACAATTAAATATACAGCGAAGCTGATGCTGACAATATGAGGAGTTGCTTGTTCCTGGCTAGATGGGTTGGACTCGGAGGAGGTTACACAGAGATGGGTGACCTCAAAAAAGTAGTAAGACTTACAAGAAGTTTGAGAAAACACTGCATTAATGAAACCAGTTTCCTGAGAAGCCAGCTCTGTTAGTAAGGGAGGAAAGGAACATTAATTGCTTTTGAAATGAAGTTTGGTAAATCTGAAGTTTGATAAATGGATTATATTATTTGGTACCCGTGAGGAGCTGGTCACAGTTACACAACAGCTTCCTTGCAAGTTCCTGCTGATTACTGTATGGTCGGTGACACAGTATTCACTGACGTACATATACAAGTAGAATGCCATGTTATTCAAACATACAGTTGAATGACAGAACTTGTTCAGTATTTCAGAATTTATGTGGCAGTCGAGATAATGATGGAAAAAAGGCCATTTGTTTGGCTTCAGTATCAATTACCTGCATCTAGTAACATTTTGAATTAGCAATTAATGTATAAGTAACATTAGTATAACAAAAACTTTCACCCATGTGTGATGTGCTGGGCCCCATCACAATTCTTGGTCTATACAGTTTTTGCCTTTTCATTTCTCTCAAAGGCACGCTGTCATTATTTTCCATTCCTCTCTCCATGGCAATGCAGCTCAGTACAGCCACCTGTACTGGCACTTGTGCCATTCCGCAGTGAGGCTGTTCAAGGAGTTTGTCTGTACAGTCATTTTTGGGAGGTGATTGGTTAGTATTTTCAGTAAAATTTTACTGATTTTAACTCCCATGAAACTAGGCTCAGGCTTATATTTACAGAATGGGTTTTGTGGATGAGGAGTTGAACTGACTACCAGAAATAAAAATGTTGTTAGAGCTAGAATCATCAGGGAGCTAAAGAGATGGTGAAAGGGGACAGAAGCAGGACTCTGAGATGCCCCATTACACGATCCTTTTGGAAAGAGTGAACAATGGAATAACACGGTCAACTTAAGAGGTGACGCAGATGACTTTGGTCAATAACTTTTTGATCAAAAGCGCAGGGTAGATGCTGCACTTCTATGGATGGGAGCCTGCCTTAGGGTAACCAGTTTACTTCACAATCTTGATTTTCAATTTAGACTCTTGGTTTTGCAGCTTTATCACAAGAGGAAATACAGATTTCAATCCTCTTTATTTAACACCTATTCTCAGTTATTTCTGTTAAAATTTTGCTCCAGTCATAATCAGCTATCTTTTTTTTCATGTAATGAATGCATTATGTGAGACACAGGATACCTACACCCTACTGAAGGGGAGTATTTTTCATTTTTCACCTCAAAGCCCTTTACAAACTCTCATTAATTTAAATTCCTTCCACACCCCTGCTGAACAACCTAACACAAATGGAATGTCACACTCGAGATCTCTGTGTGTACCACTTGGTCCTCTGAGCTCGGGAGCAAGCCAGATCCCACTGTGAATTAAAATTTCAGTGAAGGATTCCTGACAACCCCATGTGTCAGGGGTTGTAAAGGGGTAAATTTCAGTGAAGGATTCCTGACAACCCCATGTGCAGAATCATCATAGCGCATTTATTCTTTAGAGAGAGCTGTTGTCCAGACAGATGCTGCAGAGAAGTGTCAGAACCAAAATGGGGCTTTCCCAAAGAAGATACCAGAACCGTGACTATGGGAGCCTGGGGACTGGAAATGTGTTTTTTTGGCATGGTACTTTCCACTCTGAAAAACAAAATGATGTTTATCTAGTCCCCACTCCTCGGACTTCTAATGAGCCCTCCCTTTCAAGCTCCTTTCCCCAGCAACTTCTGAACTGGCTCCCACTGAAGCTGCTTCCCCTGTCTGGCTCTACCTCCAAGCCAGGGAGAGTAGAAGGGAAACTCAGTCTACCGTGGTGTAGTAAGATTTCCAGAGTACATTAATGGGTGGAGCACCAGCCTGGGACCTTCATGGATTTAGATCTTCACGTTAAGCTGGGCATCGCCACTCACGTTCACCCCAGTCTTGAGGATGTGGTGTTTCTGAAGCAGAACCAGATGTGGTGTTTGCTGTACAGCCTAGGAGAAATTGGAATCTGGATCCTACAACCACAGTTTGATCAAGGAAGAGCAGTTTAGGCTGGGTTTCTGAGGGGATGAGGCAGGGCAGTAAGGGAAGCACCTGCAGTCTGGAATGTAGAGCTGCAGGTCTCCTCCTCGTCTGCTTGGCTGCTAGCTCAGGTTTCCAGACCAGAACTCACCCCGCAACTTGTGCACCCTTATCTGCTAGAGACAGCCATTATTAAGAAATCCTTTTGTGAGCAACGTACAAAGGCTTTTCAGTCTTTAAGTGCTCAGTAGGCCACAGATTTGGGAAACCGCGTATAAAATGTTATCAGATAGGATGGACTTCTGGATCAGACCCAGACAGCATGACCAGTGAATGATTCAATGGAGACAAACTGTGAAACATGATTGTTTCTTTGAAATGTGAAGCTAAAGAAGGATCCTATGAATGTGCTAATCAAGGTAAATTTTATGAATAAAAACATTATTGAAGTTTTAAATAAACCTGTCATGCAATTTATTCAGGAAAAAAAATGTATCAAATCCTGAATGTCTTAGCCCCAAATGAAGCAGAGTTCAATTAAGTTCACAGTTACTGCTCCCTTATGAATTACACTTACATGCTCTATATGTGGACATGAGTTTCAACATGTGGAGTTTCTTCCCCATTCTTTCTGCTTGATGTGGAGATTTGCCCTCTATGTACATCACTGGCAAGAGTAAGGAGTTCAGCTCACTGAAAATGCCTATCTTCCTTTATTCAATAATGCCTTTTAGGATTTGGCTTCCTGTCATTACTTTGCTTGATATTGTCCCTGAAATCTCTGTGTCTGTTGCCAATATGCTTCCTCACCTAAGAGCTGTTCAGGTTCATAACTATCTTCAGGCTTGGAAACCTAGGCTGAATGCATAGTAAATGATACAGATTTTCTCTGCGTAGGTATCAGGTGCTGTAAATTCTAGATTTTTCATGGTGCAGAGCTGGAATACAGACACATTTTTTCTAAATATAACACTTTACTCCAAGAGATTTCGTGTGGAGACAGGGCCTCTGTCTGTCATAACACGGCCTGCCAGCTAGCTTTGCAGGCAGAACCTGATAGTGTATTTAATCCTCCATATCCATTCTTGTGATCCATAAATATTATAATAGCTTTAAAGTGATGACAGAAAGGGCTTAAGCTTAAGTTTTGCAAGACAACATTAGAATAACTGTGAAGTTAGTCAGAGGATCAAATATGTTTTTATATGCCACTTTATGTAATCATCCCTCCCCTAAATTAAATAAGTGCTTCTTTCATTCAAAACAAAAATTCCTGCAGTAGGGCAACTTCTTGCTGAGACAAGTTTTGAACTGTCCCTGCGTGTTTAGCTCAGGGGAGGGAGGCTCTCTTTTGACTCACTCCCGCCTGCAATCAGCTTCCCATGATGATTCCTGTCTGCTCCAATACTGACGATGCACAAACACAATGAGTCACGCCGTCAGCTCTGGAGGCTGCTCACCACTCCGCTTCATTTTCAGGCACCACAGAGCTGATGCAACCTGTGGCTGTATAAAGGCTCTTTGTTGAGAATCCATACTTTATCTTTGTGGAAACTCTGCCACACAAATTGGAGATTATGGCATTATAATAAGAAAGCCCGTTACAATAATGAGAAACTTCAAACCTGAGCAGCCTCTTCGGTTCTGCTGTTGGTTTGCTTCTCCCACCATTCTTTCCTGCTCAGGACTACCTGGATCTCCAGTCAGGCAGCTGTGACTGACACATAGTAGCAGAAGGCTCAAATTACTGCAAATTTAAATTTCGGTGCACTTCTTTAATGTCGTAAAACAAGTTCTTGGCTGCTTCTATTTCACATTACCAAACATAATTCCTTATGGACGGCGGGCCAGCCACTCCACCATAGAACTCACTCCTCAGGATCCCTGACAGTCGCTTGGCTCGTCTTCCCGCTTCCCCGCCACCCCCGCTG
>NW_008794446.1:7687508-7699223 GCF_000699145.1 Aptenodytes forsteri | reverse complement strand
CCGGTCAGCCCCGGGGCAGCCGGCGGGATGTCGGGGGCTGGGGAACGGCCCTGCGCAGGCCGGGCGGCTGGGGCAGCTCCCTGGGCTAGGCTCCGGAGTGGGGACCGCCGGGTGCGGCGGAACTTGGGCTTTGCTAACGTGCCTGGTCCCCGTTGGCCTGCGGGGTGTGTGCACCTCGGCGCCGCTTCGTACGCGGCACGAAGTGCCGGGGCTCCTGTGGCAATAGGAGACACAGCTTGAAGCTAAAGAAATTGTTACACTCAGAGCACAAGCAGATGACCACGGTTTATATCGTGTCAAATGTAATAGTGGCTGATAAATCTGGTAGTGGAGATCTTGCCTTTTGAATGCCTTGTGAGGAGTGGCTGAAGGAACTGGGCTTATTCGACCTGGAGCAGAGGTGGCTTTGGGGGGCACCTAACAGCGCTGTCATCAAGAAGATGGATCCTGGTGCTTGGCAGGGGCACGTGGCAGGAGCACGAGGCAACTGGCTTAAGACAAAATGAGAAGCTCAGGCTGGATATAAGGAAAAAGTTTTTCACCATGAGAACAGCCAGGCGTCCATACAGGCTGCCCAGGGAGCTTGTGCAGTAGGCTCTCCATCCTTGAAGGGTTTCAAGGACAAAGCCCTGGGCAACCTGGTCTGATCTCATAGTAGACCTTGCTTGAAGCAGGAGGTTGACCTAGGTGACGTGCTAGCATCCATTCAAACCTGAGTTACCCTGTGGTCCTATAAATACTGTTTTCTGTGAATGTCTAAGCTAAAAACATTGCTTGAATTGACCCAGCACTTTGGAAGTGGGGTCATTCTGAAGGCTTAAAGACTTGATTTTTCTGAAATGTCTGAAAATGCTATCGGTCAGATTTTTAGTGAATGAACTAGTAGTTCTGAATAATTTGCATTCATTTTCACAGTAATCAGCCAAAATGACAAACACAAAGGGAAAGAGGAGGGGGACACGTTATATGTTCTCAAGGCCATTTCGCAAGCATGGTGAGTATACCTTCTAGTAAGAACACCGCATTAAGTTACTGACCTGTTAGGTGTCAACAGTCCCTAAGTAGCATTTGTAAAACAATGGCTTGTGTCAAAGGATATCTGACAAGTTGGGCTAAGAACCGTAGAATGATATACAAGTAAACTCTCATCTCTTACAGCTTATGTATTGGTATTCTGATTGCTTCACAGTAGTAACAATGCTAATTCTATCAATGCTTGAAAATTTAATTTGAAGTGAAGAAAATATTTCAACAGTTACACTTACTTAAAATGTACAGTCTGTTGCCTCTTAGCAATGAGCAGTGATAACAGCTGTTTCCACAATGAAGTAGTAAATAGTTGTAATGCCTTTTCAGCTTCTGCATTAGGAATGAGATTAAAGCTGTAATTTTTCCTTAGTTGGATTTTTTTTTAAATTGGGAGCGTGTGAAGAGGTAATTACTGCTTGGAAAAAAAAAGATGGTTGATTTCTCAGTTTTACGTTTTTGAAATTGAATTTAAATTTGAGGCATTTTTAAGAAAACTTTATCAAATGCATGATCTGTGTCCCCCACCCCGTTTGATATGTGTGTGTGTCTGTGTGTGAAATTGTGAGCTTCATAAGTATCCAAATTTGTGTCTCTTAACAGGAGTTGTCCCTCTGGCTACCTATATGCGCATCTACAAGAAGGGTGATATAGTTGATATCAAGGTACTTTCTACAGTGCTATGTAATTAAAAGCTAAAGCAGTGTAATCTTTACAGTCTCCAGTTTCTTGAGGTAGTCTTTTTTAAGTTACTCAGCTCATGTCAACAGAAGTACCCGCTGCTCACTTTTGAAGCGATAATGCAATGACAATGCTGCTGAACTAATAGTAATGCTTCAGTGTCACATGCTGGTTTATGTGGGGTTTTTTATATGTATGTGTGTGTATATATATTTTTTTATATATATTTGGCTGTGCTCCTTTATTGTGTATTCAGCTGAAAAAAGTGAGTGAAAGATGCCATATCTAATACTTGGGTTGCTGTATGGTGCCTACCAGCACTACTTTCATAGGAACCCCAGCTGTCACTTTAGTAGATGTTCTGTTTTGCCTGATTTGCACCTGCTGTTCAGAAGAGCCGTAGTTTATGGTGGTGTAGCTGGTAGTTATGTCTGTGTCTCTGTATCATTGTAGGACTACACTTAAAGTAAGTACGTACAGGGATGGTGATTGCAAAGCCACATTAAAACTAGAAACCAAGAAATAAATGTAAGGATACATCATACTTATTGATAGAGGGGGAAAAAAGTGAAGCAGCATTTCCCATCACTTGGTATTTTCTAGAACTTGTCCTTTAAAATTAACTGTACTTCCAAAATTAAGTTGTAGTGAATCTGAAAGCCTTTCGCCAAGGATTCCTACTTTGTTGAATCCTTTAGTTTCATTTGAAATGCAGAGTTTTCGAACAGTCACACAGAAGATGGTGTGTAACTTGCTTGTTTGTTATTTGACTCTTGGAGAACTGCACAGTTCAGAATTAACACTTCTTGACACACTGGAGCTTGATGATGATTGTCTCCTGTGATTGCTTGCTGAAAGCAAAGTGATCAGTTATTTCACCGACACTGAAAGCAACCAGAATTGTCATAGCAGAATTTGGTAGTCTTTAGATATAAAATGCATGGTTATAAATGCCAAAGTACGACTAAAATAGGAGTAATTTTGAATTAATCTCAAGTAATTTGAAATGTGTACTTTAAATAACTTCTGAAAGAAAAGTCCTTGATACTGCTTTTTTTTTGTTTTGTTTCAAGCTGAAGTTCACACTTTATTCTTGTTTTATCTCTTAACAGGGTATGGGTACTGTTCAAAAAGGTATGCCCCACAAGTGTTACCATGGCAAGACTGGAAGGGTATATAATGTTACTCAGCATGCTGTGGGCATTATTGTTAACAAGCAGGTTAAGTAAGTAATGAAATTCCGTGTATTGAAACTTTGTATTTGGGAAAGTTGATCTGTAATTGCACCCTCCTTTCACTTTGCCAGTTAGACAGTTATTGTCTTGATTGGTCATTCAAGGTGGGTAAAGTATATATCCTTTTTATAACCCAAGCAAATGATGCTCATTTGACTTGGATCCTGTCAGAGGAAACAGTTCTCATTTTTCTGAGCAGCACTTAGTGACATTACCTAATGGGGATTTTCAGCCAGCTTTCACATTGATACTGAAGCCCTTTTTAAATATTAATTTGTAGCTGTATCCAGCTGTATTCAGCTGGGTTTTGTACTGTTTAGTCAGAAAAGGACAAGTTGTTTTTCTTCCAGTAAATGGACTGGAGTACAGTGGTAATACAATTCTTTGTTTGTATGCTACAAGGTTAAAATTACATGTTCTCCATAGTCTTAATCCTAAATTGTCAACATATTGTTATATATTAATAAGCTTTCAGTTATATAAGTTATATCTGATTTGCATCTGCAGCAATGTATTTTGAGTGATTGCCCTTTAGAGAAAAATTATCTGTTATTTAGCTTATGGAGTTACTCGTGTAAGGGCTGTAAAACTAGCTTTGAAGTAGCCTTTTTTCAAGTGCAGTAGATAAAAAACTGATTTCTTTTCTTAGGGGCAAGATTCTTGCCAAGAGAATTAATGTGCGTATTGAGCATATTAAACATTCCAAGAGCAGAGACAGCTTTCTGCAGCGTGTGAAGGAGAATGAAAAGAAGAAAAAGGAAGCAAAAGAAAAAGGCATTTGGGTTCAACTGAAACGTCAGGTAATATTTTTATTGTAGTTGACACATTGTTGATACAGTTCACCAAAAAAAACCCAGCTAGAACCAAACCAGTTGAGTAAAATGTTTTCTTCCAAAACGACAGTGTGTTATGCTGTAAACTGAGCTCTTTCTGTCTGTCTTCAAAAAACAAAAAAACCCACCTCACATTAATGATGAAGCTGCTGCAGTATTCTGAAAAATCCAGGTCTCTGGCAGGTTTTGTTGGAGATGTCTGTTGCTACCACCCTCACTTGGGTTTGCAATCCTTTGCGGGAGGTTACTGGTTTTGGAGTAGAGTGGCAGCATGCAGTGCGTCTGCATCTGAGCTGCCTGATATGTTTGGTTCCTGAACAGAACTGCGCTGTTCCTGGATGGAAATTGTATCCTTGGCTGTGAACAGAGGGACAGATGCTTTCTATTCTGTTGCTGATCTCCAGCAGAAGCTCTGGCTGATTTCTAGGATCAGTGTTTGTCTTTGGTTTAGTTGAATTTAGCTGCAACAGTTTCTGTTGCAACCCTTGAAGAAAATAATGAATAACTAGACTTCAGAGAGGAGATAATGGCTGTTGCTTCCGGAACCTCAGGGTACATCACTTCATGATAATTTGGATTAGTAAATTGCAGAGGGTAAAGTGTAGGTTTTTTCATTCAGCAATGAAAGTCAAGCACACTTTCTAGCAGATCATTTTCTTACTGCTATTCTTTGAATCAAATTTTAAAGAGACTAGGAATGGTAAAAGTGCTGTAATGTTTACATAATAATGTGTTAAATGGTTGTCAGAATGAATTTTGTGTAAGGTTTCTTTTGAGTTTTAGTGCCATGAGTTTTCTTTTTTCTTTTTCTGTTTACAGCCTGCTCCACCAAGAGAAGCACACTTTGTGAGAACTAATGGCAAGGATCCAGAGCTGCTGGAGCCAATTCCCTATGAATTCATGGCATAATGCATGTTTAAAAAAAATAAACTGAAGATCTGGTTTTGGACAAGTGTATGTGATTGTAGCTGATTCCTTTAGGTTTTTTGGAACAGATGCTTTAGAAAACTTTTCTTTTACTGAAATTTGTTTATTTAAGTTGCCTTACATGGTGCTTGGTCATTTAAATTGATGATCTTTTACATAGACCATAAATCCTGGGGACACTGAAATTTGCTAATACTTACTGATGATCATCCTTCTTTGGTTACCTGATGAGGTAATATGAGAGGACATGGAATATTTCACCAACAAACTAAGGGCATATACCAAGAATTGTACAATGTCACTTGGAGGTTTAATTTTTTTTGTGGGAAAAGGGATAAGGGGCTTCAGATTTCATTGACAAAAACTTTTGTCTAAGAGGCCTCAGATTAATACCAAAGAAATTGTGGAAAGAGTTTTTGGAAGCAACCTCTTGAGAAATGGCTGTGGGTGGATTTTGGTGTTTGGATTTTCTTGTAAAAGAAGGATTTTTAGGACATCCTCAGGCCAATAAGCATTCTTATGAAATAGTTGTTTAGAAACAAGGCTTTAATTTCAAAACTGCCAGCCTTTGTAATTTGATTTTTATCATTCAAATTGGCTGGCGTAGCTGAACCCTTGCATTTTGTTTGTTGCATGTCTGTTGAATCTAAACATCTACCTGGATGTTCTAATGCATTCCTGTCATCCCACTGATTTTATTGACGATTCATGAAAACCCAGTGCTACCTGCCCAGTGTTTCTTGAACGGAAGAACATCTTCAGCCGACTGCTTACTAATGAATGCTATTTTTGTGAGCTTTGTTTGAAACCGTGTGAAGCTTGCTAAAGAAACTGCTGAAGGTAACCTGCTTAGTTAGCTTTGAACAGGCATAAACTCAAGCTTAACTGTTACAGCTATGGATAAATAATATTTTACCTTTCTAAGTGTGTTGTAAGGCATTGCTTAGCTACCTCAAGTAAGTGATGTAAAACTAATGTCTACATGTAGAGAGAGTAAAATACTAGAGAAGGTAGTGACTTCAAGCAATTTGTAAGTATTGACTGTTGAAAATTGTTGGAACAGTCCATTGTAGGACAGCTAGTAAGTTTGGGAGTAAGAAATGGAGAGGTAATGAGGTTTCCTTTTTCCCTTAGTTCTGAAGTGCCTTAAGCAGAAGTGTCAAACTGTACAGATTGCTTATAAATTAAGGGATTAATGCCTGTTTGCATTTACCTAACATTCGGTTGTGGGTGTTCCCATTCTCATGGAATGTAGTTTTTGGATGGTGAAGTCATTGTCTGGCTTGGCCTGGTATTTAAGGGTGGCAGGCTTTAGGCACTGGAGGTTCAAAGTTGCAGTGAGCAGGTACTGCGTTTGAAGTTTCTCCAAGCTCCCCTCTCGGAAGGTGGAGTAGGCTGTATAGTTGGAGTAACTTTGGAAATGCCTTGAAGAAGATGGAACAAAGCTTACCCATCAACAGACTGATACGTGATACTAGTACTGTATTTTGACACCGCATGTATTGGGCATGGAGTGCATCACCATCTTCTGAAGCAAGGCTGATGAATCTATCTTAACTTTCACTGTTGCAGCTTATGATCGAGTGGGGTTTTCTTGGGGCAGCAAGATCTGTATACTAAGCCTTAGACCTTTATTAGCTTCTTCGGCTTGGGGATTTCCACAGTAATTTAAAATCAGTATTTGACTCACAAGATGAGCATCGTTTTCCATTAGGTTTTGCGTCTGAAGGAGTTAAGTGGGAGGTTTTACTGGGTACGATCTTTGGTGACGGTATTTTAAATTTTCTTCTCATGCATGCTTGTGTAAGTTATTTTGGTTCTATGTTTGTTTGGTACTTACCGGTCAAGATTCAAGTGGATTAGCTGTAGCACCATGATGAAATGGTTAACAGTAAGTGTAAGTGGTGGGTAGTTCTAAACTTCTGAATTTGGAATAATAAGACTAGAGAGCATGCAGTGGTCTCATTTAAGAGCTGTGCTTCCAGAGGCACTGTGCATTGCAACAGTTTTCAGTTTATTTAGTCTCTGTTTTTAAGGTCACTATGCTCACAGTAGATGCTCTTAAATGCATATTTGGAAGCTGTGTGTGGGCTGGGAGGAGAAGGAGGGAATGCTTTCATTGGTCAGGATTCCCAGAAATGACTGAAAATGAAACTGGGTTTGTATAGCAAGAGAATGTTGGGTTTTTTTTTTTTAAATGATTGAAAACAGGACAAATTAACTAAGGTTTAACCTTGTTAAACCTCGTTGTGGGTTTATAGACGCTATTTGTTAGTTGCTTTCAGTGCAGTGGTGGTTTTCCTGGTAACCTCAGGTTTGCAGAAGCACAGCTCGGATGTTTACAGATCTCGGTATCTGCTGTTGAAGTTTGCTTCCCGTGTGTTCAACCGCCCTGGTTTTGTGTAGACCTGACAAAAGAGGGAGATCTGTGAATTGAGAAAAGCTGTTGAACTGCCTGTCGGGACATCTTCAGTCATGAAACTAATGTCTAAATTGAAATGCATCCATCTTGATAGAAGAGAATGGTTTTAGGTGTATGCAGAACTTGCAGAAGATTTGGGAGGGAAGGGAGTGATTTCGGCAGTTCAGCCTTTCCGCCCCTCTGGGCGGAGGAAGCATGTTTCCTTATGGTCAAGTTGCAAGTTCCTCTCCTCTTAGACTCACTCTAGAAGCGGTTTTACACACTAGACCCATAAGCTGTAACCAGTTCTCTGCGGTCCAGTTCTGAGGCTGTGCCTAGCAAGCAAAACTTTGTAGCGAGCGTGACAGCTACAGGCTAGGTGTTTCCTCTCTCTTCATACCATGACAGAGTTGAATTTTGTTCATTCCACAGTGCTTTGAATTGTGGAGAACTATTGTGAAATCTGCAAAGCTATAGGTTTCCCATATAATTGGACACACCTTGAGCCAGCAGAATTCAGGAATCCCTAGTTTAAAAGCCAGTTTTGCAGAAGTTCAGTGTTACGTGTTAGCTGTCTTCAAGTCCTCATCTAGCACAGAGACTTCATTATTCCAGAGCTGGTGGACAGGCTGTCCCTGTACAACATGCAGAGAGTGAAGTGCTTATGGATTAGCACAAGCCGTTGCACTTCAGTGTAGTGCTTTGTCTCCATTCCACAAAGCCTAATTAGGAGGTGGGGGCTGAGCTGTCTCCTCCTTACCAAGTTTTACTGCCTTGAACCATTGCAGCTGGTTCCTTGCCAAAGGCCCTGCCAGAATCCCCAGTCTTCTCTTAGAGAAGAAGCAAGGAAGCCTTCTCCTGAGCTGTCAGCTTCGTCTTTTTTAGCGTGTCGGTGACACCGAGATCCGAGGCTTCCTCAGTATTAGTGCCGATACTGTGTGTGGCCAGGAAGGGTCAATGAAAGGGCTGGGGAGGAGGAGCCATGCCTGTGCAAAGGGGCTGCAGGCTGAGGACCCCGGGAGGGAGCAGGTGAAGTGTGCATGCCTGAGGGGGGCGAGGGATGAGCAGACACCTCCAGCTCCATTTTGAGGGGGGGGGGCAGGTAAGTAGCTGCCACAAGGACGTACAAACAATTCATTCTTTTATAATCTTCCCGTTGTATGTATCAGATAGGGGAAACAGTCTTGATGTTCACTCCCTTGTCCTTCTCAGTGCAGTCCTGGACTTGGCATGTTCGTGGCCCTTGGGATCAAAAGGACGGCTGGTGTCCTGTGCTGGGGTGTCCCGACTGGTCCAGAGGATGCCAAGAGCTGTGCATACAACTGCCAGAGAATGTGATCTTTCCTATCCCAGCACAGGCAGACAGGCTCCCTCCGCCCTTGCAAGGTGCAGTGGGTTCTGTAATTCAGGGTGTGTGGTGAAAAGACGTGGTTAAACTGGGCTTATCACTGTCTGGGTAGTACCTCATGACTCAGGGGTGTGGGTAGTGTCTCCCACAGTGCAGGGGGCATCCTACTGCTGCAAACAGTCTCCTTGCATGGGAAGAAGGTACCAGCAACCCCTATGATTCTGAGGGCGGTGGTATGGAAGACACAGATGATGAGCGTTTCATGTCCATGCATCTACCTCAGTGGATTTACTACCAAGGTCTATAGAAGAATCGAGTTATAGCTGCTGGGATTTACATAGTCACGACCATGCTGGCTCAAGTGTTGGGTAGGAATGTGGCTCCCAGCAGCAGTGCCCGTACAGCTGAAGAACCCAGAAAATACAAAGCTCTGGTTGAGGTTGCTGATTTCGTTTTTCACTATTTGGAGAAAGAGGCTTCGGGTGATGGCCCCTGGGCCCTCAGTCACCTTTTTGTCCATGCCCACTCCAAACTGTTTAGCCATTGACCAGCAGGAATTGGGGAGTGTAAGGAACAGTTGCAGTCTTGAACATGGGCTCGTGTTCCTGAAAGTTCATAGTAGAGTGGTGAAGCCATGCCAGCTCACAGCAAAGGTTCTCACCAGTGCTTCTCCACATGGAAAAACTTTGTGCCTGCTGCTCCTTGTCTCACGTGGTCCTGCCAATCTTAAGCCCAGAACTTCTAGCTGACTCCACAACGTCAGCAAAGGTGCCCAGGAGAACACTCTGCATTTTGTTTCTTAGAAAAGAAGAGAGCTCCAGTGGCTCTCAGGATGTCCTCTCTGCCGCAGCCACAGGAGTAAGCTGCCTACTCCCTCCCCCAAAAGTACCTGCTGTTGAATGTTACCAGAGCTCGGAATAGGGAGGTGGGTCAGGCAGCACTATGGTGTCCCTGGGATTCCATGTGAGTAGGACTGAGTGATGTTGCTGTGTGAGAGGGGATAGTGATAGACTATAGGGATGGTGGCATGGGCCACCTGCATGGGATGGGTGAAAGTACAGCCTCGTGCTTCCAAGTAGGACCTCCAGCCGAGAAAGGAAAGGCTCCTTGGAACAGCTTTGAGGCCCGTACATCCCAGGGATCACTTGGCCCACAGAACGGGGACAGCTAATCTGAGCCCCCACATGTGAGGAATCTGAGCCCTGAAATGCTCCTGTTGCACCAGAGTAGGTGTTGATGGAGAGACAGCCCATTGCTCCCTGGAAATGAGTTCCTTTACGGCATTCCTACCTGGGTTTACGCACTGTCATCCCTGCTCATGACCATCACTGTTTGCCCTTTGGGGGTGCTCTCAGCAGCAGGCAAGGCTGCATGAGCTCTCCCCCCCAGAAACAGGGGGAGCCCCTCAGGTTTTGGGGATGGTGGTGGTTTAATACTACTGCTTTCATAGCTCAGCACCTAGCAATCATCTGCCTGGAACGTACTCATTTCAAGGGCATGCATGCTGAATGTACTCTGATAGCTCTTTTGTAAAGAAATGTATAAAAATAGCCTGTGTTGGCACTGTGTGCGAGGCCAAAGACAAGTGGTGGTGCATGACAATGGGAGCAGATGACAATAGCATGAACCTCTGGAAACCAAAAGCTTTTAGTGATACAAGAGATATCTTGTTTACAAAAAGAAAAGGGCTCACTGGCATGATGGGAAATGAAGTAGAAATTTTAGAGGCAATCTGTTTTTGAGGTTAAAAGTGGCTGTGATGTTACCGTGGGGATTCTTGGGCACTAGAGTAACACAAATAATAAACAGCACTTCTTCCACCTTGCTTTTCTGCAGGCACTACTTTAACTGATGTTAATTAGCGTGGTCTTAACTACTGTGAAGTCTGTGTAACCCTTCAGCATAGAGCAGTGTGGACATCAGGTAGAACATTTCTGGGGCACCAGGGGAGAATCTTTAAACGGGGCAGGACATTGCTCTGGGGAGATGGCCGGTCCTCTGTCTGCTGTGGGGTGCAGAGCCTGAGCTGTGCCTCCACTCCCCACGTGAACTCTGTGCCCATGGGAAGCAGGGAGCAGTTCCTCCCCATCCTTGTCCCCACGGTACCAAGGGTTGACTTTCCTCAGGAACACCTTAGCTCTGGTAGAGCAGAGCTGGCAGTGTTACTCTTGGGGCCCTTGTTCTGAGTTTTCAAGTCACTGGAGGGACTGGGGCTGAAAAAGAAGCACGTACCAGACAGGGTACCTGGACTCTTGCCTGGATGTAGGGAGAAAGTAAGAGGGAAGACAAGAGGAAAGTGAGGAAAAACATGACCTGTTGTCATTGCGTGCATCTTCTGAGAGCTGTATCGAAGGGGAGGGGGAAGGTGAATGAGAGCAGCACCACTGCACAGCCCTGCTACTGCTGAGGTTCAGCTCAGCTGCCTGCGTGTGGGCATCCGGGGCCACCTGGGGTGCCCTTGGGCATCAGCCCCGCAGCCGGGGCCCAGCAGCTCCCACGGTGGCTCTGTCCCCCTGTGGTGCCGGGCTGTGAGAGCACAGATCCATCCTGCTCCTTTCAGGTATCAACCTGCTGGCCTCCTCCATGTTGTTTCCTGCTGCATTGTGTTATCTCCCTGATAATATAAAAATAAAGCAGCCCCTGAATTGATTATTTATCTTGTAAACACACGCTTGCAAAGTAGTGTGCTGCAGAAGCAGTTTTGCAGGAGCCAGGGCAACGGTTTGCAGAGACTGAAGCATCCATACAGCTGTTTGCAGGTTTGAGGCTCATTTAACGGCAGCCTGTGGTGGAGTGCCTTTCTTCTCTGAAGTTTTCTCCCACTTTAAAAACCTGAAGGGCCTAGTCCAGACCTCAAGGCCCCGTGGACTGCTTTGGTTTCAGGACTGGCTGTTGCTTCATCCACAAGCCGGGATTTCAACACTGGCCGTGGAGGGATGTATCCAGGTGTGGGAAACAAAATAGTCCGAGATAAAAGGATAAATCATTTCCCTTCTTCTGTGCCTGGAGTCCCTTGCTGCAGGGAGGGTGGGTAAAGCAGGAGCCCGTTGCAGTGGTTGGGGCTGGTGTGGAGGTGTACCCTCCCAAACACAGGGAGACTTGTGCTGATGTCTGCCTGCCTCGGGCGAGGGTGGTGCACGGCAGGGTGCTGCGGTGCCTGCCCCCAAACCCGGGCCGCAGGTCACGCCGCCTGCCCGGGCTGTCCTCCACCCCCCTGGCACCTGTGCCCACTGGGGGCCACCCCACGCCCTGGGGATGGGAAAG
>NW_008794446.1:7670560-7687065 GCF_000699145.1 Aptenodytes forsteri | reverse complement strand
CCCCGTCCGACCGTCCGTCCGTCTCCCCTAACGCGACCGCTCTGTGTTTCAGCCATGATCGTGCGGTTCCTGACGAAGCGGTTCATCGGGGACTACGAGCCCAACACAGGTGAGGCGGCGGGCGGCGGGGCGCGGCGGGGACCCCCGCGGCCGCGGCTTGTGCCTGACGGCTCTCTGCTCCCCAGGCAACCTCTACTCCAGGCTGGTCCATCTGGACGGGGACCACGTTGCCGTGCAGATCCAAGACACGCCGGGGTGCATCCAGGTACGGAGATGCTTCGGATCGATCGGTTCTTCTCTGCCACCTAAAGGCTCAGCTTTTGAGCCCCAGTTTCATACAAGGCCTGGCTCAGTTTTCTGAGACAGAGCTCAGGCTTCCATTTGGACCTGTTTAACGGTGCTATCTATGGTACAGGCTTTATACTTTCACGACCCAAAGCCAAATTTGTGCTCTCTGTCGTACCACAGATGCAGGAAGACTGCGTGCAGGTGCTGGACTCCCTGTCCAGGTGTGTGAAGTGGGCAGAGGGCTTCCTCCTGGTCTACTCCATCACAGACTACAGCAGCTACCAGTCAGTCCGACCTCTCTACCAGCACATACGCAAGGTCCACCCAGATGCCAGGACTCCCATCATTATCGTGGGGAACAAAGCAGACCTCCTCCACGCCAGGCAAGTACAGGCGAAAGAGGGACCACAGCTGGCAAATGAACTGGGCAGCCTGTTCTTGGAAATCTCCACGAGTGACGACTCCCAAGGCGTCTGTGATGTTTTCCATTACCTTTGCAAGGAGGTCAGCAAACTACAGCACGCTGGCAGCACGGACAGGAGGCGGTCGTCCATCATCCCTCGGCCCAAATCTCCCAACATGCAAGATCTAAAGAGACGTTTCAAACAGGCTTTATCTTCCAAAGTCAAATGAACCCCCCAATGAGATCCTGCGTGACTCAACAGACTTTGTTTTTGTAAACTAGTTAACAAAAATCTTTATTTTTGTACTAATGCCAGCAGTATGGAAGTAAGTATGTCGAAGCTCGTGATTTCCTTGCCGTTCTCTCTTGTTTGACTGGTTGGGTTATTTTTAAAAAAAAAAAAAAAAAAATGCTGCATAGCAACTAAATAGTGGTAGTTGGAGGAAGGGATTTTTGCCAGGAGACTTTGATTCCATTTCTGTTTTGGGCTGGGATTTGCTGTTTTAGGCTGCTCAAATGACTTTTTTGGGGCCTCCGTTTCCTGTTTGTAAAATGGGAGTGATGATGATATAATACTCACCTGCCTTTATAAAATGCTTGGAAAGCCTTTGATGGAAAGCTTTATATGGAGAGGGAAAAAAAAGCTCTATTAAACATGAAAATATAAAACTATCTGTAAGAATTCTGATTATGATAGGATCTCTGTTCTCCCTCAAAGATTGCTGTTTTGCTTGCACCTGTAATCGCCTGAGTGATGATAAGCTGTTAGGAATGAGTTCCAATTTCTGATGTGCTGCACCACTTGCTTTAGAGATCTATCCCACAGAATTAATCTTTCAGGCCCCAAGCATTTAACAGGAGGGCTGAGTTTCTCCTACAGATTACCGTGGGACAAAGCGCTGAGCAATCCGCAGCAGAGGAGCGTGTGGGATGGTTGTTGCTTTCCCTGAAGACGTGTGGTAGGAAGGACTGATGCGTAGGTTCCCTTAACAGAAAATAGCTACACTTAAAAAGAATCACATCTTTATCTTCCGCAGGGCAATTTTGTAGCCATTGGAAACAGGTTAGACTTCTCACTCTTACTTCACATAAGCTCTACACCATACTAGAATGGTTTTTACTAACTGTTTGCTGGATGTCTAAGCACGGAACGTGGGTTTTGCACTTCAAATATGCCTCTGAAGTATGTGCATTGTGTTGGTTAAAAAAAATAAAGCTCTGCTCCATGCTGAGTAGAAAGTGTGGAAGTGGAGTAATCTGTACAGAGGGAAACTTGCTGTTCCTGCTCACGCACAACTCCAATAAGATAGGTTTTCTTATTATTTTATTTTCATAGGTTAAGTCCAAAGACCCTTTTCTTCTTGCCTTTGTTAGGAAAGGCAGGTAACTGCTGCAGAAGTCCCTTGTAGTTAGTGGGCAGTATCTGTTGTTTCTGACCCCTGGGACTTGAAACTTTCTGGGACACTTCCCCTCCTGATCTGCAGATGAAAGTCTTCACGATGGTGGCAATCGAGGGAAGGGTGACTGAGCAAGATGATGCTCTGTAAGGAAGCACCAGAGGCCCATTTTAGCACTGGGTAGGGGTGTGGGATGCCAGCAGCACTATTCCCCATCCAGGGCCAGGTGCACAATATCAGTCCAGGCATGTTACCTGTATATCTCCTCTTTGAAGGCCCAGTGCTGCCCTACCAAAGGGAGCGGGAGAGCTGAAGGGAGGCAGCTCCAGACCTGCAGGACCAGACTGAAACTGGGACTGCAAACTGGGTCCAAAACTCTTGAATTAATGGAAGTGCAAAAGCACGGTGACAGCCTGGACAAATAGAAGTACTGTTTAAAACACATTTTAAATATTTCTTCACTGAGAGTTGCTCTACCAGACCCAGGACACTGGGCTGGGGACTCAAGGCGAGCAGGGGGACAGGGTTGATGAGCATGAGCACATCCCTGGCAGACTCGAACTCACCACACAGGCCACGCATCCATGGGGAAATTTGGAGGGGAATTTGAAAAATCACAAGTGGGATATTTATACAGCATTTCACATTCCTGAATCAGGGATAACATTGTTTCCAAGAGAAATTACCACTATGATACGGTTTTGGTAATTCTTTAAACTGTAGCTTTTGTCTTTGGAAATGACAAAGCTTGATTTCCTACTCACGCATCCAGTACAGATTTTCACTGAGCAAGTTGCTAAAGGTATCCAGTTCATACATGGGCACAAAATACGCTAAAAGGGCAGGTAACCTGTACTGGACCTCTCTGCATCTCACCATGATCATCAAAGGCCATTGGTGAAGAAAACCAGTAGGCACCAACCTCTGGTTGCCTCCCGCTGCCCCCCTGTGAGCCTTTAGAAGCCACTGGCAGCTGTCCTGGCTGTATGGTGGTACAGGGGGAGAGTTTGGGCAGGAGGCTGCCAGGCACACGAGGGGGAGAGATGGGCAGGAGGGCAATTCTGATTTCTCTCCTATGGGGAGAACCTAAAGAGATGCCCCTCGTTATGTAGGCACCCACATTCAGGTGGAGGTGCAAACCCTCCCATCCCATCCCCTCCCCACACTGTTAGGCTGGCTCAGCCGCATGCTGGGAGCGGGATGAGGCCCCTCGGGGATGTAATGGGGAATCTCACTGGCTAAAGCATACCCATGGCAGGGAGGGAGGGCTGTTCCGACCTGCCTCCAGTGTAAGGCAGCAGCTGAGCTGGGGCATTCTGGATAACACTTTTGGGTACAGATACATAAATTAGGCATTTAACCTGTTTGCCAGAATTTGCCCTGGCTGGCACAGATTTACCTTCAGCCAGAAGGTGCCCTGGCATTTTCTTCAGTCCTGGGCGAGCAGACAAAGAGGAGCACACTGGGGCAGGGAGGGAAAGCCATCTCTCAAGTGCTAGCAGAGGAACCCCAAAGCCTTGTTTCTCTTGGACCACGGCCACTTGCACCCTCCCTACCAAATACTTGCCATCACCGGTCTCTAAGCCTTTCACCCGGAGGCCAGGGTGGCTTCAGGAAAGTAAGTGGAGCACAGCCTGGCCTTTCTCCTTGATCAGAGGAAAATATGCGTCTGCCTCCTTCCTCCCACCACCTCTGCTATGAAACAGAATCACAGCAATTTCCCCTGACAAGACGGATGAGTAGGTTTTCAGAAGCAGGGACGTGTGCGGCATCATGCACTATTATGGCTGCTACTACATCAGCATCTCCCTCCTGTTGGGCCATTTTGTCTAGTTATCTCCCAGCACTGAAATCATCTGGTAATGCTTTAAGACTTCATGAATTTTAAAATAGCTGCTGCCATCAACCTGTTCCATGTGCTTCAGTTCAGGAGCTGCAGATCCCTAGACAAAGATAGGGATATGTTCTTCAAAAGGCTTTATGGATGTCCCCTTGCTTTCTGCCCTGCTCGAGCAGCCTGGACCCAGGCTGCTTCCTTGCTGCCTCCTGGCAGCGCGCAGGCTATCAGCACATACAATGGTCACTGCCACAGGTCCATGCTGTATTTCTGTGGTTTGTTCGGATGAAGGACTGTGGACAAGATGGACTGCGGACAAGAAGGACCACGTTCACATCATGTGTAAGAGCTGGGTTCCATCTTCAGACAGGGAGCAAAAGTGGTCGAGGCTTGGATGGACAGATGACTAGAAACAAATCTGCACCCCACGCCTGGACATCCTATAAAACAATTTTAGTCCTGTGGGACTTCAATAGCTTTTGGTGAGGCTGCTGTTTATTTAGGAAGGTCTGAATAGGTTCAGAATAAAATCCTTTAGGGAAAGTTGACCTTTTGCAGCAGTTGTTGCACTTGGCACGTAATGGTTGGCTATTCACACCAGTAAGACAACAGGATCTCTTCAGATGCTCCTAAAGCCAGGATCCGAAGCCAGTTGTCCTTCTAGGAGCAATATCTCCTGGGGTGACGCTGTCACTGCATCACTCACCGAGGTACCATGCAATCCTCCAAAAAGCTGTCTTCCTGAGAAACCTTCAGAGTTATGTCCCTGAAAAGCTTCTTATGAGTTAGAGCATGGCTCACAAAACAGCAGCTCAGCTTGGATTTTGGGTAATTAGCGACAATTCAGACTTCCAGAAAACCCCATTGATTCTCAGACTTGCTCTTCCACTGCTCTCCTCTTTCCGCCTATGTAAAAAGAAGAAGAAAGCAATGCCTTTTTACTGAAAACGGTTTTCAGATAACTGATTTATGAGGTTTTCTTACTACATTCATTGCTTGATGCTCTTGACTGAAAGAAGCATAAATACGTACTGTGACTTGTTATGCCAGTGTACGTTGTGGAGCATAACCAGTTATATCCTATCTTCCCACACTACCAAAAGAAAAACTAGGATACAGAAATTGAGCATCCATTTCACTAGCCTATGATACTCGATTTACAACTAAAAAGCTATGTAGTAAAGTTTGCATAATGACTGTAGAGCTCCATAGATGTCACAGCTGCGGTTTTTAAAAAGGCACTTGGTTGTTTACTATCCATGCTTTCCTTCCTGGACTGAAAATAACCATCCATAGGAGAAATCCTCACCCAGAGGCCCTCATGGTGTGAGCTGCTGTGTATAGGTGGCTGCTTTAGCCCCATGTCTCATCCTCTGGGCTTTGCTCGATAAGTGTTTAGACAAAGGCATCTGCCCATGTGCCTGAGCTTGCACAGTCACAGTTCAGTGAACTGTATTTTGCTTTTGATCTGTGCACAATATTGCCATTAAAATGTATCTGTCCAGGAAATTGCGCAAGGTTATTTAATAGTCAACCTGCATTACTGGGAAGTGGTAATTAATTCTTAAAGCTGGAATATTTCTCTTCTAAGGTATTTGGCTCTTTCCCCACTACTAAAAACATCCTCTTCTCAAGTTTCAAATGGTCCCTGTAAACATTTCATAGTAATTTCCCCCCTTGGGATGGTAAGCCAATATCAGCAAATATTGTTTCTGTGTGCAGCTCTGAGAAGAGGGGACTAAACTCTCCTCCGGCTGGGGCAGCGAGGTGAATTACAAACTCTGGTTCTGCAGCCGATACTTCCTTCCCCTCCTGCAAACAACTCCCAGCGCAGGCAAAGCGATGCTCCTGCTGTCTGGGGCTCACAGCCCTGAACCCTTCCAGGAGCCTTTGAGAACACGGTTTGATCTGAACCATGCTCAGCAAGCAGACTTCCCACTGATACTGTTTCTTTTGATATTAAGAAGTCTGAAGATCTCTTTAACCCTAAGAGATAGAAGTGGCAGAAGCCCGAGGAGTGCAGAGATCATGGAGAAACCACAGCAACAGCAGCATGGTATTGGTAGCCCCCTAGGATCTGAAGCAGCTAAGGAGGTGTTACCTACCTGTAACACAACAGCAGGCAATAAATATGGATGCGATTAGGCTGATTTGGGTGAAAATAAATGGGTTGCACTCAGCTGCTGGGAAGGAAAAGGCCTGGCTGCCACCCTGTGATGCCCAGTGCCAGTGATGGGGGCAACTGCCCCCCCAGCCCCCAGGAGTTAGCCCTGGGTCCTGCCCAGCAGCTGTGGGGACTCCCCTCACCTGAACTGAGATATCTCAGCAGCTTCTAAGCAAAGCATCTTCTACAACCCGTGAAGAGAAGGAGGCACATCTGACCATTTTGCTCCTTCACAGGGAGGAACCACCCTGGGTGAAACCCCTGTCTTGGGCAGCCCCACCCCGGTCTGTGCACCCCAGCAATGAGGAGACAAGTCCCTGATCCAGATTTACAGTATTTCATCATTCTTCACCATCTTTGAGCAGCCACATTTCCTCCACCTGCCTCTGAACTGAGTTGGGAAAAAGCTGGCCTGGGCTTTAGGTGTGAAGTAACCACTCCATCAGCACAGGCAGGTGGGACATTTGAGGATTTTATACCAGAACTATGATTTTTTTTTACCCTTTCTCTCACCCTTTCATGTCTCAGATAACGTATAGAGGCTAAACCAGAGAGCTTTGTTTGGGTTTATTGCATTCTTCAAGGTGCCCAGTATTCCATTCAAGTAGCAATGTCCCTGCAGATTAAGGGTGCTTAAAATACAGTATTGGTCAAGAGGGAGTTTTTCCATCTGTCCAAGTGCTGCTCACATATGGCCTATTAAAAGACCTCCTAATGGACCATTTCGCGGCTGTTGCACAACAAGGCTTTGGCTGTTATTTAGAATGTGCAGATGAGCTACAGCACGTGCTCTGTGCTAGGGGCTCCCCCATCCCTTGGCCACACAACAGGGGGAAAGATGCCATATAATTTCAAGGAGGGCCTTGAGAAAGCATCGGTGCTTCTGGAGTGAGCACAAGCAGGTGCAATTCTGCAGGTGGGTTTGACTCCATTTTCCTTTAAACAGGTAACAGCAAGTGATTTGCTATTAAAAAGGCATATAAAATGTCAGATCTGGAGGTTTATGTAGTTTTCTGGCACATAGCAAATGGATGCAGATGGAGCATGACTTCTGGAGTCCCTTTAGTATTTAAATAGGAAGATACAAACGTAAAAGGTAGTCTGAGTCTCACGTGCCTATCTCATGCCAATGATCTTGGCGTAAAAGAGCCCATATAGAAATAAGGGCTATTGATAGGAGGCAGAGGTCTGTGCTAATTCAGGCTCATACCTTGAGGACAAAATATGCATCTGATTGTTGAGGTGCCTGCTAATTTTAGCTCTGGTTTTGAATAATGGAATAGCATTATTAGTCTGATGTAAAACTATCCGTATTTCTCATGCAAAATTGCTATCTCTGTACTGAAACAGCCTCCTTTGATTTTGCCTAGATACTAAAGAACAGTGGACAATAAATATGTGTGCAATTAGGCTAATTTGAGTGAACAAAGAGATATTGCCTAATATAGCTAAAATTCCAAGAACTCATGCATCAGATGCAATGACTTGTTTTCCCTGGCTTTTGATTGATTCAGGGATTTCTGAGCAAGCTTGCTTAGAAGACGTTATAGTCCATTTGCTTTTGTTAATGAGATGTTCAGATACGAAGCTGGTAAAATATAAGCAAGATCTGAAGCAGAACCGAGTTATTTTAATCTGGGCAATGAGCTGCCTTGCTGCCTGCATCGTCCCCTTGCACAGAAAGGGGAAAACACTGCAGGAGACTGGCATTTTCATGGGTCCCCCTCCACATGGATACAGCAGAGAAGGAGAAGTAAGGAGAGGTCACTTCTGCTCCCCACCACACTGCACAGACACATGCCTCCAAGCTGTACAAAGGAAACTGATAATTATAAAAGTTTCTTACTTACATGGAGGTAACACGGTGGGCTCCACCTTTCACTGCTTGCGCCCTCCCTGGTCTTCAACGTCCTGCTAGTAGGGAGCTGACACGACTTACAGCCATGGAGGAGGCTTCCCCTGGCAATCGACCTTAAGTTTCCACAGCTGTGCCTATGCTGCCAGCTGAAAGAGGGCTGGTGACTAAAACCCAGCCCCAAGGCCCTGTGGACTGATCCATACCTACTCTGCTTAAAACTAATTAGATCTTAGAGGTCTCTTCCAACCTTAATGATTCTATGATTCTATGATTCTAATTGTTGCTAGATTAGCCAGGTCTACAGGAAATAGTATTCAGTTCTGGGTCTCTTCTGGGCCTTCTGGGATACTCAAGTCCCTAATGACAATTTTTCCCTTTTTTTTTCTCCTGCAGTTCAAAATATCCAGAATGATACAAGAGCTGTGTTTGAGCCCATGAGAGTGGCATTTTTATAACGCAAAACAGGCTTTGCGTTGCACGCCACAAGGTGTGGCACAAGGCTTCTGGAGGCATTTTAGGGTGCAATGGCTGATAGGGTCCTGTTAAAGGTCGTGTAGGAGGAACCTAGCACCACCCTGTCCATGCTGTCTTTTGGGGACAACTTGTGGGAATGAGCTGTTCCCAGAGCAGTGTCTGGGCACTGGCTTGGAAGGAGCTGGCTGGGGCCACCCAAGGCAGAGCTAGGCAGTGAGCTGTCAGCTGGAGTGGGTGGTCAGAGGTCCACCACAGAGGTCCACTCCATGATCCTCCTTCAGGCCTCTGAAGAGACAAACCTGTTCACTCCAGTGAAGACCAGGATTTTTCTGTATAGCTCGCCACTAATGTGGAGAGTTTGGCTCCATTGTCTTTGTCATTCCCCTTCATGGAGGTGCAGGCTGGTTTTAGACCTCTCCTAAGCCACCTCTTTGCCAGACTACCCAAACCCACGTCCCTCAGCATCTCCTTGCAGATCATGCGCTCTAGGCCACTGACCATCTTGGCAGCACTCCAGTGGACTTTCTCCAGTTTCTCAATGACTTCTTGAACTGCGAGTCCCAACATGGGACAACATTTCTGGGGCAGCCTCACCAACACTGAGTAGAAAGGGAATAATAAATTGACTCTGACTGCCAGTCACATTGCTCCTAACGTATCTCCAGTATATGGTTTGCCTGATTTGCATTAAATTCTCACTGAAGTCTCATAGTAAAGCCCCAGTCCTTTCCTGCATGGCTGTTATGTAGGCGGTAGGATGCCATCCTACACAAAAGCACAGGGTTTGCACTGCTCCTGTTGAACTCTGAGGGGTTTCTATTGAGCCAGGTCCCAAGTTTCTCAAGGTCCCTCCAGACTGAAGCTCTACCAGCACTGCCAAATGGAGATGGATGTCATTGCTTCTAATCTATTACCATCTGTAAATGCGCTGAAAGTGCCCTCTGTGTCATCAGCCTGGTGACTGATGAAAATACTGAACAATATCAGCTCCTGTGTCATTCCCTGGGGTCTTCTGTTCATTACTGGCTGCCAGATGGCCCACCACAACATTAATTACTATTCTTTGACCTAATGGTCCAGCTAATTTTCAGTCCATCTAACAGTTTGTTCATCCAACTCATGTTTGCTTAGGTTTTTCATGAAAATGCTGTGGGAGACTTTCCAGTTGTCAGAGCTGTCCCTGATCACCATGAGTTTCCGATGATGGACAGCAGCCATGAAATCAAATCAGCACCCTCAGGTAAATCCCATCTGCTCACCTGGATCTGAATACTTACAGCTTCTCTCAGTAGACCCTCATTTATTGCTCCTGCCATTGATTGTCCCTCTCCTTCCAAATCATGCTGGACATGTAAGGTGTGAGAATAGGCTCTGCCAATGAAAACCTATGCAAAAAAGACATTGAATACTTTGGTCTTTTGCTTATCATCTGTCAGTGGGTTGTCTCCCCCATTCATTAATGGAACCACAATTTCTCCAAATTTCCTTTTGCTGCTGACATACGTGTAACATCCTTGCACGTCTGTCTTTGTCCCTAGCCAGTCTAAGCTCCATCTGGGCTTTCTCCTTTCTGATTTCATCCCACAGTGAATGAACAATGTTTGCATGCTCCATTTTGTTGCTTGCCCATGTTTCCAATTGTTGTTCTTTCTTATTTTGCATGTCAGTTAATTGAGAAGACACTTGCTTAGACAAACTCCTGGTCTTTCTGCACAAGGGGATGGTTTGCTCCTGAGCTGTCATTTTCATACCCCCTGGGCCACAGTTACTCTTCTCTGACCTCCCATGCTTTCAGCTGGGCCTAGGGTAGCAGGTCACAAGCATTCCTCCTTGGGATCCCACCTCCAGACTGCAATCCCCCATCCATTTGCACTTTGGGCCCATGGCACCAGCTCAGATCTCACCTCATTTCTGAGAACCACAGGCTTAGCGCTGAGGAGCCCTCCTGCCGTCAGGCATTTCCACAGCTCAGCTCCCTCTCAGCGAGGCTTGTTTTCTCTCCTCCACATCAGCTGTAGAGAAGACAACAAGTAATGTATCTAAGCTGCAGCACAGGGATTTAGGCCAGAAATTTGGAAATAATTTCTAAGAGTCTGGACAGTTAGCTCTGGAAAAGGAGCACAGCAATCCCGTAAAATCTCACCCTTCAGAATTTTCAAGAACAGTCTAGAGATACATATAAAAAAAGAGAAAGAAGAGGGCAGCAGTGTTAGGTGTTCCTGCTCTGGGGCCGGCAAAGCTGGACAAGTTCCTGAGCCCTGCTCAGCCCCGGCTTTCTGTCATCTCTTCAGTGTACCATCTGCTTTGTTCAGCTGTGAGTCTCTGCCCATTTCAGCTCCTTTCTCCACACGACCAGGTCTTCAAGGGCCCTCCCCAACCCTCCCATTTTCCGGGCTAGAGAAATGCATTTCATTCCTTCACTGTCAGGAGCTCCATCTCTTCACATCTTGAAACATGATGGAGCCACGCAAATGGGTGCCTGTGAAAGCATGAGCTCCTTGGAAAAATGGCCCATTATCCTCCCCTGGGGGGCTGAAGGCTGTCCACCGACCCGTCAGCCGGCCTTCCTGGAGCACCCAGCGAAGCGTGGGGAGGGTGCGCTGCCAAGAGTGATCTGAAATAATAAATCAGAATAAGTTTTCCCTTGGCACGGCTGCCCTCGACTGGCATTGGGATTACTGCTGGGGGGGGGGACAGATCCAGCACCCTCCCTCTGACTGCTGGAGCAGCGATCTCGGGGGGAACCCATACCCTCAAGTGTGACCATCAGCTGTGGCTTGGACACTACTGAGGGGCATTTTTAGATGAATTAATTTAAAGAATCACTCAGCAAATACCAGCAGAAATCTGGTTTAATTGTCATAATTTCCTCTCTCAATAGTAACTCCTTTTCAGTCTCCCTGTTGTCGAAAAGCAACAGAGCTGTGGTCTGTGGTCCTGTGGTCAGGACACTTTCTCCATCTCCAGTTCAGCAGTGTATAATGGAAACATTGAACCACCTCATCAATCATTGTCAAACGTGGGATGCGGGGCTCTGTACTCACTGGAGAGGAAAGCCCTGGGGCTCAGGGTGCAGCTCAGCTCCCCAGGGGAGGCTCCGAGGGCTGCCACCCCCCGCGAGGGCAGGAGCTGCCCCTACCTGCGCTGCCCACTCTTCTCTTTCCCAAAAGCTTCAGCCGAGCCTGGGCTGAAGCTCTTCACTTCAGTGTGTGCATCTCTGGGAAAAACAGTGGCATCTAATCACATTCCCCAGCCCTCCCGCAGGTCAGGTTTACCCCACGGGAGCCACAGTTAAGGACACTCGCTGCTATCCCAAGTCACAAATCAGTGTCTCTGCCCCAGTTAACTAAAGCCAGATGTGATAAAAGCAAGACCAGACCTCCACATTTCCTAATGAAATCAACCTATTCCTTGGTGAGCTTGTGCAATCTGCAGTTTCACAGCTCCTCAGAAGTGGTTTATAAAAATATTAACCCATGAGTGTTCACTGCTTTCTTTTAGTTTCCAGTGAACACTCAGGATTTGCTGCAAAACTGTAAGCAGAGTGGGATCTAGTTTTGGGATGGTATTTTGCACACTGCAAAGGGCAAGGGAAAGGAAGATGATGTTTCTTTTATGGGGTGAGTATTGTACGTATAACAGTGTGCACTCAAGCAAGGAAATTACGGGCCCTACAACACAACTGCTGTAAGAGTTTATAGCATTTAATCAGCATTTAAAATGGGGAAACCTCAGGAAGCCTCCTGCAGTTTGTCAACAACAATTTTTGTCCTAAGGACACTTTAGAGCAGCAAACTCCTTAATGAAAGATTTCCCAAAGGGAATGGAAATTTGGAAGGCTTATATTTCTTATGTTTCTTATAGTTCTTATATTTCTTACATTTCTTTTCTGCTCTTGACCATAAACTCTGTATAATCTATCTACAAGCAGGTGGACTGAGAGAAGATTTTATTACTGACAAACACTGACAGTGTTTCTCCTGCCTGAATAATAAAGATAGATTCATGTAGCCATTGCTGCTGCTCTCAAGAAAATCCACAAAGGCAAGCCAGACTTCTTTTCTCATTCATTTTTCTAAATTATTTCTAATATGATGTATTTTTGCATTCAGAGTACAAGTCCCATGGCGTGACTTGGACTAGATGATCATTGTAGGTCCCTTCCAACTGAATAGTCTAGTCTAGTCTAAAAATAGACTTTTACTTAAAAACCCTTGGCTCCTGGAGATGAATCTCTGCTGTCATTCAAGGCAAATTTCTAGCCTTCACATGTGAAAAGAAAAGTAATGGGCTATGATCTAATGTGACCCAAAGGCTCAGAAAATGAGAGGGCATCCTGAGCTCCAAAGCTTATTTTTTAAATTCTATGATTTTTAAGTCAATCTACTGATGTGGAAACAGAAGAAGGAAGGAGGGAGGATGGCTTGCAGTGATTTTCTCCCTTCTCCAGCTTTTCTGCACTTTAAGGAAATGGCCATGCGATCCATGGCAGTGAGTTGGGGAAAGCGGTGTCAGCAGAAGTCATCGGCTCATAGAAATCTGGGAGCTGCAGCTCTCGAGAGGACGCTCCTGGGAGGTCCAGACAGGGGCCGGCCGTGCTTTGGGAAAGGAACCACTGGTTACTGTGCATCACCCTGCTTGCTTTCCTGTTGGCCTTTTCTTCCTCCAGGATTGCTGAGCCCCTTGATTCATCCCTTGTGCTCGGAGAAAATGTTGCTCACTGGGGACTCGGACAGCTTTGTTTAATCTTCCCGGGGCTGTGCTCAGACGCTTGAGCAAGTTGTTACTAGCAACAGCTATAATTTGAACCAGGCCCTTGTTGCTATCAATCAACACCGGGCAGAGGGTCACACTCAGCTGGGAGAGCCAAAGCAGGCGGCCGAGGAAGGAAACCTGCGGGAAGCAGAAACCTCGTGGGTGTGAGCCTGAGCTGGGGATCACTGCCTGGGGGAGGCTGCACAGAGGACAGGAACTACTGACACCACCTTAGCACTGACTCAGAGAAATAAGCCTCTAAAGAAGGTGGGATGTGGGCATTAGTCCTGTCTCCTAAAATGAGCTCAATAAGCACCATAGGGATCAATGACACGGGAACAGCCATGGGAGGCCTTTACCCCAGGGCTAGTAGGGTCCATCCCCACCAGCAATTTATAACGCTCAGAAAAGTCTTTCTGAGTCTTATTTGCCTCCATGCACAGGCTAACACAGAGCCCAGGAATCACAAGGAACCTGAGCAGGATGGATCACTGCGGCAGGGAGTACCCTTGGCTGCGTGGCGGCCAAATGTGGGGATTTTGTTGGCTGTCCCCAGCCTCACAGAGACCAGCATGTGGCAGCTCAGCCTGAGCACAAAAGAGGGAGCACAGGAGAAAGTTACCTGCTTCAAAAGAAAGGTCTTTTGAAAAGTAAAGGCCATTTTTTTCCTGTTTTCCAGCATATAATAAATAAATATTCTCATCTTGCTAGCATTATCTCGGTAATGCATAGCTATACTGTTTTTGTGTGTGTAATATCATTGTGTTAAACGTCTGTTGAGTTCTATGTGTGCACAACATTTCCTGCTGAGCTCCTCATCAAGCAGAGGCACTGGCTCCAGGCCTGCTGAGGGCAACCTCCTGGTCCTCTGTGGTGGGGTGCAGGATGATGCAGCCTGGCTGCACTCCCTGCCCGTCCCTGTCCCCATCCCTCTCCCTGCTCCCCTCGCTGGGGTCCTGGCTTCCCTCCCTGCCCCCTGTTTGTGCCAGGAGGGCAGGCAGCACCCCTCCAGCCTGGGCAGGGGTAGGCGCCCTGTCCTCCTGTCATTCCCCAATGTGAGCTATTGGGGTGGTGGTGGTGGTGTTTGCTGTGTAGGTTGGTGTGGGTTTTTTTCCTGGAGAAGGAGATGAATGGAGGAGACGAATGGAGGAGCTGATGGGTCAGCAGGTAATTGGGTTTGTCTCTGCTGCAGTGGCCTAAATGGGTGACGGATGATCTAGCCAGGCAGGAAGGAGGTGCTGTCATCCCCTGCTAACACATCTCCTGGGTTTTTTTCTTCAGAAGCCCCAGTTGCGTTGGGCAATCTCAAACACCGTGTTTCCAACTCCTGTGTGCTTGACCCCCTCCTCCAGAGCCACCTCTGATATGCAGCTGCTGCCTAGTTTTGGCAGGGCTGGGCTTAATGCCTGTGGAGCCCAGACTTGCCTCTTTCTGTCAGCAGGACGTGGTGGCCCACGCGCCTGGGCTGCTTCAGTTTGCCCTCCAGAAATTTCTGCTAGTCAGATGAGGAGAGAATGTGTGTAATTTGCTGGTTTAGCTTCCCACAGATTACTTTGAAGACACCAGTCAAGTTGCAGCTGGCTTGTGGCTTTTAAGAAAAGTGCTAGGAGATTTCTGCAGCGTGGCTGTCAGCTGAGCCAGAGAAGCTGGGAGAGAGTGAGATAAACCGGCAAATGCTGCCATGGGCTATTTCACCATCGCTTCCCTGCAGAGGCAAACACCACATATCCTCCGACCTCATTTCCTAGCTCATCTGCCCACCACAAACCAACATCATGTTTGATGAGTGGCATTGGGAGAAACTTTTTCAGTTTCTGAGCTCCTCCCTGCTGTCCTCTGCTGACTAAGCTGCTGCCAAGAGCAAGCGGTGATGATGGCACCAGCGACCAGAGGTGTAGGGGGTGTGTGTGTGTCCGTTCCCGGCACCCTCCACTCCCCACGCTATGTCCTTACACAAGTGTTGGGGAAGATGCTTGACACAAACATTTTCCACTTAAAGCAATGAAACAGAGTCTTGATGACATAATTTGCCAAGCAGCTGCAGATAAACAGAGCGGGTTTTTTTAAAAACGGGGCTACATGTTGTTTTCCTCCTACCAGACGCAAGCGTACCCTATGCCGACACCACGTTCAGTGCTGGGGGAGCCAAGGGTGCTTGGGGCATGGAGGGTGTGATCAGCGCTGTAATGGCTACGCCGTGCATCTTGTCTGGTCGGTAGTGTCGGTAATAACATAGCTGGTATGCCGATACACCCACATGCTGCAGGAGGATTTGGCTTCTTTCCTTCTTCCTCGTAAGAAGTGTAAGCAACTGGTCGAACTGGACTGTCAAACCTGCTTCAGTCTGCTTCTGTTTGCAAAGCAAAGCCTCCCAAACCTCCACACAACCCACAGGAAGGATAATTAAGTGAGAGGAATGGGTCAAGGGGCCCCGGGAAGGTACTTTTCACAGCTTTTAACTTCTTGTTGAAACTCCGATACTGCTAAGCAGATGTGTCGTGGTTTAACCCCAGCTGGCCACTAAGCACCACACAGCCGCTACTATGAAGAAAATTAACTCTATCCCAGCCAAAACCAGCACAGGATGTTTTGCCTTTCCAACATCCAGGCAACTTTGGTATTTGAGGTGCTAAAATCAGAGCCAAGTACTTTCCAAAATGGGAGTGAATTGCTTCGGTCGCCCCGGATTGCTCAGCTTCCCCGCCTGCTTTGCTGAGCAGCCGGCCCATGAGCTGTGATGCCAAACCTTTCTGGGTGCAACACCTTTAATCCCCGAGGCCCCTGCTACGCTTTGCAGAGAGATGTTCTGATGGTGTTGCATCATTCCTGAAAATTGTTCTCTGTAATAAGAGCAGAATTGTATCTTAAAGCATGAAATCTTACCACTTCTCAAGGCTGCTTGAGAAGTAAGGCATTATTTTACTGACTGTGGTATCTGATCTTTAGAAAAGCACGGAAGGTCGTACTGGAGGCAAGAACCACCGTGAAGACCTAAGTGCCAAAATGAAGGTTTTATTACAAATGTATTCCTAAATCTTCTGTAAAGATTTATCTTTGTATAGACATAGATAAATTTTGGTTTGCACTTAATGTGCTTTCTCATTTTTTATTATTTTCAGATTACTCCCACATAGAGTCTGATAGCTATGCCGTGTCTTCTTGCAGTCACTGGCTGACTGCATCATGAGCATCGGTGTTGTGTTCACAGCCATGCGTAAAAGTGAACTGAAAAGTCAGGGTTTGACACAAAGAGAATGACAGAGGATGGATACATAGGTCAGCTCTTTTTCTTTTTCTTTTTTTTTCTTTTTTTTTTTTGTGTGAAAACT
>NW_008794446.1:7659158-7670097 GCF_000699145.1 Aptenodytes forsteri | reverse complement strand
TTTTTTTTGAAAAACCTGCCTGTATTTTTCAGAAACAGCAAAGTGGTAGTGGTTCTTTTATGAGAATACAAATAAAAACAATTTCACTGATTATGGTTAAGAATGAGACCCAAGAAAAACAACCTTTAAGTACAAACCTGTTTTCATGCTACTGCTCATTTCACAAAAGCTTGCTGAGTCAGGCGCTCTCTGTAGCAACCTGAGGGGGAGAGGGATTACATATGCCATACCAAGATGACAGAAAATGCATTAAATGTTTAGCTTGGGTTTTTTTTGAGAACAACTAAATCTTCATTGATTTTTCTGGAGATCAAGGCTGAACATATGTAACTGGAAAGAATAGCCCCAGGGAGAGCAGAAAAAAAGAAATGCATGACACTTTAAATTGATTTAGCCATTATGTTCTACTGGACAAATGGAATATAGCAAGAAGAACCATTACATATAGTTGTTCCCAAAGGTGGCCTTGATATTTACAAGTACTCACACACAATTACAGCTTTAGGTACAGTAGCAAGTGGTGGAGCTCTGCCCTTCCCACTTTATCTTTTAAGTCATAAAATTATACACAGTGCTTCTTAGTCATCCAAAGGATGCCACAGAGGTGGGCAAAGCATCACTATGTTCCTTTTTATAGGGGAGGTACTAAAAGGATGGAGAGAAAAACCCTAAGCAGATACAAAGAAGAAGGAGGGAGGCTTTTCCATGCAGAAGAGATGCTCCTCTGGGTCTTACTGGCTGCTGGCAGCTGAACTTTCCAAAATCCTCTAACTCCCAGTTCCTGGGGAACACGCTCAAGGTACTGCCTGAGGCACCAAAGAAGAAGTGAAGGTTTGAATTGGGGTTTGTCATTTCCAGCTTCACATTTTGGGCAGTGGAGCATGACCAAACCAGCTGGGTGCTGAAAAATCTCTCCTGAACAGAAGGAAATGTTATACGAGGACTACTTAAGATCCATCCAGTGATTTTAGAGAAAGAGTTGCCAGCAACAGATTCTCATCTCACTTTTTGTTCCCAATGGAGAAAGGACGAACTCAAGTTGCCTTTGACTTGATAAATATATATTCAGGGGTCAGGGATGGGAAACACTGCACGCATGTCCTTAAAGAGCAATACATTTGCTTTCAGCCCAGAAAACCTGGTAAGTCCTATTTAGGACTGAAACACTGCTTCTCAAACTTTTATGCACATAACCTCACCTCTATTTGTACTTCTTGATTCATTTGTGGGCTTTCAACCCTATCCTACTTCCAGGATCATGAGCAACTTCACATCCTACTTCATGTGATCATGAACCCCTTTTTGGATCTGTAAGTCTAAGGATATGCTCATGGCCTGAGGATAGACCAGCTATCCATGTACTGATGTGTTTTTCACATAAAACATTATGTGTTTTTCACATAATTATGTGTTTTTCACATAAACAAGTGTGGGCCTTGGCCAGCAAAGACACCTGTTTCTTAGCCAAATGTAGCAAGCTCTTACTCTAGCTCCCTTGTATGGGGTCATGGACATTGACAGCCTGTGCCAGGTGTAGCCTTGTAAGAGTCACTTGTGCTTGAGTGAAAGTACCAGTGGGGTTCAACTTCTGCCTGGCCTGCAAAGGAAAGGGGTGGAAGTCAGAGGACAACGGAGGTCCCCAATGACCACCTGTCCCACCTTCTGACTGACCCTATTCAACCACGCCTCTCTCTGTAGACTATACCTGAGAAGGAAGGGATGGATGGATGGATGGATAGATAGGTAGATAGACAGACAAACAATCTGTTTGATGTGCTAGTTGCCTGAACTGCACTGTTCCCTGGATGGCTTTGTGTTCTTGCTAGCAAATCTTTAGAACAGAGCAGCAGAAAAACTGAGCTAGGGCTGTCAGAAACATGGCAGAAAATGGGGAGGGCTAAGATAATGCCAAGTCATGGACACATTGGTCACAGCTGCCTTTGAGGTTGAAAGGGATACCACCAAATACATGGTATGAGTACAGTAGTGCCTGGATCTAATCTCCAGGACTTTCTGTCTTGTGGGCAAGTCCCACCAAATTCCATTTGACAATAAAATCAATAATTGCTGTCCATGGCAGTATCTCATACATCCACTGTTTTGCTACCAGTACTTCCACAGGTATTTCCCTGTAATACACCCGCATTGCACAGTTGTCCCCGTCTCTTTTCCAGACACCCTCTCTCCATAAGCGAGGCGGGAGGACTGTACCTTTGCCAGAACGGTATCTGCTTTGTTCTGGAGTCATTTGCGGGGTGAGCATCAGGACCCTGGGTGTCACCTCACCATTGCTCAAGGACTGTATTTAAGTTCAGGCCCTTGCCCCTGGTCCCTGCCCGAGCTCCGTTGCAGGCATGCCTGTGCCTGGCCATGTCCCCTGCTGAGCCCTTGCTCTTGCTGCTCCCTGGCAGCGAGTGTGCACACTCAGGACTTGAAAACAAGAAGAGGCCAGGATCTTTTGACCTGTTTGCTGATGTGAAGTATTTGCAAATCTGTGGAACAAAGAGTCGTCCTACGCTTTGTCTCCATAATGGTCCCCTTCAATTAACCACATTGGATCCTGTGACATCTTAGCTTATGTAATTGTCTGAAGGTATAGCTGTAGGGCTGCACACTACCGAGCTGCTGCTTCTCCACCACAGTCGTGGAATCCTGTTTTTGTTGGACCACTGTGCGATAAGGGCTTCATTCACTCTGTAGTGCTGTTGTTCCCTTCCAAGTGGCTCTTATGTTTCCTCTCCCTTATTGCACTGTTGCAAGATCTTTATTATGGGGAGCTAAAATAGAACTAATTCATTGTTTGCTAACAACTCCAGCGTTTGCGAGGCAGCTGCACACTTACTCTCCATAAAATAAAGAATTCCCATCATTGTGGGCCTGGCTTGGCCCTCTCTGGAGCCAGTAGGACTTTGTTTTAATATGAATTAAGCCTCAGATGCTGAGTCTGATATCAGTAAGTACAAAAAGAACAAGTCCAGCTTTCAGAAGTGTTGTACAGGATAGACAGAAGCACAAGTTGCTTCAGAGCTGGGTATTGGGGACTCTTGTCAGTGGGGCTGATCTTGATGTTCACAGCCATGGGCTGCCCTCCCAGAGACGACGCTGTTAATTAGCACACGTATTGCCTGCTGGAAGCCAGTCTCTGCTGTAGAAGAGCCACAATGCGGTTCGTGAGCAAGCAATTGTACCTGATGTTTTATGAAACTGTAGTAAATTTGTCATCACAACTCTGCTGAAAGTAGTGTTGGGCAGGCAATGATAAAGCCAGAGGAATTGCCTGGTCTAATTCTGCAACCTGAAGTGCATGGCATAACTTTAACTGCAACTGGTGGTTTTGGGGTTAGTTCCCTCTCCTGACAGAGTCACCATCTCTTACATTTCTATGCCAAGCTATTAATCCCTGTTGATTCGGATGGTTGGCCACTGCTTTGGACAGTGATGTCCTGAGTTTCCATGCTGGCTTCCCAGGCTCCTGGATGTCCATAAATTCCAGATGAATGGCCTTTGTGGATATGTAGTGGATCTGCTTCTTCCCTGGCACTGCAGAGCAATTGTGCCAGCGTTGGTATATTGAATGGTCTGAGAGGAGACCGTGGCAGTCTTGTCTGAAATTGTTTTGAATAATCTAGTAAAGCTGACCAAGTTTTGGGAAGGACATCTAGATTTCCATGAAGTTTTCAATTATTTAATCAGAATTAAGTCTACTTTACTGATTGCAAACCAAGCCTGTTCATTGTTTTGACTTATTTGGTCTGGTTCATGAACAGCATGTGGTTTTGGAGGGGCCTCTAATTTTTAAGGAATGGTCTGTGTTTGATAGCTTCTCCTCCTGGACTGCGTCCTCCAACCACTGTTACTAGACCTGCACCAGTTTGGACACAGCACCTAAGAAAATGGCTCTTGGACAAGGAATCTGGTGAGGTTTTGCTCTCAGCTTCCCTAGTGCATCTCTGCCCACACGATATTTTTGCTGTAACTAAGTGTAATTCGCAGTAAATATCTCCTCGGGTATAAAACAATCACCTACCTCATAAAAGGTCTCCAGTTAAATTGCCCATGTTTGTGTGGGAGTGTTTTCTTTTCTGCTGGCAAAGAGTCCTTATAAGGAGTAATAACATTGAAGAATGTGTTAAAGAAAAATGTTTATCGAATGTTTACTATTTCACAGGTTTTACTGTAGAATCACTTACGCAAAGCTGTGAGTCACAAGCTGAAGTTCAGTGTCTGAATTTGCTGGCACAGTGAATGAATTTTGTGCATGACAAAGAGATCAGTAATCTGCATGCATTACAGTCAATTCATAATTGCTTTAAAATCACATGGCAAATGATTATAATTAGGACAGGATCTGTTAAAACCAAGAACAAAAGGCGGCCAGAACCTGAAGTTATTTACTGCTACGTTTCTCCTCCTTGAAGGTTTATGAAAGACATCCTAACCCCTAACTGGAAAGCACAATAAAAATCAACAGTGCTCCTTCCAACTGCTGCGATGTCAGTAAGTTTGGCAGAAACGTCTGCGAAGTGCAACATCTACTCATGGTACATGTCACAGATACCTAGGCATAAAGACCCAAAACAGACAGGTCTAGACAGCAATAACTTCATTGTCCTGCCTGGATGGTCAAGCCTACCTAGCAAATTGAAATGACCTCTGTCTGTGTCCAGGGTGTGCAATATCTATTAATACAGACCCTCCTCTAAGGCGTTCTCTCTCTAGTAGCAGGAAGAAGAGTTGTCTGCGTATAAAGGGAACATCTCCATGGGTGAAAGATGCCTTAGGGAAGTACATGTCACTCTTGAAAGAGGTGACTATCCATCAGCCCCACAGACTGGAGGAGGACTGAGACCGCAGCTAAGTGACTAGAAAAAACAGAATAGGATGAAATCTTGAAAAGAGATACTTTGGTGCTAGAGGCTAAAACCAGCCAAACCCCCCCTGCCCCCCTCAGCCTGATAGTGCAGTGATCAATTACTAGTCAATGGGTTAATGCAGTGGTGATATAAGAATGAGCTCAGCCTATATGAGTCCCAACCACCCGGCTGTAAGCTCTCACCACAGCCCCCGTCTTGCCAGTGGCGCAGAGACACAGTCCCTTCCCGCAAGGTGCTCAGTGCCCCAGGACACGGTGGGAGATGGCAGATCTCTTGGCAAGCTGTGGAGCTGAGGGAGACACTGGGACAGCCCTGAACACACGCGAGGTGGTGATGCAGCACATCAGCAGCTGAAATATGGCCCAGAGTTTTGAAGCCATCAGAGCAAAGACAAGGTTTTAAGGGGGACTTCATTGCAAGCTATGGCTGTTGCCTCTGGGTATTTGTGTTTTATCCATGCACTATGGGCAGGGTGGGAGGCAATGCCCACGTGAACAGCGGGGTGTGGGGCAGCACAGCCCCACCGCTGCCAGCAGGCAAGCTCCCCCAGCCCCATGGGAGTGAGAAACTTTCTGAAGATAGCTCTGCGCAGGAGAAGGATGCTGACTCCAAAGTGCGTAGGCATAACTGAATCTAAGAAGTAAGCTCACCCAGTTTACAGCAGCTGGTACAGATCATTATTTAACTGAATCAGAGCAGAGCAAATGCTTCCTACCCTATAAATCCAGATGAACCTGATTAACTCCTGGGAGATTTTGTTATCAAGAGATTATATTTACTCTTCATTTGAGGATTTGTTTGAGGGTCTTTTTTGGCAAGGTCAGCTGTTGTGCCGAGCCTGCTTTCTCACCTGTCTAGCTATCCCCAACTCTATGTGCACTGTCATGGACACATGCCACAGAGGTGCCATTTTGGCGATGTCAGCCCAGGGAGTGAGGCCACGGGCTAAACCCTGCCTGAGAAGGGGAGCATTGCTCACCCTGTGCTGGTCCATGCAGCAGTGGAAAACCCATTGCTCTGCGTCTGAGAGATGCCAAGACTCTGGCATCCCAGCTTCAATTCTGTTCTTAACCGCAACCTCCATCACAAACGTATGCCCAAGAGAGGGCTAATATTTTCTCTTCACAGATGAGACAGAAGTCATATCAGCAGGCAGTTGCTGCTGCCAGGAAAACATGAGTCTCTTATCTGGGAGGCTGTTAAGTCCCTCAAACAAGGAAGTTTTCTCTCTTCTAATAACTCCTGGATGACACAGCAACCCCTCTTACCTGCTAGCCTGCGGTGCACACGAGAATTGCTTTAGGGCCCCTCTAATGTATGCTAAGACAAGATTAATCTGAGGAAGGACCCTTGTCTCTCTTTCTGAGGCTCTGACCAGGAGGACTTTCTCCAGGTGACATATTCTGGATCACACCATCTTTTTGCTCTCAGCAAGCCAAGGAAGGCAATGGTCCTGCCAGATTTCCCCTTCCTTCTGCCATGCCCTCTTTAGTGAGGGAACAGGAATGGCTAATTTGTGCCTGCATGAGGCAGACCCCCTTCTTTTCCTAGAATTAAGAATAATCCTCAGATGTTTTGGTGGAGAATTTAATAACCTTCCAAAATAGTACAAGGAGCAACATATCAGGACCTGGAGGCATCAGATTTAATACTAACAATCAAGCACGCTGTCATGCCCAGATTTAGTCTCCCTGTCAGCCACACAAGAACTAGAGAAAAGAAAGTTCAGTAGGATCAGTGCATTTTCCTTGATAACAAATCCAGACAGCACAGGATCCAGACTGATGCTCTTTCAAGAGGCATGTGCAAGTCACTGCAGCTGTTCCCAGGTTATGAAGTGTTTGAAGTGATGCCCAGAGGTGAAGGTGCCTATGCTCTGACACTGTTCATCAGCAAGGACACCGTGCAACGTGCACCATCTTGGCAGATACAGCTGATTTGATGACTATGGAGACAATGCTAGTTAGGAAGAAATGTATGTTCTGTCAATCACCAGTGTAAAACCAGATGTTGCAAGCTTACATATGTGGCTAGCTGGCTGATCAAGTGACAAATCCTTCATCTGCAGGAATAAGAGAGTTTGACATACAGGTCTTTCTTTTGACAGGGCAAGGAAGAAGTCTGATGCGTCTGTCTCAATTAATTGGTTAAGTGCAGGATAAGGCCAAGGGAGCAATGGACCTGAGATCAAAACCGCTAAGTACTTTAGATTCCAGGTGCTTTGAATGTCTGCATTTGTAAATAATTAAGATGATCCTTAAGGGGTTGTGATAGTGTTTTTTATTTCCCCAGCTAAACATAAAACATTCTGGCTATCAGTTTAGCCTTTGCACACATATCATGCTCTGCAAAACCTTCAAGCGCAAAGCTGGAAGGGTCCTATGCAAAGACCCCAGAAAGCGAGTCCTCTGGGACAACTCACGAGCCAAGTGGTGAGCACAGATGTAAGCCGCTGGGTACCAACTCGCCATTCTGCCATGAAGATGATCTATGGGCTCCGAAGGTAGTTTAAAGTCACGTGTCCTAAAGAATTGCTGTCAGGGTGGTTGTTCATTGCTGGGATCACACGGTTATCATTTAAGACCAGAAAGGGTGGTTGGTAAGGCTTTTCCATTGTGGTCTTATCAAAGTCCTTATGTGTGTTTCTCAAGCCTCTCTTGCAAGCCAGACTCGATGCACTGCATTACGTTATAGCTCTGGTGCTTACTTCTTCTCTTCTTTTCCCCGGATCTAGAATAAGATCAGTCTCCAATGAGGTGTGTTAGTTCTGTGAGAGTGAAATAGTAGTCTAGGGCAGCTTTAATCCAACACTCACAGGCTTATATGGGTTCTGTGCATCTGTTGGAGAGACCAACAATCAGCAAAACACAGGCCTTGGGTTATATCATGCTATCTATAACAGGTGCTAAAGGCAGGTACTCGTGAAGTCTAGTCATGTTTCCAGCATGCACTTGGAGCCACTGGACTTTTGTTTGCTTCTAGAAAAGAACAGTAATAGGCATTATAAACGAATGGGATATCTACATTCCACATGACAGCAGCTTAGCAAAGGTTCAAAGGGGCTTCTTACGACCTCAGCTGCATCCTTCAAGTCAGTGCAGTGTGGCTCAAGTGAACTGGGGCAGGGTATGCCATTATTCAGAGGGACATCAAGGCTGTGATGGGCTGAGGAACAGGGAGGGAAGGAAGCAGCGATAAATGCTATGGAGCACTCTTCAGGAGCACTCTTCAGCAGCTGAACCTTGAAGACTGAATCTGACTTTATTCACTGACTTCCTTTCAAGTGGGGAGAAGATGGCTATGAAAATGAAAGCCAAAAAGAGGCCAGACTGGAAGAGGTCTAACACTGTCCATAGGAAACCATTGGACGTCAGAGTGCAGTTGGACTCTTGTTGCCAGAGAGGAAGTGAGAAATCAAACATCATGGAGATATTTGACAAGGATCACATCTCATGGAGAAGTTGCCCTGCAGATGTTCCTAGCACCTCTTCATACTTGGCATGTAGAAGGAGATTCCCCAAGGATATCAATTATTAGCCATCTAATGGGACAGCCACTCAAAAGGAAATTCCCATCCAGAGCATCTTCAGTTGTGGAGGAAGATGCAAGTCCAGTTGTTTATTCAATAGGCACATCATTAGAAAAAGCACACCACTGAAATAGCTGGGTTGCTTTGTGCAACATCATGCATTATTAGTTAGAGTTATACAGACTTACAGTCAACTTCTCTGTCTCCTGCCAGCAAACTTTCCAGTCTCACATACCAACACAGTTCATGTGCAGGGTAGATTTACTGAATTTCTCTCAACTAGCGGCTACAAAGCCCCATTTGTTTTACTCTTAGGTTTTCCTCGGGTGGTAAAGGCGCAGATTTCTACATTTTTGAAGAATGTTTAAGCAATTTCCAGGAAACAGATACATATCTGGACATGCTCTAGCGTTACCTAAATGGTCCTTAAGAAATAGGCAGCAGATGTTTTAAGGCAGAAAACTCCAGCATTTCACAAACAGTCTCAAGTTCTGTTTATTTTAAAAATGTACTTAATAAGTCCATTGTGAGCATAATCATAAATAAAGTAAACTGGATGCATTTGCTATGACACTTTTATCTGGAAGTCTTCTGGATTTTGTTTTCTTTGGAGTTCAACAAGAGCTGAAGACCCAAAAGGTGACCTTCATAATTCATTAATCATCACAAAACACTTCCTTGAGGAAAAGAAATATGAAAGGTATGTGCAGTGCTGAAAGAGGGTGGCTTGCTTCACAGGAGATTTGAGAGTCTGGGCTCCGAGCCAGAGGATGATTTTTCTTAAAGAAATGGTCCATCCAGCCCCCATGTGCGTGGTGGGTCCATCCAGCCTGGTGTGCACGGTCGTTCCCCTTCTGCCCTGCCTGCTCCTCCTAGCCTGACACCTCCTGCTCGCTCTGCAAGGGTCAGGGCTTGCGTCTCTCAGCAGCTCAAGTGAAATGGATGGGATGGTGTCTTGGCTTGTTAGTCCAGCTATGGCTTAGCTCTAATGCTGTCACCTCTGCCAGAGACTGTCCTTGCCCTGCTCTTCATCAGCCAGTTTCTGGCACAGTCCGTCTTCTCCTGGGCCTCCTTTTGACCTCTGGCTACACCTATGCAAGTAAACTAGAAAGGGACGGGACATGGGCTTTGACCACCAGCCTGCAGCTGTCCTGGTGGGATACTTAGTAGCACACTGCCTGGCATGGTTTTGGGCCCTGGCAGCTACCCCTCTATGCAGCAAATGTCTGGGCACAGTTCAGCTCCCAATAGACCCAATCTACATATAGCCTCAATGGACTGTATGGATCTACACCTTAGCTGTAGGTGAAGGCAGGTTAGCCAAGCAAACGCAAGCTGTGCTGTGCCACTTGCCCTCAAAAGCTAGAGAAGAGGCCATGGACATGTTGACTTCACACATACAGTTGCAGTCAATGGGGTCCATCCTTCTGCGCTCCTGTCACACTTGGTTGCCTTTAAAACAAGCAGAGACAGTCTGTTCTGGCACAGAAGAGTCAAAAGGAGCAATCAGGCATCCCTGAAGAAAACTTCTTTGGCCTCTTGGACTCAATAACACAAGACTTGTGAGATCTCAACTCATGATAAAATAAGCCTGACAGAGAGAAGAGCCCAGATCTACCATCACCTTGGAGGTGAGGCTGCCCTTGTACAGTGTATGAGTGTTTCAAGGATCTCAGTAAACCTCTCCACCAGTGCTGCCAGCAGCAAGCCTTGGTCTCCCCACCATGCGTAGAGCTATGGCTGCTCTGGTTTGGTGAGTCCACGTGCCATCTGCAGCTGGGGTGGGATGGCAGCCCCACCGGCACACACCATTTTTCACCATAGGACCGCTGGGTGTCCTTCATTCTTCCCCCACGCATTTTCCTGCTCTCTGATCTGTGCTTGTGGCCACTTCACTGACTAGTGCAGATGAAGCCTGTGGTGAGTGTTGCAACTGCTCACATGGTCTCCTGGAGTTCAAACATACTGATATTGTTTTTCCCTCACACCACAGATGTCACATCTTCAAGCTTGTGCTATGTGAAGCAGTTGCCAACATCTGTCTGCCTTACCAGTGCTGTACAACCAGACATGAAGAGCCTCAGCTCTTTGTTGCAGGCCATGTTTCATTAGAAAACATGGCCCAAGCTATAGATCTGTAGAACTAGCAGTACACTCCTCAGTCCATACTTGTACATCTAAATAAAGCAGATCAGTCTTTAAAGGCACTCAGCACTGTAGATCTCCCTGGTTTTGTCAGTTGTTCACTTAAAAGGAATGAGAATGTGATTAGCACAGTACAACTCTTCATAACTGTTGTGGTTTAATCTCAGTCAGAAACTGAGCACCACGCAGCCGCTCGCTCACTCCCCCTCACCCGGTGGGGGGGGAGAGAGAATTGGAAGAGCACAAGTTAGAAAAACTCGTGGGTTGAGATAAAAACAGTTTAATAATTGAAATAAAATGATAATAATAATAATATGATAATAATAATAATACACAAAGCAAGTGATGCACAGTACAATTGCTCACCCCCCCCCGACTGAGGCCCAGCCAG
>NW_008794446.1:7651371-7658553 GCF_000699145.1 Aptenodytes forsteri | reverse complement strand
CCCCCCCGGCCAGCTTTCCCAGTTTATGTACTGAGCATGACGTCACATGGTATGGAATGTCCCTTTGGCCAGTTTGGCTGTGCCCCCTCCCAGCTTCTTGTGCACCTCCAGCCTTCTCAGTCAGTAGAGCAAGGAAAACTAAAAAGTCCTTGGCTAGTGTAAGCATTACCTAGCAACAACTAAAACATCGGTGCGTTATCAACTTTGTTCTCATCCTAAATCCAAAACACAGCACTGTACCAGCTACTAGAAAGGAAATTAACTCTATCCCTGCCGAAACCAGGGCAATAACTCATCAATTATCTGGGGTAACTCCTTGTTTCCTCAAGCAAGTCTCCTTTTAGCCTGGTTTGCTACAGAAATGAGGCTCTCTTGATACCATGGTTTAGGCAGAAGAGCATATGTGCAAGTGTTCCTCCTTATTACTACACTATCAAACTGTGATTGACATGAGCCAGTGTGTCCCAAAGCTCAGTTTTTACAAGTTTCAGAAAAATAAATGGCTAAGTATAGGAGAAAAAGAGACCCTGTGAATGTGGGGGAAGCAGGAGAGAAGGACCAATGTCTTCGCAGATACCAGAGAAGCTCTGTGGGAGAGGTACATTAGGACTACCCCAGCCACTGGAAAAAGTCTTGGAGTTGGCATAAAATAATCCGGTGACCCAGCAGAAACCCCCCAGGAAACCAGTCCCACACTGCCTGCTAGCCACTTCACCGATGTTCCCACCATAAGTCGTATTTTCTCAGAGTAAACTCATCGCCACAGCTATCTTCATCCCCCCACTTGTCCAAGTGATCTTTTTAAGCCGGACAGCAGATAACAAGAATGTGACTTGGCATGGAGGAACGTGAGCTTATTCTGGGAAGTTACATAAGCCCCAAATGTTTGTAGGGAGGAGGAGCGCAGATACAGGAGCACATCTGGAGACGCTGGAGTGATAGTGGGCAGCAAATCAGACAAATATTTGCAAGAAAACACACCCTGAACTCCATTCACACACATGCATTATGTCACAGAAAAATGAGTGAAAAGTCCTTTTTTTAATGGGCTTGATGCAGAATAGCAAGAGCCCTCTGGTCCCACTCCAGCACAGCAGCTGAGCAAGGTTTTATTTTAAGGGCATGTGTAATCTCAGTAAAGCAAGTAGGATTACTCGTGTGCTTAAAGTTAAGCACGGGTTGAAAATTGCTTCTGTGGCTGTGGGCCAGGGTGCTTACCATGCAGGTCATCCTTGCTGCCTTCACAGCTTCTGGGAGTGTATGCTGGGCCCCAAGACCACTGTCTTGGTGGGATGACAGAGTCCAGAGTAAAGCCACAATGTCAGGAGATGACCAAAGTGATCAACTTACAAGGGAAAACCATAAAGCTAAATAGGGTCTGTCTAAAATATAACACAGTGTGTGGGCAGATGTGAAAATAGTCTGTAGGTATCTGAGAAGAGTAAACACCGTTGATACAAAAAAATTGCTTAGGCAAACACACTGGCAGTGTAATTAGGGTAAATGAGAGGTAATTAAGGAAAGGAAAATTCAAATTAAACACTAGGAACATATTGATGAGAGAGTTTATACTGTGAAACTGCTGTCTACTGTTTTGCTAACTTCTGCAGTTCTGCTTCTCATAAAGTCATCAGGCTGGAATTGAACAAATTAACATTAATGCTATGGATTTTTCATTTGTTTTAGTTTTAATTGAAATGTCCTTGCATGGTTCAATGTATTTCTATTACACATCAGACCACTCAATGCCACCTCTACTAGAAGGGAGATAATGAGCCAAATTATGCTCTGAATGATACCAGTATCAATCTTCTTCACCTTCACTGGTTTTGGGCAAGCGATGTTAGGGAAATGAAGATCAGATGCTGTTCCAGGCTGTTCAGGTTTAGGTGATGTAACACATTTTGGATGTCTACATTTTTTTTTAAGTCTTTCAGTGTCAAAGAATATCTTTGTTATATCTTCACATAATTACTCCTATCATCTAAAAATAGTTGACATTTTACAAAGTTATTCACACAGCTCTTTCGCGTGGTGAAGCAAACCACACACTGAGATCTTAATATGAGCAGTCTGCCTAAAGCTTGTGTGTCATCAAGGGAGAACCAAAGACTGGTCCTGATGCCACGGCCTGCAGTGAAGGTGGGCCTGCCATTACCTATGGCTTTGTGTTTCAGACAGCTGATGGCTTTGCTTTCACAGAGGACATGTGGCTGGTTGATAGGCCCCTGGATTCAGATTCATGGGACAATTTGGTCCCAGTGGGAGGACTCCAAATGCCTGTGTTGAGCTAGACGATGGTGTCTAGAAGAGGTTGTGATGAAGCCATCATCCCTTGGCAGTGGTGTGTCCCAGCTTTAGGCAGGGCATATCCTGCTTCTGCTCCCATCCTTGTCTTTTAATTCTGCTTTTGTTTCCACACAGAAGTAGCCCATGCTGTAAGATCATGGGGAGCCCAAATAAACATCATCCAGGGCTCAGACCCATGGGCACATGGGGCCAGCAGAGCAAACTCCTGCAGCAGCTGCAGAGGAATCATTCCCACTGGCACCATCAGCTCCCATTTGCCTACAAAACCCCCATGGATCTCTTGGGGATGTTGCACCAGCATTAGGCGAGAGGGACTGCTGCAGGGACACGGTGCCTGGTCCAGGCAAAGACCACACTGTCCCCACCTGGGAGCCGGCGTGCAAGGGTGAGGTGAGAGCCCAGCCCAGCCCATGTGTGCGGTCCCCTCCCAGCATCCCCAACCTGCTGCAAGGGCAGAGGGGCAGGAGGTCCCTGCTCTGCCAGCAAGGGTGCAGAGCAGAGGGGTTACCCCAGTGCTCTGCAGATGCTCCTCCTCCCCCGGTGGGAGTTAAAATGTTGGAAGCCCAAAGTGTATTTTATGGCTTGATTCATTGCTGCAAGTAACTTTCTCTGCTGTTTGCCTCCTTGGGGTTGCTAGAAGAAGCTGCCATGAGAGCAAGGTTTGAGGCTTTGTTTTTCTTCCATGGTAATCCTTTTCTTGGCAAAAGTGCCTCCCGTCTACATAAGCAGCTGGTGGCTGAGCAAATAATTTCAGGGTAGCTCAGTTTCCAAGGAAGCATTGCATGTGCCCCTTACTGTAACACTCCATAAACACTGGTGTCACTGTGAGATCGGACTGCAGTTATCGCTGTGTTTCATGATAAACACAGATGGTGTTTATGTTTAAATATGCCAAATGTGGTAATGAGAGCAAACTTTGAAAGGATTTATTTTTATGTTGTTTCCATTCTGGCCTCTGATAATTAAGGCTGCTGTGACCTGCCTTTTGGAGGAGGAAAATGTATTTATGCAGTGCTATTCAGGTTTCTAAAATAACTCAGGGAGGTTTTGTTTGGTTTTTGCTGAAGGACACTGAGCTCCTGTTTCCCAGGAGGTTTTACTGCACTGTATTGAAAACTGTAGACCAAGGTTTACAGAGACAATCCGGCCATTGGTTTATGCACATCTTAACTGCTTCTAAAGCATCCTTTTTAAAAATTATTATCCTTTTTTTCTCCAGAAAAACAACGTTAATGTAAAAGTTGGAAAAGTTTTACTCTATTCTGTGTAGAATCTTACTCCATGCTCATGCAGTAGCGTTGACCACCAGTGAGGAGTGTGTTCAGCTGTGTAGCTATCTGTCTTCTGGGGCATGTCTCTTCTCTCATCTCCTCTGGAGGTGAGTGTGTTGGGAAGCCCTGTTTCAGATAAACACTGACACATGCAAGTACGCACACAAGTGTTTATGCTAGAGGCAAGATCTAAGAAACAAGTCCTACACGCTGTGAAGAAGGTGATGGTATTTCCCAGAGAGCTCCCTCCACAGCTACGGGCATCTCCGCTCTCCTTGTCCCTAAGGAAAGGAGCTCCTCCTCCTGCAGGAACAAGCCAGGGTTGCTTCACGCGCATGTTGCTGCCAGCCCTCTCGGAGGACAGCCTTCTTCTCTGCAACACAAGTACAAAACTGCCTCCAGATTATGGTGTTTAAAACCTGCAATAGATCCATGTGTGGCTGCTCTGAAAGGGCGATCTGACTGCCTGATCTGGAGCAGAGAGCACCCCTATTTGTGTTCTGCCTCCAGGCCAATGCGCAGGAAATCTTTCAGAGCTAACGCAACCTTGCACCACTAGCATTGGCACTGGATGCTTAGGCTGAAAGAAACGGGCTGTGACATTTCAGTGGGGCCAGTGTGGAAAAGATGCTAATGTGGCATGCCAAGCAAGCTATGACAGACAGCTCCAGAGATGCCTTTCCTCCAAGGGCCCAGCACCAGCCATGCTGGTTGTGGGTCCTCAGGATTTAAATTTTGATCCCTGTTATCCCACTGTTTTATTGCACTAAAGGTCACAGATTCCCAGGCACCTCTTCTGTTATCAAATATAACCCACAGTAGAGCCTCTTACATTGAGTTCTTAAATAGCTGTGCCTAAATGTCGCTGTTCTGGCAGGAGACTGCATGTTCCAAGACTGCATGCTCTGTTGGTACAGAGCTACTGCAGGGACAGCAAACTAAGCAGAATAAAAGAAAATAGTATAGTTTCTTTATATTATTTTTAAATTTTGAAATAATCTTGAGGTGACTACATAATGCAAACAGCTTTCTAAGCACTTGAACTTCCAAGAATACTGACTTCTTTACAGAAAGCTAAAGTCTTACTGCATATTTTGTGTCTTTGAGATAAAAACAATATTTAAAATCTTTATTCTCCCTTTCTGTGGCTTGCAGATACAGTGAGGAAGACACTAGGGTGTTTTTTTTCTTCCACAATTGTTACCATTTAAATCGTGGCCAAGAAGAGCTGTGTGTAATCATACTTTCAGGAGTCTATAAGACAGCAGCTATGTTAGAGACAGCTGTATCTGTTTTCTTCTCTACTTCAGCTTGCCATCTATAGCTGTATTTATAGACTTGCACAAGAGGCCTAATTTCCTGCACTGCCAAGCATCTTCAGCTTCCACCTTTGAAAACGAGCGTGGATTAGGGGGCTGAACACTGGAAGCAGGAAATATTGACTTCCATGGCTACCTCAGCATCACAGCATCAATCGGCAAGACACCCAAATGCAAATCACAGAGCAGCAACTGCTGATCACACCCGTTTCTTTTTCAGTGCTACACATAAGTCTATAGGATGCTACTGGTCTATGGAGTCTGTCTCCCATAAAAGCTGATCCAGTTGAAGACATTAACTTCAAGAGTCAATGCAAAAGTTACTGTTGAAATGATGACTGGATCACCTGAAAGAAGGTGGTAGATATGGAGGTGTTACACGCATTGGGCGAGTAACCTATGATGAAAGCTTGGGTATAGGTTAATTTTTGCATGTGTGGAAACCAATGAAAAAGGCCTGGCAAACTGGTCACTCACAGGGGCAAGCTTAAAATGAAGTCCAAGTTAGTTGGTAGAGTAGTAGGAAAACACTCAAGAAACTTAGGCTTTCAGTCCTGGTTGTCCAGATCCCTCTATGACCTTTAGCGATCCACCTCATACTGGATTCGTATCACCTAACTTTAGGTATTCAGGCTCCCTCTGTAATCAACGGAGAGAAAAAGGCACTTCAGAGATAATTAATCCAATTCACCTCCAGGAATACATCTTGGTGGCCTCTGCTGAACTCACCCTGGCTGGTTGATGTTTTTGCTGGGCTGGGGAACTCAAAACTGGATGCAGTATGTAGATGTGGTCTAGCGAGTGCTGATTAGAGGGGATAATGCCTTCCCTCGATCCACTGCAATGCTCCTGTTATTTCAGCCCGTATGAGGAAAGGCTGAGGAATGGTCCGTGTGCCTCATCCTTTTGCTCTGCTTGTGCAAAGTGATGGGCTATGGGGTATTTCCTGCCTTGCAGACCTGCTCCCATTTCCACCCCTTAGCAAGAGCAATGCTACAGCTCCCTTCTACATGGACCTCCAGGCTTCCCCAAAAAAATGCAGAGGAGTTTTAACGTTTAAGTTCAAGCAGGACTTAATTTCACATTCAGTCTCAAAGATGGGAAACATCTGGACAGCAGTTTACTAGGATGTGAGCAATACCCGCTCAGCAGAAAGACTGGTCCACCTTGTCAGGTGGGTCCCAATGTTTTCGCTCAAGAAGCCCATCAAGATAATGCAGAACTGAGGATAACTGATTTCTTAAAAGAAACACTGGAAATTTGGTTTGATTTTGCAATGACTAAGTAACAAAAATAGTCAGAGCCAAACATTAATCCAAAAGAAATGAGGCATGAAAGATTAAGACATAGCGATCACTAGATTTTTCCACATCACTTGATTTTAAACAGTTGTTAGGAACTAGGGGAAACAACAGAAGTGCTTGTCTTTTTATAAAAACGAAATTTTTGAGGGCGTGCCAACTGCCCTACAGCATCCTGAGCTGAATCCTAAAATAGGCTATTGAAGTGCGGCACAGAAACATGAAAAATATTTTAAGAGCAGTTGGAAGAGATTGGAACTGAAGTCCTCAACTAGAAACAGAGAGAAGAGGTCCCGGGAGCCGTGTTTAACTAACCCTGCCAACTTCCAGTCAGGCCGATTTCCCTGGGTCCGTCCTGCCCTTGTTTCCCCTGGCTGCTGGCACCATCTTGTGGCATCCGAAATAATACTATTTATTGAGAAGCAGCGAGCGCTGCAGTCCGTCCTGCCTTTCTTTCCCCTGGCTGCTGGCACCATCTTGTGGCATCCGAAATAATACTATTTAGAAGCAGCGAGCGCTGCAGGCGAGCCTGGCCGAGCAGGGGGGCTGCCAGCCCAGCCAGGGACCAGCAATTTCTTCCTCTACAGGAATGGCAAACGCTTCAAGGGAACGGATAAATCAAAACCAGAGCAAACTCTACTCCAGCGCTCAGAGCATGATTATTAGGAACGATCAATCAAAGCAACTTGCCCTAGTCTCTTTCTTATCCAAAACAGTCACGTTGCACTTATATCCGAATTCCGGGCAGTATCATAGCTGGGCAGATTTCCAAGATTTTCACATAACTGGTATTTTACAGAATACCACTGACATTTATACAGCTGTAAATTCTGAAGGACTTTAAAAGCAATAAGGCACCATTAAATTGTCTCTGGGCTGGAAGATGAGGAGGCGGGTGAGCAGAACATCTCATGGGAGGAGTGACAATTTTGCCAAAGGACATCTGAGCTAAACCCTGTTATGGGGGGGGGGGGGGGGTAA
>NW_008794446.1:7632715-7650981 GCF_000699145.1 Aptenodytes forsteri | reverse complement strand
ACAGGACCTTAAAATGCAGGAGCTTTCCTCATAGGAGCTTTCCTTACAGGATCTTATCCAAAAGAGCACCACAAAATAAGCTGCATTAAAATTCAGCCAGTCTAGCATTTGAGATCAGACATTAAAGCCGCTAAACACTCTTCTTCCACATGGTTGACAATCTGAACAAATAATTTTCTGCATGATTTCCATTCTTATATCTCCAGAAGGAGTTTATTTTATAATTCACAAGATGAAGCATAACATTACTTATTTGTATCACAAGTAAAATATACTGTGCTTGCTTATAGAGTTCCAATTTTTAGCACCGACTGTTAACTATGGGGGAGCAGTGATTAAGAGATGAACTAACACTCTGCTTTGGAGCATAGGGAAGCTTTCTTGGAGATCAGATGGAACTAATCTGGAGAGATTTAGATTAGAAAAAATATAAAAGAAGTAATAAAGGTAGTTTAACTGGGCTTAGCAGCAGCAGTTGAGATCTATAAATCTGCAGAAAATATAATCAAGGAGGATTGAGCTGAGGATACTCAGAAGGAGTATGGGAGACTGGAGAAACTATAGGCCCATTAGATCGCACTCACCAGCATGCAAAACCTCAGAAGAAATTATGAAGGGGTGAATAATGAAAGCCAAGGAAGTGGATGTAAAACAAGAATAAAAAAGAACATGGATCTACAAAAGATAGGTCACACGAGATTAACCTGCCATCTTTTTTGGTAGAGGAAAAGCAGTATCTAATCTCTGTGGGTATCTGAAAAATGTCTCACCCAATGCCCTAGGAAAAATTATTAGGCAGTTTGTAGACAATGGGATCCAGCACGGCACATACATAAGGCCAGGCTTTGGGGCAGCAGTAGATAACTTGCAGCATTCTTCCAGGACTGGTCTTAGACAGAACTTCCTTGGTGGCCAAGGCAGACAACAGGACCTGGGGTGGCACCTGGAGATGCTCCGTCACTACCTGTGAGGATCGGGGCATTGCAGGGGAAGAACTGGTGGCCTTGGAGACTGGACCAGCAGCAGTGAGATGGGACTCAACTGTATCGAATGGAAAGTCACAGTCCTGGGAAGAGATGTTAAGAAATTCAGAGCAATTGATGAGCGCTCAACTTTTGGGAATGACCAACAGTGAAAAAGAGGTGGTATCAGAGAGTCTGTCTACACCCATGTCGAGGCTGATCTTGAAACTGCCTTCCCCCAGCCTGAATCAGCTCTCTCATCCTCAGCTCACTTAGCCTGTATTACAGCTTGGCACGTTATTCTTGCTGGTCTCCCAGTAGGACACCTCCTGTCCCAGTCTTGTGCTTTAGGAGCTGACTATTGGTGTGGAGAGATAACATAGGAAAAGAGGACGAGTTGGATTAACATTTATGGCATTGCAGTGGCTGCGAGTGGTGTTATATTATGTGAATGCCAAAGTACTGCTTGTACAATCTCTACAGCAGCTTCACCTTGCCTTAACACTCACAAATTATATGCCAGGTGCCAAAATAATAAAAGGCTTAAAAATCACAATATTTGAAAGAACAAGTGTTGTTTACTTTCTAGTCACCTTTGAATTTGAGCCTTTAAGTACTGTATTTACAATTTTTTTTCTTTGCAGTTGCATGGATTAAGAACTTGCAAGTAAGCAAAGCAAGCCAGAGTCTCATGTAAGAACCAAGACATGAAGCAATACCGCTCCAGCTACAGCCTTCTGGCTGGTCTATGGCTACGGCCAGGCACTTGACAAGTTGTATCCAGCCAGGGCAATTTGCTGAGGATGGAGCCAAGAGTTATTACCTGAAGCTTAACTATAATGTTGCATCACACCAGAAGCCACCAGCTTGGAACTACTTTTTTAAAAAGGAAACAGGTATTTCCTTTTTGCAAATATTTGCTGGATTATTTATTATTCTGGTTTTTGGAGGCAGTAAGACATTTGCTTTTTGTTAATACTACCTTCTACTCTTCAAAAGGTAAAAAAACATTAGAGAAATGACCATTAGTTTGCCATTTTTAAATAAATCCTAGGACCAGTGGCAGCATTTTTCTGTAAAGAAAACTTCACTGGTTTTACTTCACATGTTTAGTTTTGCTCTGGACTGGTTGTGAATTTTCAATTAAAGAAACAGATCCAAAATCTAATCTTAATTACAGGGGAATAAATCTCAGGGGAATAAATTACAGGGGAATAACCTCCATTCATGTTTAAAGATTTCCTATAGCTTTGCACTGCTCCATTGAAAACCAAGCCTTGGCCTTTTATCAAAACCTAGAGAAGGGCCCTGACGTGGGGCACACAGCCTTCGTGCAGTTATAAAAATAATTTATTGCCTTTTACCCTGGAACAGGTAAACAAGCAGTTATAACAGCACACAATCTCAAGTGTCGCTTTCTTGGCACCGTTTTTATTCAGTCGTAAAAGCATAAAATGAAACTGAAGACACGGTCAGTAGATGTCACCCATGCACCAGGCACCAAGCATGCAGACCTTACCCCATAGCTAGCCAAAAAGCCACCTTCCCACTGCAGGCAGGAGCCAAGGCCAGGCAGAGAGGCTTGAGAGGAAGGTTTACTTCAAAAGCAGCCCATGGATGGTGCAGGGATGTTCAGAGGGCGGCCAGCCTTTGTGGCCATGCATGCTGGCCCTGGCAGCCCCTGTGCTTCCTCTGGCTGCACGCCTGGATGAGCTGTGGGCATCCTGAGTGGGGAAAACTTCTGTGACCCATGTTGGACATGGGGAGAGACCCCAAACTTCAGCCTCCGCTGCTGGCACTTGTGCAAGGGGTGAGCCCAAAAGGGAGGAGGTGTCGCTGTCAGCTCTGCCGGGCACAGGGAGACCAGCCCCGAGCAGGGTGCCAGCGCCCAGTGGAGCTGGTCGCCACCATCACCCCATCTTCTGTCCCTGCCACTGATGGGGGCGGCGGGGACGGGGCTGGGGATGTCCCCGGCAGAGTGTCACCCTCTGCAGCCCTGTGCACTGAAGGACTCATGCTCCTCAGTGTGACAGCTCGAGGCTGCTAGCCCTGCTGCTCCTCTTTACACCCGTGTCGCAGGGAAATGAAATTTCCAGCTTGTTTCTTCCCCTCTAAAAATCAATTGAAAGCAGCTTGGTGCTATCCAGCTTAATTATTAATAAGTGCTGAGCTGGCTAATGGTGTTTGTTCAGTGTTTCCATAAAACATTTAAAACAAAAACCCCGCAATCCCCCCAAAGCCTGTCCCCAAGAGTCTCATTAATCCCAGATATAAACACGCTGCTCAGCCCCTGCATTTTTACTGCCAGAGGTTTAGAAATAGCCACGCTTACACCCTGCTCTGCTTATCACGAGGTCATTTGGGCTTGGCCCAGGGTTTTTCTGCTGCTGTGGTCTGGCAGAAGGCAACTGCTTTGGCTGAGTACCTCCTGCCTCGCACCGGTGCCTGCTGCTATAGATGAACTTTGCCGTCTAACCAACCCTCACGTTTTACGGACTAATGGTGATTCCTGAGCAAAACGTTGGGAACTTCCAGCCTAAAGAAATGGAAACAACATCAGTTGGATATACCGGTGGCTTTGGCTGTCGCTTTGGCTTTCCTACTGAGAGCTCTTGAGTGCTGAGCAGGAGCCTGGGGAGCAGGAGCTCCCTGCAGCCTCTGTGGAGCTCTGCACTGTGGTGTGCAAAATCACGGGCTTTTTGAGCCACCTCTGTGGTTTACAGGAATTTAGGCATTGAAACACAGGATGGAAAAATCTGAACTTAAAAAAACAAATCAGCCAAGTGGTGTGAGATGTGATCATCCCTGATTATATCAAATGGATCAAAGAACATCACTGACGTTTCTAGGGTTTTTTGCATGTCAACCAAATGGAAAGAAGATTTTCTACCATTCTGACTCTGCTAAATAATCCCTCCAGGATCCCTGATCACACATGTTGAGGGTAGCAGCCACAGTTACATGTTGGCTGCAACAGGTTGCTAAATATAATTTTTCTAGACAGAATACCAGGGTTTGGAAAAAATGAAGTATTGCTTTTCTGACCCATACGGCAGATCTAGACTTCATTTCCCAAATGAGAAGCTTTGGAAGGGGACAAGTTCACTTTGTTTACCTGACAGGAACAAGAAACTGTCAACAGAAATCAAATGAACCCAACGGAGCAGATTTAGTCCTGCATCTCCTCGCACGGGCGCAGGAGCTCCCGACTGGTGGTGCTTTCTGAGCCACTGGATTATGATTTCAAAGCTGCTTACTCTTCTGCTCCGGAGTTGCCTGGCTTGGTTCAGTGCCACAGGACCTTCCCGGGGGGTTTCCAGGAAGAGGAAGAGAATGGTCTGTTGTTACAGTCCTGCTTAATGTTTGAACGAAGTGGATAGAAACCATCTTCCCTGAGTATAGGTGGGAAGAAAAGGAGAGGGCCATTTCTATGTACAGAAACCCAGCAAATACCTGGCTTCAGAGAGATGCTGACTTGCAGCCTCTCCTGGGCCATATCCTTCTTGCTTGTGGAGCAGCTCCCCCCAGCCAGTGCTCCCGTGATGGCTGACCCAGCTGTGGGTAATCCCTTGGTCCTCAGGTCTGCTCTGCCTGATGCCTTCCTATTGCCGCCCGGTCTGGTCACATAAAAGGCCATTTAATTGCTCTTTGCTTCAATGAAAGATGCTTGGCCTGGCCTTCAACCAGCTCTCTGACTGTCTATAAATCAGAAACCTGCTGTAACAAATAAAACTTTTTTTTTTCAGTAGTAACACAAATATTACTACCATTCACATATGCTGCACAGATTATCTTGAGCTATGGGAGAGGAAGACCCAGGCACCGCCCCACGCCTGTGCTGTGTGCCTGCGGGGATGATGTTGTGCTGTGACTGACACTGAGATAAAACCTTTTATTGGACTAATTGGTGTGGCAGCAGGTATGATGTGGGGCACAACATCATGCTGGGGCTCACAAGCCACCCCACGAAGGCCTCTGGTGAGCAGGGCCTGAGATCGCTTCCACAAGGTGGGGCTCCGTCCCCAGATCTTGCAGCTCTTCCTGCTCTCCTGAAGGCATCTCCAGCTCCTTCCTCTGGGGCGCTGAGGGTGCTGGCAGCGGTCCGGGAGATGGGAAGGGAGATGAAATTTTGAGGGGTCGGTGATTCGGGATGCTCAGTGTGGGGATGCTCAGCGTCAGCGTCCTGAAAGGCACCAATTCCCTGCAAGTGCTCAGCGCACCCTGCCTCTGCAGTGCAGCCCTGGGGGCAGCTCAAATCAGCACCCAAAGTCCAACACAATTTTTGCAAATAAAAGCAAAATAAAAGCTGGTGCTTGGAGTGGGCCTGTGGGGGCCAAATCCTGTCACATACTGAGCACTTTTCCACCCCAGGTACCGAGGACATTCGGTCAAGGCAAGATGCTTCACGCAAAGGGGTTTTCTTAGCAGGAATGATTTGCTTCAGGTGGCAGGCTCATGGACACGGGCGTTTTCCCCATTTCCCTGCACTTGATACGAGTCATGTTAACATCCCAGTAAACGTGTTTTCTTTTCAGCTACACTGCTTGTAACAGTATTTGCCTGAATTAGAGTGAGTTTGCTCTGCAAACTCCATTTACCTTTCCCAGATACAGAGCAGCTGTTCCCTGTATGTTCTCGCAAGGTCCTTGTTTGCACAGACTTTTGTCAGCAAATACACCCCCCTGAACAAGCCACTCACTTCGACTTTCCAGCACTGATAGGGGAGTTGTGAGCCCTGCAAGACACCTTCATCCTTGTCTTTTTGTTTCATTAATAGGCACCTGCCTTCAAGACGGCGCCAACAAGGCTTTGCTCATGCCATCAATCATGACACTAGGGTTGACTGAGTCTTGCAGAAGTGTGAAAGAAAGAAGCGGACATTAATTCTTCCTTCGGTGAAAGCTCTTCGATCACACTGTGCTGACACCCACTATGTATCCCCACCAGCACAAACAAGAAGGTCGCCAGCTCCCAAGTCAGTACTCAACAGAAAACGTCTCCCTGCTGGCTCCCCAAATGGATGACAGCATTTACTGAGACTCAGGTGGAATCACGGTCTGTGGAAAACGCCAAAGCAGTGGTGCCTGCTGTGACGGTGGAGGCAGAGGGAGCCGTGCAGGGGGCTGCCCTGATCCCCAGCGAGCAGGGCTGAGGGCAGAGCAAGGGCTAGCTGGGAGCCCTGCAGCGACAGAGGTTTCCAGGCCTGAACATCCATCTGCAGGAGTCAGAATATCCTGAAAAATACACTCATTTCAATGATGCGTGGGCACATGTCCGTCAGACGTGACTGTGAGATGCTGCCAGCTTGTCTTGCAGGCAGTGGGGCAGCCTGGACTCCTGGGCTCTGCTGAGCCAGGGCTGTCTGTGACACACTGGGGACTTGGTGGCTTCACAGGGCTTGTGGACATCTGTTGCAGAGCTGTAAGATGGAGCCCAGGCTCTGGGGGAGTCCGAGCTCTGGTGTCCAGGAGAAACCACCTTGAGCGTGGATCCTTCATGTGGAGGTGTCGGTGTCACCGTGGGAGGTATGGAAATGCTGACATGTTGGTGTGTGCTGGGGTCCTCATTGCCCCCATGCTTCTTGCTGCACCCACAGGAGCCTGTGCTCCTGGCTCCAAAACTGGCTTTCCAGTCTCGTTTGTGTCTGCCAGGACTTCAGCCTGAGATTCAGCCTTTGAGGAACGTATTGATCACTTGGATCTGATGGCAAGAGAAGGGATGAGTCACCAAAGGGTGTCACTGGCTTCAGACAAGCATTGTCTTCTTCATACAGCTCCTGAAGAGAAAAGAATTTCATGGATATATGTGTGTGGGGAGGAAGATACAGAAAAGTGAAGAGGGCAAAGACAGCCACCAGGGGCTTTTAACCTCCATCTTTCACTATCTTTCACTATATGTCCCTGCGATACACACTGGAGCCCCTAGAGAAAGCCTTCTCCTTCCTTCAACCCCAAGTTCAAGAACTGCTGTTCCGGACATCTGTGGGAACAACCGTTCTGAGCTTGCTGACAGGTAAAGTGTCCAATCACTGGTTTCCTCTGTTTCTCAATCCGCCTCTCAATTATGCCACAGAATATTTCGGTTTTGAGGTGGACAAGGAGGGAATACCAAGCAGGGCTTCCTGCCATCTACTGTGGGCATCCCATTAACCTGAAGTTCAGAGCTTCTGTTGGTACCTCTTTCCTACAAATCTTGGGGAATAGGTGGCTCTGAGAGGTGTTAATCCAAGCAATAATCACCATCCAGAGAAAGAAGTTAAAGTTTCTGCAGACTGCTTACTAAAGATGCCATTACATCTTTGTCCCTACACTGATTGCAGGGAGCCTTGCAGCTCTGCAGAGTAGGTGGTCTGGCTCACCCACCACTCTTGTGCATTCACACAGAAGAGTAAGTGTCAAGCACAGCTGTAAAGAACCTGCCCAAAGTGTCAGAGAGAATCTTGAGTAGAGCCAGCGACTGCACTTTCATCTCTTAAGCCCCCACTCCATGCCTTAACCTGAAGACCGTCATTCCTCACAAATAGTTGTGTCTGATGACTGAGCTATGTGGATGAAACCATCTGAGAGAGGAGGTGAGACACTGACTGACACATGACTAACACAGTCCTGTTGCACAGTTTCACTAAAGCGCTGCACTGGGGGCTGAGGGATCCGGGTGCGTGAGACCTGTGTTCTGGGACGGACCGCTTGAGCAGCGCGATACGGAGATCTGGCGTGGTTTAACTGAAGGCCCCATCACAGCGTGCTGCTCAGGAAGGACCGTGGTTTGGCAGTACTGGGGAGGGACACCTTCCTCATGCAGTGAGATCAAGTGAAGCTACTGACTGTGGCTAGCCTACCCCAGCTGGCCACAGCTGGGGATCTGGCTCTCATCTTCCTAGCCCTGAGGAGGTCCACATTTACTGCTTCTTTGGCTCCCAGGGGCAGGTACACCTACAAACATATGCACCTGTGCTCTTCTGACCCCAACCAGAGCTGCCAGATGCTCAGTCCAGCTTGCAATGTTTCTTTGAAATGTATTTAAAAACTTAGCCTTCATCAAAGTCAAGCCGTTGCCTAAAATAAGAATGCAGTCCACCGTTTCATGCCTGTTGTAATTAAATCAGCTGGCCCTGGGTTCCTCAGAGAGCAAAAGCAGATGCCCTGGCAGATGAGTGCTTGGGGGAGATCTTGAAGGGCAGGTCCAGCTTTCAGGGAGATGTGTATGGGAGGTCCACCATCCCATACAGTCAGTACCCAGTGAATCTTGCCAGAACATGTTATTTTCCTTGCTCCAAGTTTCCTGTCACATGAGATCTCCACTGCCTTTTAGCTGGAGAGAGCTGACCGTAGCTGTCCTTAAACTTCAGAGGGGATGAAGGCAAGACGTGGTCCTCTTCCCAGAAAGTGCCTGCAGCAACCCCACCCTGTGAGCTGGCTTGATACTATCTGCAGTCATTTAGGCAGACATTGCATGAGTAAAGAATGTTATACATCAACCACACACTAAAAGACAGCACAGTAATGGCATTTTACTTCATCGCCAATGGCTTGAGCTGTTGTTCCTGGCTTATCCTGGTCAGGGGACACATCCCCGTCTCCTTGATAGCAGTCAGGTGCAAAGCTGTTACATTAGTGATTCATGCCCTCAGCTAGCTCCAGTCATATCCAGGTCCAAGAGTATTAATCCAGACTGTTTTGAACTGGCCAAGGTTATCTCAGAGGCCTCCTCTGACCATGATCCATTGAGAGATGAGGATGTGGCGTTTATTACACACCTGGATGCAGGTGGTTCTCAGGTAAGGGCTGTGGTCTGTGGTGCTAAGAGTCGGACTGAGCCCAAGAGTATGAGTGCTGAGGGCAGAGTGATAAAGGCTTTTTTCTGCACTGATCGTCCAATGCCAGGAAGAAACCATGGCGATTTTGCCCCTATTAAATGGAGTGGCTGAGCTAGGTAGGTCGGATGGAGCTGGAGCTGGAATCCAGAGCCATTTCTCACTTGGACACACATGGTTCAAAGCAACTGGGGTCAATAGAGAGGGAAAATTTTTGCTATCTGATGAAAGCTGAGTAACTTCAATCCAGTTCCCTTTGGGCAAGTGTCTACCACCACAGCTAACATCTGCAGGTGATCCAGCTGGCTCTCAGCACAGGTCGATTACTTGTAGAGGCTTGCAGCTTGTAGCTCAAGCTTACCTGGGACTCCCTCAGGGCTGGAGCATTTTAGCAAGGACTTATTCTGGTTCACATATCTAAAGCTGTCAACAAAGGATGTTTTAGAAGCAGCACAGTGAGATTGCATAAAGGTCATGTGGCATCTCTTGCTCTGCTGAAAGGTTATCTCAGCTGGAAAGCTCTGACTTGGTGCATTTCCAATGGATGTACTTCTGTGCAATAGATATAACATTTCACTAGATGTAGGCTTATCTTCAACACGTTGGTGCCTTTCCAAGGAAGTCTGAATGTGGTACTAAGAGAGATGGCTGTCCATATTTATTATCATTGCCTTCTGACTATTCAGGCCTGTTAAGTTGACAGAGCACTAGAGAGACATTATACCCAAATGACCATGCCAGGAAATAATTTAAGCCAATCATAATTTAAGGCTATATCAGCTGAATCAAGCAATCTATGAAAGAGGCACAAAACCTGCTCAGCATGTTATCGCTTCTTATCGGACTGCGATTTGCTTTAATGCAACAACTCAGTTCATCACAATAGTCAATGGTGAAGAAAGGTGGGGGAATGTGGGGACAGTCACATTAGCCTAGAAAGGCGTTAAAATGAACCAATGAATCCAGAAAAGGAGAATGAAGAACTAGGGAAGTGCAACGTGGAACATGAACTGTTTGCATAGTCTTTAGGAGAATTATATTTACTGAGTAATCTTGGTTATCTAATGCACATGGGCAGGGCACGTCTCTTATTATGTGTCTGAACAGCAGCTGGCAAAATGACACATAAATATCATTGACGATAATTTTATATTAATAACTACAAACATAAAAGCAATGGAAGATGATGTCTTCATGCAAGAAATCCTTCACAACAGCAACCGGCAAAGTTTTAAGCTTGTTGTCCACAAGGATGTAGACAGCGTTCAAAAGAATATATGGAAACTTGTGCTGGTTTTGGCTGGGATAGAGTTACTTTTCTTCACAGTAGCTAGTATGGGGCCATGTTTTGGATTTGTGCCGAAAACAGTGTTGATAACGCAGGGATGTTTTAGTTACTGCTGAGCAGTGCTTACACAGAGTCAAGGCCTTTTCTGCCCCTCACACCACTCCACCAGCGAGTAGGCTGGGGGTGCACAAGAAGTTGGGAGGGGACACAGCTGGGACAGCTGGCCCCAACTGACCAAAGGGATATCCCACACCGTATGACGTCATGTTCAGCATATAAAGCTGGGGGAAGAAGAAGGAAGGGGGGGACGTTTGGAGTGATGGTGTTTTGTCTTCCCAAGCACCCATTACGCATGATGGAGCCCTGCTTTCCTGGAGATGCTGAACACCTGCCTGCCGATGGGAAGTGGTGAATGAATTCCTTGTTTTGCTTTGCTTGCGTGCACGGCTTTTGCTTTACCTATTGAACTGTCTTTATGTCAACCCACAAGTTGTCTCACATTTGCCCTTCCTATTCTCTCCCCCATCCCACTGCGGCGGGGAGTGAGCGAGCGGCTGGGGGGTGCTTAGTTGCCAGCTGGGGTTAAATCATGACAAAACTGTACAACATTGGTGTTAACTTACAGCATAACTGCAAAAAACTTAAAATGTGTACCACAAGCTTTCAATTTGAAAAAGAATAGGACCCACCTCTATAATGGAAAGGAAAGAAATCTTTTTCACTGATTTTTGAAAAAGAAAGATTTCTTCTTTTCAAATAAATGGAAGTTTGGTAGTTCTGGATTGTGAATGTTAACACAGAATAATTTAAGCCCAGTAAAGCACTTTGATGACTACAGAAATGCCAGCTAATTTTTATCATATTAGTGTAAAGACAGAAAGTATCAGAAATATTACTATTTTTTATTATTTTCCTGGTTTTGTACAAGTAATGTCATTTAAAGACAATGGCTATCAAAGGATGTTTCAGAAACATCACAAGGACAATACATAAGCTCATCTGTTGATCTGTAGCAGTGAACAAGTGGGGCTACATTTTTATTATGTAGTTTTCTGAAAGTGGGAAAAGCTTTCCTGGGTTTTCAGTAGGTGAAGAATTGTAGTTGCTATGCATAGATTTGTCCAACCTCACTGTTTATGACTGAGTTTTCAAGCTTCCAAAGTCATCCTCGCCTAAAAACTTACGGTTGGTACCAAAATAAGGCAAAGACACAATTAGGGGTTTGAGTTTTTAGGACTAACTCAGGTGAAAAATAAGAAACTTAATATTTAACACCACCCTCCTTCCAAACTCTGACGTATCCACGTAACAATCTGCATCATTCTCAGATCTGCTGCTTTAAAGAGAAAAGCACCAAGCTGAATGCAAGAAGAGGCGTAAAAGCTCTTCTAAACACAGGACTGTGTTTATTCATTTTCCTGTGTAACAGAAGAAATAAAGTGGTGCTTGGGTGATTCTCTGAAGACAGTCTAGGAAGATGCTTCATAAGAGAGGGAGCTAGATGATGGAACACCAGGCTCTTTGTGTATGGTTGCTGCCAAGTAGATATAGATATGCTGTTTACAGCCAGAAAGAGCCTGCTTTCTCTCTTTTATACAAAAGCTTAAAAAATGTAGGCGCTGGATATTGCCATCTGCACAGTGAATGAGATGGTGGCAGCCTGCAGTGATCGATCGGTGCTGAGAGGCAGCGAAAAAACAGACCAGTGCTCCTGTATTAATGGCATTGATTTCCCTCCATGGAGATCCATTAGACACCCTGGAATCAAACACAGCGCCTTCCTGTACCATTTGAAAATCCAGCTCAGATGATACGCTAGGCACTTAGCAGTGCCTGTGTACCTATTCCCAGGCACGTGGCAATCGGTCCAACCACGGGAGCTGTAGGGAAAGCCCTCTCTCCAGCCCCGTGTCCCCTGCAGAGCGGGGGAGGGTTCATCTGGTGGCACAAGCAGAGCTGCTTCGCCCAGGCCATGCGCTGCGAGCGGGGCTGAGCAGGTCGCATGGCAGGGACAGCCACCAATGCGCAGTGTGACTTCCCTCCCTGCTTGCACTTTGTTCCTTCGTGAGCAAATCAGAGTGTGCTGGGAACCCACCTTTGGTCGTGACAGTCGGGACATCCCCAGTGTAAAACCAACCCCGCAACATGGGAAGGGGAGCTTTGACACACGGTGGGTGGCAGATGAAGCCTGCCCCAAAGCACGAAGAGGAGGTCATACACTGTGTGATTTTCACAGCAGACACCCTCAGCTTCAGGTCAAGGAATAACCCCCAAACTCACAGGGAAGGACGCTGGGTGACCAGGGTGGGAGGCAGGAGGAGGGAAGGGAAAAGTCTTTTCCTTCAAATATATATATTGCATTAGCTGGAAGGATGATAAACACAGGCTGTCACTCTGGGAAGACGCGGCACCAGAAGGGCTCGCACAGGCATCCCTCTCTAGGGGCAATCGCTGCATGCACGAGGTATGAGAGGAGAACAGGGCAAAGCAGACCGCAGTGCCAAGGACTGACATTGAACATTACAGCATGGGCACCTCAGCTCATCTGAGCTACTTTGACAGTCCATCGGCAGCACAGACAGAATGGGGCACTTCGATGAGGCCACTGGTCTCAGGTTCATCATGTGGACGCAAGGTAAGTCAGATGCTGCTTTCACCATCTACAGAGAGCGTCGGGGTAGGTCTCCATGCGGCTGATGTCTCAGGTACTGCATCATTCCACATATCCATGCCTTAGTCACCATGAACAGTTCCATGGCTGATGGCTTTTCCCTGGTAGGTATAGATAACAACCAGGGGCAATGCAGAGAAAGGATTATGCTGCACGGGAGGTGCTGGAGAGAACAACACTCCTCTCCTGGACAGAGGACTGTTGCAGTCTCATTTGCACGCAGATAATGACACACACATCACTGAGTTAACTGGGGCTGAAAAGATAGAAAAGATTCCTTTTTCCTCATCATGCCTTTGCTTGTGATTCAAAACACTTCAAAGACCTCTTTACTCTTCTCATATTTTTCTCACTCTAGTTTTTCTCCTTTTTACTTGAGCCCTGGAAGTGATGCGCTCAGGTTTTCCAAATCTTTCCCAGCTAGTGAAGTACATACCAGCCCATGGATTTACACTTAAGTTTGAAATTAGGCTCTTACTTCTAGATACTGCAGAAATGGGACCTCCTAACATGGTCCGAGTGTCTTTCACAGAGCATCAAACAGCTTCTCTGGGAAGTGAAGGCATGTGGCAGCCCAAGCAGCTGGGTCCACGGTGAGCTTTGCCTCTGAAATGCGACGGCTTTTTTCCCTGTTCGCTGTGTCAGATGCTTGATCCATTGGGGGATCACAAAAGAGATTAGTCACTTGCCCAAGGCACATTAGGGTCTGAAAGGTAACATATCTTTCATGCAATTAACTTGTTTTCAGACAACTATAAACACTGGTAAATATTGGCTCAAAGAGCAATAAACTAAACATCGTGAATTAAACTTTAAATTTTCAACTACTGTAAGACTACAGGAAGATCACAGCCTAAACCATCCACCAGCTAACATGCCACAGACAATTTGGGAAGTGCCATATGATTCAGTCTCTTGAAGTGTATTGATCGTTCCTTTTTCTTCCTCTCAAATGCATTTTTGTAGCAACTCCAAAAGCATCTCATCAGGTATCATTCAAAGAAGAAAATAAGCACAGCCTGCCCGATTCACTGCTCCTTTTCACTGCAGTATTGCTTTCACTGAGTAACACTGGCATCACTCTGGGGTAATGTAGTGAGTGAATCAAACCCACAGGGATAATACAGATACACTTCATTTGAAGACTGCAGTGGTAAGTTATGTGAGCTCTGCTCTTTCGTGCATGCCGAGTCTCCTGGTTGAACAGAATACAGCCAACAGCTTTGTGGTCCTCTCCCACTGACTGCAACAGATGCAGGGTCAAGCCTGTTTGTTATCTGTGCTGGGATACAGCACGGCATCTCTGGTCTCTCACAGTGTCCAACCCACCGGCACCTTTGGCCCGGCCAAACTGCCCTAGCTCTCACCGGTCTTGGCTATAAGGGCTCTATAAATATAAAGCTATTTTCTTACAATTCAGCCACTGAAACAATTTAGCAGTAAATTCAGCAAATGTCTGCAATGTCAGACTTCTGGAGACCTGAGCAGAGCCCAGAAGAACTCTTACTGAATCCAGCACACTGCAAACCAATGCCACCACCCTCTCTAGCCATGGAGCAGACCGTGCAGACACACGTCATTACCCTAGAACAGGTTATGGCAGCACAGGGGTAAATACAGTTGTCTCAAAGAAGCACTCAGCCCTTCTCAATTTGTTTTCGTATTAGTCCCAAACCTTGCAGCACCATTCAAGTCAAAAGGCCAGCAGTGTTTCAGACTGGAGTGGGACACTTGGAGTACATTGTGGGACACTTGGAGTGTATTGATCTGCCTAGTAAGGCAGGATAAAATGGAGACTTGTTGAAGCTGGTCAATGTGGCAGCATGAGTATCAGCTGCTCAGGCCAGAATTGGCAGCCTGTTTCAGGCTGCATTTGATATGCTCACCTGGGAAGTCATGGACAAGCAAAATCCTCCAACTGCATGCTATGGGACATCACATCATTAGGGAACATGAAGCTTTTAAGCCAACCTATGATACAGTCTACTTTAGTTTGATATGTTGATTAAATAATACCCAATCACTTATACCTCCATTCATACTGACCTGGATGGGTCCCGATATCAGCCAGAGCATCACCCTTCCTACTCCCTACTCCCCCTAGTAATGGTGCTCCTGTACTTTTCAGTAACAGGGCTCCAACGATACTCAAAGCTGGAGGTTGCTGTAAGGTGCAGGCAGTCAACCTGGCCCCACCAAGCCACTTTTTAAGTTGCTCTGACCTTTTCTTGGGAGAAGTCACAACCACCGATCCCAGACTTTCCCACCCAAGGCGACACCTTAGAAAACAAGTTACCTCTGATGCAGGCTGCTATAGAAAATACAGTCATTACTGTACATGAAAATAGACATATATAAACCACATATAACTAGTATGAAGGAAAGACTCCTATACATCCAGCTTCTTTAGATGAATTTTAGTCTTTTCAGAAGAGAAAGTCAGTTGGATGAGCTTGCCCAGAGCAACCAGCAAGCAACCAGTCCCTGAGTCGCTCCAGCGGACCTCGTCCTGATCAGCAGCTTCGCCATCAGCCCTGCCAGCCTACCTGCAGCAGCTGCGTGCAGCTTGAGTGCCTGTGCTGATTAAGACCTGGAGAGTAAACAGTTGTCCACAGCTGCTGGAAATGGAGTCCTCACTTAATGATGCTTGAAGCTACGGTCATGTAGAGTTGTCAAAACACGAGTTTGAGGGGGGTTTTTTCATTTAGTGTTTGCCAATTTACAGGTTTATGCTGCTCTGGCAGGTTCAGCTGTTTGCAAGGGGGTCAAGGCTGTTGCCCGTGATCTGTGGGGTGCACTGTGAGTCCTCCCGCCTCCCACGCTCCCCACTGCCTCCTCCAAGCACAGCATGGCTGGAGTTATGATCCCACACACCTTGGGGAAGGTCAGGCAAAGGAGCCATGCCCGGAATCAGGCACCACCATGCTGAACAAAGTGATGCCTGAAGGTTAAACGTTCCTCCTCCTTTGCGGAGGGAAGTCATGCACCACCATCTCACCTCTCTGGTTGAGTTTAGGCCACTCTGCAGAAAAAAAAGTGACATTTTAGGAGGCCACGCAGGGCACCTGGGTAGGAGTCTGACATTGTAGTCCAGGGGTGAAGTCATTTCTCCAAGAGAAGTGGAGGATTTCTGGTATGACTTGTGTGGATCCATAATCCTCTGAGCATGGTCTGCAGGACCAGGGAACAAGGAACAGGGACTGGGCCTGCAAGCAGTTACTTTAATATAACTTTGTGTACCCTATCTATGGTTAAAAAATGGAGAGGATACAGCATGTCCCCCCAAAAGAGGGCATTTGTTCTTAGTAGCCCTTGCAAAGCTGGAGGCAGCCCTGATGGAGGTCTTGACAAACACTGAGAAGTCTCCTGTTCCACTCTCAGACACTCGTGCACTTGAGCAAAACCATGGGACTGAAGCTGAAACTAAGGCTAAGAGGCTCTGGGCTGTACCACGCAGGTCAGACTGGGTGGTCTGCATCATTTGTCTGGCCTTCAAACCCTGTGAGCGGTGGAGGAAGGCGGAATTAGGGTTTGTCCAATTCATTGCACAAAAGCAATGATGATGATAATTGTAATAACATCCCAGTTTGCACTTAGCGAGTGATGCTCAGAGCCGCTCAGCACTGCTCGTTATGAGAACCCACCTTGGGAGCCAGTTAATGCCGAACTGACCCTCAGCCAGCTTACGTGATGGCAGAAAGTCTGCAAATGGCCTCATGCCCTGGGTTTCTTCATGACGTCTTTCCTTGTATCCACCGGATCAATTTTATCTGAACTGTTTGCTGCCCCTGAGCAGTGGTGAGGAGGCAGGAATGCTAAAGATAACTCTGTAAACAGAGAAGGCATGGAGGGGTCAGAGCCCAGGGGAAGGATCAATATGTTGGCTTAGCCAAGGAGATGAACAAATTGTATCTGAGGGTCACATAGACATCCTCAAGAGAAAAAGCAAGGTGTTTTCTGTCTAAGAGAAATCACAGATGATTTTTTTGCTGTATGAGACAAAGGTCCAGATGCCCAGGAAAAAATAGTAATAATATTAATAGCAGTACTACTGCTACAACTAGTAATAATGGTAGTAATAATAATAATAATGGTAATAATAGTAATCCAGACTGTGCACCTACAGAAGAGGTGAGCGTGGTGAGGACTTGGGCTGCCTGTTGCCTTTGGAGTTGAAATGCAGCATGCATACGGGGACCCGCGGCCCAGGGATGTCCCCTAGAGCCTGCAAAGGGCTTGCACAGGCATAAATGCTGACTTTCTGCAGTACCCAAATTCCTCATTCCTTCATCTGTTACCTTCTCATCAGAGGCATCGTCGGTGAGAAAACAGGCTCCCGCTTCTGCTGCGGAAAGCTTCTAGCTTCTAGCTTTTCTTTCTCCTCCTTTCAGGCCCCCCTTTGACCTGTTCCCCTGTGACTGTAGCCCCCTCCCCTTTATCCCCTTTTCTGCCTTTCCTTCCCCTCGCAGCTCCCGGTTCCCTGCCCTGGATGGGTCCCAGGCCCTCCCCCCCCCCCCCCCCAGCCACTAAAACCATCCGTGATTAAATGGTCAATGCCAATATCATTTGAGGTGGGAGAGGCTGCGGGGGCCAGGGAAGGTACCCCTGATGCCACTCAGTTTGGGGTGCAGGGTTGTCCCTGTAGGGAGAGAAGGGGGCAGAAAGAAGAGAGGAGCAGCAGGTTTGGAGGGTCCTGGTCTCACTCATCAATGCCCAGGACTGGGAAACAAAACATCCATCACTTGGGAGAGCAAGACATGAATTTCAGGTTCCCCTCTCGGTCAGCCAGCTGTCAAGAAGCTCTGCTCTCCAGTGCTCAGAAATGTCGGGTCTACCTGGGCTATTCTTCATCACAGGGGTCTCTGCCTTGCGCAGGCTCTGCTCCCCAGGATGGTGTGCTCGGCCCCATGGCCCTTCCCAAATGTCGTTGCAAGCTTCTGTAGAGCTTTTCATCACAGCCTCTCCCCTTCCTGCAGCCAGACCATCTGCTCCCCAGGGGCTCCCCTCCTGCCTGGCGCTGCCGCCCCTCCCGGAAAGCCCCAGCCCTGATGGCAAGGGAAGCACGAGTGCCTCGGGATACTGATAACGGCCACCTCCCAGCTCATTTAGCCACCACCAATCCGTACTGAAATCATCATTTTAATGCCAAGAGAGTGTGGTTTTTGCATTTTGTATTTAAGAACTTGATGAAATATGAAGTCAACAAATGGCTGATCCCCTCCCCATCTGGTTGGGGCACAGATTCTCAGCTATAAAGCCATCACCACTGTCCTTGCTGCCAGATTCTTCATTTTCTCCCCCACACCACCACCCAACACGACAAAAAGTGAGATTTTCTGACAGGGACTTCTCCTGCCTGCTCATTGAGTCCTCCCTCCCCTACCCCGTTTGTTTAATATCTTTATCGATGATCTGGATGAGGGGATTGAGTGCAATCAGTAAGTTTGCAGACGACACCAAGTTGGGCGGGAGTGTTGATCTGCTCGAGGGTAGGAAGGCTCTGCAGAGGGACCTGGACAGGCTGGATCCATG
>NW_008794446.1:7618665-7631876 GCF_000699145.1 Aptenodytes forsteri | reverse complement strand
AGTGGTTGAGTCACCATCCCTGGAGGTATTTAAAAGACGTCTAGTTGTGGCGCTTAGGGACATGGTTTAGTGGTGGACTTGGCAGTGTTAGGTTAACGGTTGGACTTGATGAAATTAAAGGTCTTTTCCAACCTAAACAATTCTATGATTCTATGATTAATTGGCGAGTCGCAGCGGCAGACACCTCATCTACTGATGCAAGCGCTTTGTTTTTCCATCCCCAGCACTGTAGTATGATACTGATTAAACAGTCATGGGTATAAAACTGGGTTAAGGCTCCTTTCAGATAACAAGGCACTGTTTTCCCTTCCAACAGCAAAACCCGTGGGAGGGGGACCACTAAAACAGCTCTGGGAGGTTCACAGCAATGGGTGGTGGGAGGAGGGACAGTCCTCCTCTCAAGGTGCTGGAGAAGAACTCGGAAAGGCTGTGTCCATCAGCTCTCCACTACTGGCTTGGAGGGTCACCCTGGGCATGTGGCGCTGCCTCTCCAGGATCTGGTTCCCCAAAAGGGGAAAGTTTTTCCCCAAATGCATGTCTTGCCTGGTTGAACTGGAAGCTCACTAGTTTGGGTACCGCCTGCCCCGGGCTCCCAGCTGGCTGGAGAGCCTCAGCATTGCACAGCAGCATCCTGTGCACAGGACTGCGGGTGTGGGCTGGTGCACGCGTTAGTGCCTATGCTTCAGTGAGCATCTGGTCAGAAGCACCTCTCCTCCTGCACCCCCTTCCCTCGCCTCATCTCCACCAAATGTGGAAGGAGGGAGAGAGCAGGGGGGACCTCATCCCTGGGGCAACACCTCTGCATCATGGCTCACAGCATGGCAAGGTTGTGCACCCTGACTACAGGATTAAATCCTACCGTGGGGACTCTCAGAGGCCGTGTAGCAACTGCTTGGCTAATCCTCAGCTCTCAGCTTGTGGGGGTTTTGGGACTCCTCACGTAAGAAAAGCGTGCCGCAGCCACACGTCTGGGATCTGCTCATCATCCTCGCGCAGCCGGAGAGTGAAAGACTTCATTCAGGGAGGAGGTGCCTTCAAACATCTGACATTGCCTCCCCAGGGGAGAATGATGAAACACAGGGATATTTTAGATTAGGCACTTGTTTCATCTGTTAACAATTGTGGGTCTTCCTCTGTTGGAAAACGATCACATGCAGGGGATTAAAAACATTCCTACTCCTTTTAAAGTCATCTGGAGGCAAGTAAACCTCTACTTCAGGAAGGATTCAAGGTTGCCTGTGCAGAAACCAAGAGAACATGGCAGGCAAAGAGCCATAAGGAAAACCAGCCCTCAGTAAACATAACCGAGATGCAGGACTCTCTGCTTCCACAACAGCAGTGCCTCTGGGAGAGCATCCAGGTGATTCCAGCCCTGGGAAAATGGGGACATTATAAGCTTCTGTGTAAAAGTGGCGTCTATCTTTGCTTCCCTTTTAACAAGATTAGTCTTGCTTTTCTCTCCCTCTTTCTTTTGCTGTCTGCCGGCCACCTCCGTGCTCTCCCACTAATGTGATTAGCGGTGCATGGGGACCATACTGGCAGCAACTGTCACAAAGATCTCTGCTTACTTGAGTGCACCTCTTTCCTCAATGAAACATCTTGTGTTTATGGTCACAGGGGGTATTGTTAACTCCTGGATTCGAATAGAAAGGGATATTTACGACCCTCCCATAAAAGTTGATTCAGGGAGACATTTAGGAAAGAAAGGGACAGAAGACAGATGTGTTTCCTACCACAGATGCTGAGGAGGTTCAATTGTTCTGCATATGTAATGACTTTTTATGGTTCCTTACAAATGCTCTCCACACTGCTAGAAAGGTGCCAAAGTCAAATACGCATAGTCGCTTACAGAAGGCAATTTAGTGACCATACAGGACACTACCACTTTATATCTTGTTAAATATGTCAGAGATGGACATCGCTAAATGTACAACGTGAAGGGGAATCTCTGCCTGCACCAAGTCACGGCTGCCTTGCTGCCTTCCCCCTTCTGCAGCTCTGCTTTCGCTTAACGTTTCCTCAGTCTTTCAGAGCATGTTTACTGTCATGCCCATATGCTTAACACTTAAAGCACCTATGGATTTTTTTCCAAGCGAAGCACATTATCGGTGTTACATTGCCAGCTAAATCGCCTGCAGTTTGTGTCTTCCCAAAAGAGCAGAAAAAGAAGTTTAAGTCTTCCTAACTGTGCAAACAAATAACCACTTGTAGGTGACAGGGCCGGAAAGGTTGCTGGATTATAGGTCTGAAGAGAACAGATGACCAGTGACTAAAGCATAATTACAGGCGAGAGAAGGAAGATGGCAAATTGCTACGTTATGCTAACAGCAGCCAGAAGATGCTTAGTTACATGTCACTTCTGCCCGGGGCTGGCTGGATTTACGCTCTGATGTGAGCTCCCGCGGCATGACAAGAGGTTTAAGGTGAGTGTACAGGAGGAAATATTTTATCTCAGGTGGTGAAATGAGCCTGTGACTATTTACAGCAGTGGTAGATCTGGCCAAAACTACCGACTGTGGTCCCTCCACGCTCCTGTGACAGAAGCAAAGCCATGTCCCAAGAGTTCTTATGCCAAAAACATTGTGCAAAAAGCAGCTGTGCACTGAGATGCCTGCAGAGAAATGCAGCTCACCCCAGCTGCACCCACCGTCATCCCACTGTCATCCAAGAGATCAAAACTAACATTGACCGAGGACAAAGTCCTCCTGCCTTGACGGACACAGAAGAAAGGGAAAAGATGAGCACCACGAGATCATCAAGGAGATTGTGCACCTCCCTTTGTGCTCAAATGCAAATATTTCCAGCTGGCCTGGGGTTTTGCAGTGTAACAGAGCTAAGGAGGGTTTCATGGGGACTAGCTTACACTTTTACCAAGTTATCTATGAACTTAAAACTCAGGCAGGGCAGGCTCAAGTTGGGAGTGGATGGATAATTTTCAAATGTCCAGACTGAGTCAAGCTTGTTATACTAAAGAGCTGAACTGCCATTACTTGGACAGTGCCGTCAGGGTGTCTGTAGTTGCCAGGCTGTCTTCCTGCAGTGTGTAATTCTGCATAGGAACAGCACAAAAAGGGTTGTGACCGGGTTCCCTGCGTGGACAAGTGATTTCTAATGATTTTGTATCAATGGATGCATCTTTGTCTAACCACTGGGGATACCAGCGTCACTCCTGCATTCTCATGTCATGAGTGGCCATTCATTACCCTGTCATCTCCTGTCCACAAAGAAAATAAAATGTTCCCAGATGGGGAAGTTTTCTTTCTCTGGTAAATAATTAATAATGAAACCACGAGCTGCTGCTTGTCTCGTACGCTCATACAACAAATGGTACTTTCTTTGCCTGCAAACGGGAAAGGTAAAAACCTCATGGGATAGACAGCATGTCTGCACGCTGGCATGTCAAAGCCAAACTTCACTTGCTAGAAAAATATGGGCTAAAATCACTGGGGAACAGCCAAGTTTAGTAAAGGTTGGAGTCAAAAAAATGTTCCAACTCACAGAAATCCCTGCTCGGGGGAAGCCGAGCTCAGCCACAGCAATCTCCTGTCTCAGGAGAGCTCAGGTGTGCTCTGTCCAGATTTCAGCTGGCCTGGGATTTACCTAACGATCCCAACTTCTGAGGGCAAGAGCAGAGGTTTGCAGCCTACCTGCCACGTCAACCCGAAGTGACACACCAGTGGAGCCTGGAAGAAGGGGAAGGCCCATTGCAATGAGCTTCAGACCCTCTCCTGCCAGCGACACAGCGCTGCCACTAATGTAGGCTTTGTTAATGTTCAACCGCCTTGGGAGAAAATAAGCTCTGATGCGTGGTTCTGGTTTCCGAGGTTCTTGCATTATTCCCAGAAATGTAGGGTCTTACCTCGTCCTCCAAAATACTGCATTTTCATTACCAATCGCTCTCACTGCATGTTTTGCAGGCCAGATCCTGCCCTTAGGTCCTGTACCAATCTCACTGATTTTTTAGGAACAAATCCCTTTCTTTGAGAATGTATTTCTATATTGCCTTTCTTTTGATGTGAGCAGGAGTGTTACATTATAAAGTACCTGCTGATAAGGAAAAACCCCTGGCCACAGGCCCAGGAAACCTGACATTAGTGATAGCAGTGACAGCAGCTTTTCATGCATCTGCAGATTGTGACTTTTGCAATGGCCCCAAGAAGAGGACCGCACAGGGCAGTGCTGGGCAGAGATGATCAAGCTGGTCCTGAGCAAGTTAGCTCAAGCACTGGAAGCCATAAGACCGTGGTGTTTCTCTGTGTTTGTCCACGGTCCCAGCCCCACACTGATGGAGCCCTTCCCACCACCCACTCAAAGTCACTGGTGCCCTAGCCAGGCGATGGGGATGTACCTCAATGGTGCTGGCTGTAAGAACAAGCTAGCAGTTGTTAGCTAGCCCAGATTATCCTTGTTTTAATTCATGTAGGTTTTCAAATCCCAGCTGTCTGCTGCCCCAGTGATTTGTTTTGCCACGTCTGAGCCCACAATGCTGCCCTGCGCGTTGGCGGGGCACAGCCCTGCCATAAAGGGGGACTGCTGCGAGCGGTGAGGAAATGAAGCCAGGAACACTGCGAGTTCTTGGCCATAAAAAACATGCTGCAGGCTGTGTCTTGCTGGGCAATGTTAGTTCCCAAAGTTGTTTTCCCTAGTTGTTGTCATAAAACTTCAGTGAAACCACCTACAAGCTTCAGAAGTTGCATGGGGGAGGGGGTATACGTTGAGAGTCTGTTGTTAGAGCCTATAGAGCCTCTTCTGCTTAAACTGGCTTGTACTGGTACGGCTTTGCTGGGCTCAGTGGGACGGTCAGCGAGTCAGATCCCAGGAATCAATTAATCATCATTTTCTTCCTTGAAAATGGATGACTCTGCTAAGAGAATTTTTGAATAAAGGAGTTTGTGCTGGGCTCCGAAACCTTGCTCTTTCATCCCTCTAGTTAGGGACTGGGCATCTATTTAGCAGGACTGTTTCAAGTGCAAGGTAGAGCTGCAAGCTGCTGGCCAGCCAACGTACCAAAATACGGAAAAGGAATAAATGAACTCAACTGACAGGCAGTTTTACAAGGGCGATTGCAAACAGTCGCAGCACATCTCTGTGCACACGTACAGCGGCACGGCACTTTCAGAGTATGGCAAATATGTAAATGTGCCTCTAAATGAATGCTTAATGATCCAACTGACCCCCCTGCATATCATTAGCTTATTGATGCAATCTCTCCTTCTACCTGCAAACCATTCCCAAGCCGATCGCAGCCCCCCACGCTAAGATCCCTGCCCGGATGCCATCCCTCCCTGCCACTCCCGGGCAGCATGCGGCTCAACGGGTGTTTGACACTTTACCTTGGAGCTGCAGAGAGCATTGGGCTGTTCTGATGGGCACCCAAGTGGCACAGAGATGTGCGTTTTCAGATGGCACAAGCAAAGGCAGTAGGCAGGACCGAAGGGCAGTGTGGCCAAAAGGAGAGATGCAAGAGAGAAAGGATGTGGTCCAGATGCGCTAGTTACAATTAAAAGCCATAAAGAGAGTTAGTTCTCTTAATGAGGAAAGAAGACTTCTCCTAAGAGCCTGAGTTGAATGACTCAACCCTGTACTCCCCCAAAATCTGTTACAGCAGGGAAAACCAGCGTCCTCTGAGGCACATAGGGTGTATTTAAGAGAGTTGGCACAACACCCATCAGAGGGGTGGCAGCTGCTCCCCGCAGGGCAGAGCAACAGCTTGCAGGTGGGCAGGGAAGATGGAGCAGAGAGGAGAGAGCCAGAGAGCCCGATGAGTAAATCTGGCTGATGACTTATCATCCAAGTTGGCTGTAGTCACAGACTTATTAATAGATATGAAGTAGAATTGTGAAAAACATTTGGTTTTGTCAGCTTGATGCAGAGTTGAGGAAGGGCTTAATTTTTTTCTCTTTACTGTGCTGGAGAAATGGAAACTTTTCAAATTAAACAGAAAGCTGTTTTGCTTGGAGTTCTTTGCAGAAAGCACAGTGTATGTTTGTCCAGCTTCCAGCACTTGGAGGGTCTGGTGGAGTAGGTCTTCACAGAGAGCTTTCTGTTTAAATACATTCAGAATTAAGCCTTTAAATTAAAGGTTGACCCTGGCTATGCATCACAGCCAGCCCTGTGAGCCAGCTGCAGGCTTTGGACCCGACTCTAAAGTGATTAAAGCGACTTGAGTGAACTAACTTGTTGCTCCCAGGTTCATACTCGATTAACCGTGACCAGTAACACCTTCAGATGAGAGGGTAAGGGAGAACCATGCAGTGTTAAGGCACTCGCACCGTATTTATAACAGCACAGTGAAAGACTGGAAACGCTACCGTGCCAAGTGCTGGACCAGCATGTAGCACAGCCTCTTGCCTCAAATTTTAGTATGCAGATTTATGAATAGTCAGAAAATGTGGATGAATTTTTCACCCATAAATGGCCAAAGGGAGCTGAGAGGATCTGGGAAGAGGAACGCATAACAAAATGAACAAAGCTAAGTGTGGTAGAGATCGACCATAATCAGGTAACAGTTGCAGGGAATTCTTGTTTTAAATTATAAGCCCACACAAAAGCATTTTTGATGCCTGCATTGTCCGTGTTCTCCTCCCATACCCTTCACTCTGGTAGCTCATTGCATCCACTCATTTCACCTTGGATTAATTAGGCATGTGCGAAACAACCAGGATGCTAGTGCTGGGCTCCTGGCTGGGACTGGAGGTATGAACAAATTGTTAAGTAGAAAATGGCCAAAGAACTATGTCATCTGATAGAAAGAAAACCTTTCTGTGGGAACAACAAAAGGAAAATTTTGGCCTTTATTTTCAAAAGAAAAGCAGAAGTCAGAGGCTAATCCAAACATGTAGGTTGACCCCAAACAGATTGTTTTGCTTTGGGGTGTTTTGTGGTGCAGTGTTGGGTTTGTTTCCACTCTGAGTCAAACCAAACTTTGCAGCTGGAACTTCTCCACAAAAGTGGAGTTCAAGTCCTTCCCCTTCCCAGCACAGCTTGGTACGGTTTAGTCTCCACTTGCCCAGAGCCAGGGTGATGCTGGCAGCAACCAGCCTCCTCGCTGCAGACCTGAGGTGGTGGTCTCAGCCCTGCATCTTCAGACAGCCTCATGCCACACTCCCGCAGGTATCTCCACCCTCGTGCTATGAAAGCACCACTCTGATGGGCTACCGTGCAGCCTGCACCCATTTCAGGTGCTTTGAAGTGGTTTCTGCTCCTGGCACAAGGTGACAATCCTGTCTTTTGGCCACAGGGAAACCTCATGGGGTAAGGAGAAGACCCAGGCTTGAGGGCTCTGTGGTTGGGACACAACCACTTTGCCCTGGGGGTCCATCCCTAGGCAGTGTGGATACAGCCTAAGGCACCCAAATGGTCTGTGTCTCGGCTTTGCTTGCAGCACAGGTAGGGCCAGAGCTGGCTTTGGTCTCTCTCTACCCTGGGGCAAATGGTGTCACGTCTGGGCTTCCAGCAGGAGAATCCCTTCCTTCCCAGAAGTGCTAGGAGACCTGGACGATGCTTGGGAAGGCTAAAATAAAAGCTATGGCAGCTACCTTATCTCCCACTTTATAAACTAAGAAGTGTATGGAAATTACCCAAGGAACAAAACCTGCTAAGTAACCTCATTATCCCTTTCTTTGGGGAGTTTACAGTAAAACGGCAGGCTTTGGATCTTAATTTGCTGGGAAGTGCAGTAATGTAATTAGCTAGACTGATAACAAGCTGAGCTGTGTGAATTCTTCAGAGGAGAGGAGGAATGTGCTAGACAAAGAGAGAAGGAAAAGGAAGAAGAAAAAATAATGTTTCCCCTGCCAAGAAATCAAATTTTTTTAATATGTTAGTGATATAAAATTATGGAAGAGTTTTGTTTTGGTCAGAGGGAATGCCACAGTCAAATATTTCCTTATTTTAAGAGGACACAATTTCTAGAACCCTTTAATTATTTTTTTAAAATAAAATTCATGCATATTTTGAAACAAAGTACTTTGATTTTTTTCTTTTCTAAGAAGCATCTCTCCTGTCCTGAATTTTTCCTCATTTGGCTAAAGCAGCTCAAAAACAGCTTGGGGAAACTCTATCTCCCAAGAAACACGAGAGCCCACTCCACCCCAGCTGCCCGCTGCACGGCTGGGGCCAAGCTCTGCCTGTGCCCGGCCCCCCCATGCTGCCTGCGAGGCACCATGGGCTCTTCCCAAACCCAAACCTTGTCAACGACCCAAGCGAGCCTTTTTGCTTGGCGCTGCTGTCCCTGCTCCCAAAAGCTTTGCTGAGGACCATGTGAAGCTCCGGCGGTCTGAACCTCACGAGGCTCGGCCATGTGCACCCCTGGGAGAGGGGCTGCCCATGCCTTGCAGTCCCACCTGGCCTGGTGGCCAACAAAGGCTTTTGGGGGCTTGTGAAGGTCTTTCACAGCATGAAATGAAGAATGCATTTCTCTTGTCACTAGATGGCTCTATCTGCTTTCACTAAACACACACGGTTTTCTTTTTACAGCCCCAAATGAGCAGCAGCCCTACAGCTGTGTGCTTGTAGGGTCACCAGCCACAGCTGGGAAAGTAGATCTCTGGGAGGTGGAAAAATTCACCTGGGTTTTGATGACAGTTTTCATTATGTTCTTGCTAACATCCCTGAATAAAATGAACACCGTTGTGAGAAACCTTATGTTTTGAGATTGGTATGAAACAGTCCTCTCAGGGACAAGTTCTGGTTTTCCTTGTCTCGGACTCCTCCTGCAGCCGTTGTACTCCAGCCTTTGTGCAGATTTGAACCAAAAAGGGAGGAATTTGGGTGGCTGCTGGGTGTTTATCTTGAGTGCAGGCTGGTGGAGAGTTAGGAGCTTCCTTTTCTTTGTCCTTCGTTAGGTGGGAGGCAAAGAGGGGCTGGCTCCCCGCACACCCTGAGACAACTCACGTTGGTGGGATGATGCCTTCCAGGCTCCTCATGTGCCACCGGGCACCCCAGAGGCCACCCAGCCCCTGCCCAAGGGATGCTGCACCCATGCCAGCAGCTGCCATCCCACCCTGTGGCTGTCCCATGGGACCTGCTTTTGTGCTGCGTCTTCTTGGGGGCTGCAGCTTCAAGGCACAAATTTACCTTCTGAAGATGCTCTTCTTCAGGGACAGGGAGCTCACGGCTACAGCCCGTGCACAGCAGTCTGGGGGAAGGTCTGGGCTGTACTGGGGCGATGGGAGCAGCGGCAGGCAGGGGTGGTTTGGGGAAGCCATCCATCTCATCATTTGGCCCATGATGGCAGGGAGGACACTCTCCCAGGCTTTTGGCTCGCATGAGGTGGAGCAGGCAGGCAGCCCTGCCCGCTGGAGCAGAGTCTGCGGCTCTGCAAGTGTTGGAGTTGAAAGGAGGAGGGGATGCTGGTACATGAACAGGCGCAGGGGGCGTGCAGGGGAGGTGGATGGGAGGGCAAACCCTGGCTGTGCAGCGGGCAGAGGGCATGCACTGAAGCCCTGTGGATGTCCACAGCCTCAAACTCTTACACTGAAAGCCACATTTTCATGTTTTGGATGTCTCCAAGTAACTAAAAAGCTACAGCAGGTCTGATTCTGGACAAGAAAGCATATCAGACTGTTGCTTTCCCCAGGAGAAAAACAGTTTGTTGAACAAAAAAAATGCAATATATTCAGGGGCTCCACTGGCTGTATTGGCTTAAGGCTGAGTATTTTATCAGCTGCCAAATCTCTCAGGTGTATTCAAGAGATGTTTGAAGCAAAATTCCTGCCTGGAAAAAGTTACTATCTGAGGATATAATCCAAAGCCATGAAAGACTGGGACCATCTCTCTACTGATTTCAAAAGGATTTGAATCAGGCCCTGGGGAACTAGTCTGGCATCTCTTCCTTGCATCGGCAGCCTCTGTGCTTCGATGAGACAACCCTTGTAATAACAACTACTTGCAGGGGTATTTGCAAGATCACAGCTTCGGCTGCAAGAATGATACAAGAGGCTAGTGACCACAGTGGGAAAGGAAGCAAATTTGCTTATTTAAATAATTAACAGGCATTTGAGACAAGTGTTGCTGTCTAATGTATTACTGACAGACTAACAATTTTGTCTGATGAAGCAGCAATTATTATAATAAAGTTATGGTCCACTAAAATAACCATCCCTCCCAGCCACTGCTGCCAGGAGAGGATGGGTGAAATTGTGTTTCTCCTTCTTCCAGGCAAACAGACTACGTGCTGGAGAAGTGCCCCGCGGGGCTCAGCCGGGAGAGAAAGGACTCGTACAGCTACTGTGTGGCAGCTTCTGTTGCAACCCGCCTTTGGAGGATGCCTTGTTTTTATGGTCACAGATAGCTGCAGGCACAATTTTGCACCTGCAATTTTGGTCAGATAGATAACTGCCGTCCTTATTGACCCGTGTAATGTGATGCCTTGAGAGGCCAGTGCTGCAAGCACAAATAGTTGTGACTGATTAGAAAAGGCACCATTTGCAGGACAGACATAATGCTGGGTATTATGTCCCTTCTGAAAACTGGCTGTGCCGTGAGCCAGGGAGGACTGATAACCCCATCAATGTCCTTCGGGCAGGCAGCTCCTTCCTGGAGTTCTGCCGGGGGACTGAGAAGTAACTTCGCTCCCTTCAGGGGACTACAATGGTGAAATGGCGAATTGGGGCCGTTTTGTTTTAACCTGGTCTTGTCTGGTCCTGTCTAACGGCTGGGTGAGCTGAATGCTCTAGTAGGTAAATCCTTCAGGGCGAACGCAGTAAGGCAGGGGCAGGAACGAGGGGAGGAGGTGTTTTCCAGGAGAGGGGCCCTCCGTCACCCCACAGCCCGCGGCAGGACTGTGCTCAGGCTCTCCTTTCCCCCATCCGATCCGGAGAGAGCTCATGGGGAGCCAGTTCACACAGGGGCTCACACAGTCGGGTTTCCCTTCTTGTCATGCAAGCCATGGGAGATAGGTAGAGATACAAGACCCAGGCAGCAATATTAACTAACTGGCCTCCAACTGTGTAAGGGACACCTGGACCTGGCTCTAATTTGATTTGTATGACTGGCAGGAAATTTTATTCAAAATTGGCAGGCCAGGATAGCCGGTGGGAAGGTTAATGGGGAGCAGAAGGCTCTGGGCACTGCTCCACACAGCTCTGCTGTGTAACTTCACCGTCGCTTACAGGCCATGCCTCCCGCAGGCAGGAGGGAAAATCAGGTAATGCAGATTTCCTCTATTTCTTCTCTTGGGGGATCAGTCTATTGAGAGATTCTTTAAAATCCGCTATGCCAGAGATAGAAAAACATCACATGACAAGAAAATGCTCATATGGAAAACAAGTCTTTGATAGCTTTACATGCTTCTCGAACACAGGGAAAGGCACTCAATAAAGTTCCTTGTGGCCTAAAAGCAGAAACATCTGTCGGAGGCAGCTTGCTAGGCTGAATATAGCAGCAGGAAAGCCCAACTGATTAACTCCATCCTCTTCCTAACACGTTTTTGTGGTTCCCAGAAATCCCTAGAAAGGGCTCCTGAGGACACTGGCACCATTACAAGCCAGCTATAATTCTGTAAACAGAGAAATCAAGGAAACATTATCCTAACTGCAGTTTACCTCTGGCATCCATTTTGCATAATTCACGCGTGCTTCATGTCCTCCCTCAGACGTGGGACAAGCTTGTGATTTAGGAAAAGAGGAAGAGCGCATGCCCTGATGAAGGAGAGAATAAAGCTGTTGTTGTTGTGAGGAGGAAAAGAAGGCTGGGGGGTTGGGGTCCATATAACCTTGCAAGTAGGCTGGAGCTGGGGAAAATGGCAGGAAGGATTAGAGCAATCATACAGTAGATGCAGGAAGCACTTCCAGTGTGGCTGGGCTGATCCTCCTCAACGTGAACAACAACCATGGCCCTTCTCCCACCCCCGACTCTTCTCATCCACATTCATCCTAACAAGGAAAGCAGCCAGCTTTCTGGGGCTTTGTCTTGATTGCTTTTCACATTTTGGTCTTCTTTCATTTCTGTTTATAGTAATCCCATGGGATGGAAATGCTTAAGAGGAACAGCCTTTTCTATCCGCTCCTCTGCATTGACTTCTGTCAAGACGCGACTGGACAAGGTGGTAGATAATCTCATCTAGGCTCCCTTTTCCACAAAAGGTTGGACCAGATGATCTTTTGAGGTCCCTTCCAACCTGGGCTGTTCTGTGCTCTACGACTCAAGTCTGGTATCATGTAACAACTTTTTCTCTGGCATGCAGAACGGTGTGAGGGAGACTGCCTTCTTGGTGGGAATAAGGGATGACGACTTGGCAAACAAACGCAACATATCATTTTAAGGATTGCGTTAGGGGAATACGCATTTCCTATCATGTAGCATGCTTTGTTTTCCCCTCAGTGGTACATTGCTGCAGTACACAAATGCATAACTCAGTTAGAACAATTTAAAATTTACTATTTAAAAAGGTACTAAACAATTTGGATGCCTTGTAATGCTTTTTAATAATAATTTTGTTATTTGCAAAATTGAACATAACTTCAGTTTAGAGTTCAGGTTAATATAACATTTAATAAGTTTCTTCAATCTTCCCAAAACTGTTTACCGAAACAAATGTTATTTTCACTGCTGCATTTTTGGCAGACAAAAGCAGTTAATTCCACAATTTTTAAGAAATTTCAGGGACTAGAATTTAAGTTGGGATGTAGATAATTTCCTAATGCCAGGCTCCCGAAGCGTGAGCTTTACTGACCACTTACCATAGAGTATTCCTCCTTCTAATTATCCATACGCTGCCTTCCGTCAAGTCTGAAAGCTTCAAGAACGATTACACTTCCCATAAGCTACCTTTCAACTAATGCATTGGCATAAAAGGCAGGAGATGCATCCCTTTGTCAGCGTTGAAGGACATGGCGGTTCCAAGAAGGCATTCGCATTAAATATCTTCCAGGAGTGCCAACATCTGGATAATATTTTGACATCCTTTCAGCTGAAAACTATGGAAATAATCATCCTGTGGGGATATGCCTCAACATTCCTACATATTCAATATTGCCAAAATGGAGTATCATCTGCAATCCAGAAACCTGGTAGCTGATGAGGAAAAATGATTGAGAACTTCTTTCACAGCTTTTATAGCCAAATAACGAATTATCTGCAACGCCTTTTCCTACAGTATGCTGTATACGGGCAGAGAAAATATAGAATCATAGAATCATAGAATCATTGAGGTTGGAAAAGACCTCTAAGATCATCGAGTCCAACCGTCGACCCAACACCACCATGTC
>NW_008794446.1:7614622-7618240 GCF_000699145.1 Aptenodytes forsteri | reverse complement strand
TCCTGCTGGCCACACTATTTCTGATACAGGCCAGGATGCCATTGGCCTTCTTGGCCGCCTGGGCACACTGCCGGCTCATGTTCAGCCGACTGTTGACCAACACCCCCAGGTCCTTTTCCGACAGGCAGCTTTCCAGATATCTGGAAGGACATACTTGTTCTGATTCCCCATGAACTTTTAGACAAAATGATGTCTTGAGTTCACGCTAGCGTCACCCACTGCAAGTATCAATACACTGTTGAAGTCAAAACATTTGACTGCAGTACATTATTTTTATCTTTTCAAGTATTGCTACTGGACCTTCCTTACAGTCTTGGAAATAATCAAACAGACAATGGTCTATTCCCTTTTCAACTGTTTAAAAATGGACAACTACCAAAAAACCTTTGTTGTTTTTGTGCTTTGACATATCTATTGCCAAGAGGGGAAAAAGCCTTTTTCAGCTACATGTTTGCTTTCTCTGTGAGAGAGGATCTAATACATTGCTGCGTACACAGATGAATTGTCTTACCTGTAGGTGGAAAACTACGCTATTGCTTTCACAATCCTGTAATCCATTGGAGTGATTATGGATCATGCTACGATAGGTCTCCAGCACATCTGCCACAGCGATATCTTCACATTTCTACTAATAAAAAGCTCAAAGTTTCACCTTTATAAGAAATGCTAGAATTACTTCTTTGCTTTATTGCACTTCCATCCTACCTGATGTGACAGTTCACCGTGCATAACTGAGGAACTTCTCCACAAACTGCAGGAAGTTTCCTGACAACTATTGCCAACTTTATTGAGCTACTCAACACCATTTCTCCACTTACTCTGGAAAGCCAAAAGCCTTTTTTTTTTAAAGACATGTGTCTGGACTTGTTGCAGGATTGTTGACACTGCAGTTGCAATTGTGGTCTCAAAACTTGTAGGCACCAGCTAAAACCACATAAATAGTTGTTAGCGTCATTCTTAAGTGACAGTCACTCTGCCTTCCACCTCCACTGGACCAGGCCAAGGGATCTTAGATATGGTGCCTCAAACAGCCAGTATTTAAATCCCCCCCCCCCCAGCCAGTATTTAGCTTGCAATAAGTCTATAGGAAAAAGTCATCTTTCAGTTTGCAAACTTTTGCATGCGGGGGAATCGTTCCTGCAATTCCACAGCTACTCTGTAAGTACATTTAAAACATATTTATGTGCATTTTAGTACACATTGAAATAATTTCTGTGTAATGTTCATAAACATAAGACAACTCTTATTGGATTCAATGGTGCTGTATAAAGAAAAATGACAGTTCTTGGAGATGAAGTAAATACAACTTTGCCTACAGCAGAACAATGGGGTGGAAAAATGAAACAGCCTTTGGTAGACAAAGATACGTGGCCCACTCACTCAGCAGTTCTTTGGAGGGAAATGAGTATCCATGGCACTATGTGCAGTCTTTCCTGGATTTATATTTAATTATGGGTAGATCCTGACAGCTTAAAGGAGTAGTTTTAATCGGACTCTGATAGATTTACTATTCCATGGGGTTTTGTCCTGGTTTCGGCAGGGATAGAGTTAATTTCCTTTCTAGTAGCTGGTACAGTGTTTTGGATTTAGGATGAGAACAAAGTTGATAACGCACCGATGTTTTAGTTGTTGCTAGGTAATGCTTACACTAGTCAAGGACTTTTCAGCTTCCCATGCTCTACTGACTGAGAAGGCTGAAGGTGCACAAGAAGCTGGGAGGGGGCACAGCCAAACTGGCCAAAGGGACATTCCATACCATGTGACGTCATGCTCAGTACATAAACTGGGGAAAGCTGGCCGGGGGGGCCGCTGCTCGGGGACTGGCTGGGCATCGGTCGGCGGGTGGTGAGCAATTGTACTGTGCATCACTTGTTTTGTGTATTATTATTATTATCATCATATTATTATCATTTTATTTCAATTATTAAACTGTTTTTATCTCAACCCATGAGTTTTTCTAACTTGTGCTCTTCCAATTCTCTCCCCCATCCCACCGGGTGAGGGGGAGTGAGCGAGCGGCTGCGTGGTGCTTAGTTGCTGACTGAAATTAAACCACGACAGGTTTTTATGTGTATGTGGGGGAGCTGTGTGTTGTAGTTTTTTTCTTGAGGGAATGAACTACCTCAGTTTTCTGTTTTTTTACTCCTTTTCAGCTTAGAGATTATTAAAATTTATCAGTAGAAGTGTGGACCTTGTGTTGGAAATGTACACCTTCAGACTTATTTTTCTCCATTGCATATGTTTACCTCTCAAGAGGTTTACCTTCCATCTCCCACAGTGGAAAACAGTAAGATCAAGTCTGAAATGGAACCCGCTGCTCTTTCCAGCTCTATTAGAGGACTCTTCAAAATCCTCCCTCTGTAGTCACCTCAGAAGACATCAACAGCACAACACAATGAGAATCCCTCAGGCCTGCAGTCATCCTCTATTTATATATTTCCAAAATCGGATTAAAATTCCCAGAGAACTCTGCTGAAATCTCTAACTGGCATTGCATAGAGCAAAACCCTATGTGATGAATATTTGTTCTCTGTGTAGCCAGTAGCAACATTTTCCAAAGTTTTCTCCCTTGCATGCTATTTCCTCACCTGTGTTAGAGAGGCCTAAGGCAATATCATGTTTTCACAGGCAAAGTCTGAAAAAGGAAGATTTGTAATCTCTTTTTTAAATTTTATTGCAATTCTGAGACAAAAAAACGTAGCAACTTTTTCTTCTAAGTGTTTTGGTTAGTATTTGTTAAAAGCTGAGATTTTTTCAGACTGACCTCGCTTCCGAAAATAGGGTGATTTCTTGCCATTGCTTTGTGAGGGTCTGACTGATTGATTCAGCCCTCCCCTTAATCCTGCTACAGATGAGCGAGATAAGAGACATCCCCCAGGGCCACTGGGATCTGTTTCTGGCCTGGCATGAACTCCTCGCTCTGCCCAGAAGCTTCCCTCCCTGCTGCATGCTGTGCACAGCTGTTAGGTACCTCATCCTCCGGCACTCCTGCCATCTCATTTCATGGGTCCGTTCTCCCGTCCAGCCCCCAATAGGCTTGATTCCCACTCCTTATTCCCCCCGTCTTTCCTCCCCCGTTTCCCCAGCCTGCTCTAAGCACCACCATCTGCTTAGGTTTTCCCAGCTCTCAGGACACATACGGAGAAGAAGGAATGGGAGTTTTTCTCCCCAGGATGGTTCCCTTGCCTCTGTCCTGTTCCACCTTTCTCCCTCTGTCCCTTACACTCACTCTGTGGAGAGAATTGCAGCATGTGGGGAAAATCTCCTAAAATAAAGCTCAGGTGACAACTCAAATAGTGCAAAGCAGAGCAGATGATGTGATCATGTGATGATCAATGATCTGGACAAGGGGATCGAGTGCACCCTCAGTCAGTTTGCAGACGACACCAAGTTGGGCGGGAGTGTTGATCTGCTCGAGGGTAGGAAGGCTCTGCAGAGGGACCTGGACAGGCTGGATCGATGGGCCCAGGCCAACTGTATGAGGTTCAACAAGGCCAAGTGCCGGGTCCTGCACTTCGGCCACAACAACCCCATGCAGCGCTACAGGCTTGGGGAAGAGCGGCTGGAAAGCTGCCTGGCGGAAAAGGACCTGGGGGTGCTGGTCGACAGCCAGCTGAA
>NW_008794446.1:7613291-7614215 GCF_000699145.1 Aptenodytes forsteri | reverse complement strand
AGCGATAGGACGAGAGGAAATGGCTTCAAGTTGTGCCAGGGGAGGTTTAGATTGGATATTAGGAAAAATTTGTTCACTGAAAGTGTTGTCAAGTGTTGGAACAGGCTTCCCAGGGAAGTGGTTGAGTCCCCATCCCTGGAGGTATTTAAAAGACGTGTAAATGAGGCGCTTAGGGACATGGTTTAGTGGTGGACTTGGCAGCGCTAGGTTAATGGTTGGACTCGATGACCTTAAAGGTCTTTTGCAACCTAAACAATTCTATGATTCTGTGATACCTCAGCACAGCAAGTGAGGTACCAGGGAGGTGCCGCGCAGAGAGCCCCTCAGCAAAGTGCGCTCCCATGTCCTCTTCCCCCAGCTGTGACCTCAGGCAGCTTGGGGACACAGCATGACCACAGGCTAGGGTGACAGACCCCCTCTGCCGTGGGATCCTGGACAGCAGAGACACCTCTGTCTGGGCTGCAAATGCCTGAATTTCGGGGCAAGTGGTAGGGAGCGTGCAGCAGAAGCTGATGTCTGGGTCTAACCAGCATCATGCAGACCCATCCTCCCCCCTGGCAAGGCAGGGCTTCAGACCAAAACTGCTTGGAAAGGCCTTGCCCCAGGACATGACCTGGCACCTCCGAAATCCAGGCAGTGCTTCCTGGGGAGGCAGCCGCGCCCCTACGTCCCCCAAACCCCAGAAGGGCTGCTCTGTGGAAGGACCCAGAATTAGGTATTTCTGATCTCTTCATAATCGGATCTCCTCTGGTGCGTGAGGCGGCGCCGCACCAGGTAGCGACAGGGGGGTGTGTCTGGCGCACGAGGTAATGGCGAAGGGACCGTGGACCTGGGCTGCTTTCGGGACGAAGCTCTCAGGTGAGGAGGACGTGGCCCTGTGCACCTCTCACTGCCCCTCAGCCGACGGCGGATCAGGCAGGATCA
>NW_008794446.1:7601115-7612740 GCF_000699145.1 Aptenodytes forsteri | reverse complement strand
GGCGGCCTGCGCGGCTCGAGGCCAAGGCTGCCCCGGGGCCTGCTGACCTTGGCCCCCTCGGGGGGATCGGGCGGCCCGCTGGGGGTACCCAGAACGCCGTGGGGGGGCTGCGTGGGTTGTGTCTGAAATACCGCCGCCGGGGCATCCTGCTGAAGGCAGCCTCCGGGAAACAGCCGACCCCCCTGAGGTGTGGTTTGTCATCTCTGAACAGCCCTCTCTTTCAGAAGCCGTATGTTTGCGATTACGAAGGCTGTGGTAAAGGTTTCACGAGAGATTTCCACCGTGCTCGTCACCTTCTTACGCACACTGGGGAAAAGCCGTTCGAGTAAGGCCAAATTTTTTTACTTCTTAAAATGGATTACGCTTGTCCTTATGGAAATGAAGGGGAGTGAAAACTGATGTGTGGGTGGTACAGAGCATGATCTGGTATCGTGAGTACTGCCGTAACAGTGTGCACGCAGGGTGCGACGTGGGGAATCTCCTTAGCCTAAAACCTCCTGTCTGGCAGCGATCCATAATAGATGCTTAAAGGAATGAGCGGATCCCTCCCTAGAATACAGAATTAAAAGAAGGCAGGCAGTTATCTCCTACTACTGAGCCCTTAATAGCTGCATGTCATGGATTAGGAGCTAGGCGTTCCTACGTGTTTTATTAAAAATCTCTTCTGGTATGTTTTCCTGTGGCTTTTGATTGTAACTTAGCCTCTGGCATTTCATGTCTGTAAAGCAATTTTTATATTTGGGTTGTGAGTTTCGGTCATTCTTTGTGTATTCCTCTTGTCCAATGATTTCTGTATCTGCCTAGGAAACAAATCACTGTTTGAGAGTGATAAAAAAAAATGCAGTTCATTTGCAGGTGCACAGCTGATGGATGCAATCAGAAATTTGTAACAAAATCAAACTTAAAGAAGCACATTGAGCGCAAGCATGAAAATCAGCAAAAGCAATATGTGGTGAGTGATTACCTTTGATACTGTAAAGTGGAGGCTAAACAAGCTCCTTTTTGTGTATCTATCTAGTGAAATACTTCAACTTGTTATTATGCAGTACTTGTATGAGTTCAAATACTGTGATTGGGATTTCAGCAAACACATGTGGACTAGGCTGTCGTTATTTGGCCTCTAATGATAACTTAATTTCCTAAATAGTGCGACTTTGAAGGCTGTAACAAGTCTTTCAGGAAACATCAACAACTTAAAGTTCATCAATGTCACCACACCAATGAACCTCCCTTCAAGTAGGTGGATAATTTTAATAATGAACTTTAACAATTACATTTAAACACTGTAGATGAAAACAGGTGCCTTTTCTCAACCTTTTCATTGATGTGGCATTTAAAAAAAACTGGCATGAATTTGCAGTCATGGCTGCAAGTACATTTCTTGTACTAGTCCTTTGCTCAGTAGCCTGTTTAGAGAAACAGTTTTGGTGCTCTGTAACTTCAGCATTCCAGACATTTTCTTAGGGTTTATTACAGGTTCACAGGAAAAATAAGCAAAAAGCCCAGTTTTGAGTTCACACAGTCTGAAATACAAGCATGAGAGCTTGCACCGTAATGAAAAATGCAGCTACCTCTGTTTTCCAGTAAAAAGCAGTGGCTTGGCTAACACTGAAGTGAGTAGCAGCTTAAAAAAGGTGAGAGGCTTGGACACCAATCTGAGCAGCTGTGCATTGCAACTCCATTATTTACGTGACACATCAGTATAGATCTAATGAAAGCAAAGTTTAGTCTTGTGTTTCTTACAGGTGAAACACGCTTTACAGGAGTGTTCCCCTTAAGTGAAGTGCACTAGTATGGCTGGGTGACAGGCAGAAAAATACTTAGTGCTTTGCTACTGCTCTGACTGCTAGATCTGTACAAGCCACATAAACCTTCCACTTTCTCTTTTATGTTTGAAGAGCCTACTGTGTAGGGAGGATATGAGGCTTGATTCTTTAGCTAAAGCTTAACTTGCCGTATACGTGGAAATCATGCTATAATTTTAACTCTTGAGGGGATCAGAGTCCTCCATTAGAAACGTATTATGGAATTTACTTTTACAAGGGGTGGGGGGACATAGAACAGATCTCTAGACAAGGGGAAACTTGGATTATTTTGTCCACTTTAATTGTTCTTGACTTAAAGAAAAAAATACGTGGATGCAGTGAAGGAAATTAAACCAGTGTACTTTATACCTAGATGTAATAATGAAGGATGTGGAAAGTACTTTTCTACTCCAAGTCGACTAAAGCGGCATGAGAAGATACATGAAGGTAATACAGTTTTTCTTCTTGCCTCAATTATGTTTTGGCAAAGGAAAAGGGACTTCTTCCAGTACAGAGAGTATGCAGGGATGTATGACAGACATGGAAGTATCCTGGGCCTAGTGATCCAGACAGACAAAACAAGAAGACCCCTTTTGAATAGTCGAATGGGATACAATTGCAAGGCATTGCAGTGTTCAGTTACAATGTACTTGTGGCAGGCTGAACAGAGCTCGGGGTTCCTTCAGTCATTTCTTCTCCTAATGTGCTTCCTTGTCAATAAGGAGCCATCTTCTGGAGATGGGCTCATGGTTAAGGCACTAGCCTAGACCTCCAGGGGTTAGGATCAGTTGCCAGTTCTGCCACAGATTTCCTATGGAGCCTTGGCAAAACCACGTCGGCTTGCATTTTTAAAGTTATTAATGTACCTACGTGAAAGGTATTTTAAGTGGAATCGTCAGGAGGTGGTCATGTATGTTTGAGCTAATCCTGCTACACTCCTATCCATTCTTTCAGTACTGTTGACAGCTAGCCTGCTTTCCAGTGCTAGAGAAAAAAACAAACCCAAGGAACTGGGAGGAGTATCCAAAATCTGTGATTTGTACTGCATTCCTTTCTTAACACAGGGACTTGTTCATAGTTGTTTGACCTTCCCAGTCCTGGGATTTAAATAGCGTTGACTTTCTGTGGTTTGTTTAAAAACCATCCGGTCTGCTGATAGAATAGTAGAGTCTCTTTAGACTCAGGAATATTACTGTACGGTCAAGATCTTATGTTTTTAATATGTAGTACGAATATTTACATAGAAATAATATATATTGTTCCAGCTATTTTAACCTAGTTGAGTGAAAGTGTATGGCTGGTGAGGAAGTAGTTTTACTGAAGCAAGGGGAGACAGAGTTTCATAAAATCATTTAGGTTGGAAAGGACCTCTGGAGGTCATCTGGTCCAACTCCCTGCTGAAGGTGGGGTCAGTTAGACCAGGCTGCTGAGGGCTGCATCTTGTCAAGTTTTGAATGTTTCCGGGGGTAGGGATTCCACAGCCTCTCAGGACAACTTGTGTCAATGATACAAGGTTTCTTCCTTAAATCTGTTAGGACTTTCTCATGTTCTAATTTGTGTTTGTTGCCTCTTGTCCCATCACTGTGCAGCATGGGAGGAGAGGAGGAATACTGGCCTTTAATTTTCAAATGCTGAAAGGGGAGTTCCCCCTTGTAAAACTGGACTGTGTTTGCCAGAACCTTTGCAACTGTAAACATTTCCCCTGTCTAACAGGCTATGCATGCAAGAAAGAAAACTGCTCATATACTGGAAAAACTTGGACAGAGCTTCTGAAACATAATAAAGAAAGTCATACAGGTAAACTCCAAATGCTTTAGTAAATAGAGCTTAACTTTCGATATGAATAGGAAACAAACTGCTAATTTGAAGAGGAGTCCTTGCTGAACTCATTTCATCAATTTGTCATTGTGGCTAGACAAACTTGTTTACTAACACTATTGGTAAAATGGTTGTCACTCTGGCTAGACCTTTAACTGATGAAAATGCTACTCACTATACTAACTTTGATTTGTGATCCAGTAAATGAGAAATTATATAATGTAGGATTTCAGATCTGGATAATTCATACTGCATTACTCTCTTCCAGTCCGAGTTCTTTACATTTCATGTGGATTTTAGCATTGTTCTAGAGGACTACTAGGGTTTGATTCTGAGCTCCTGTAAGAAGCTGTTAATTTATACTCTGCCTGTCTCTCTCCCACTCAGAGCCGATAGTTTGCAATGAGTGTTACAAAACTTTTAAACGGAAAGATTACCTCAAGCAGCATCAAAAAACACATGCTGTGGAGAGGGAAGTCTGTCGATGCCCGAGAGAAGGATGCGGGAGAACTTACACAACTGTATTTAATCTTCAAAGCCATATCCTCTCTTTTCATGAGGAGAAAAAACCATTCTCTTGTGATTATCCAGGCTGTGGAAGAGTGTTTGCAATGAAGGTATGTATTTTTACACTGTCCTAATCTGAATCACATAATCTGAAATGATAAACCTAACTCTTTTTTTTTTTCTTCCCCCCCCCCTGCTCTTTATAACTGTAGCAGAGCCTATCAAGGCACACAGTTGTACATGATCCTGAAAAGAGAAAGCTGAACTTGAAAGTAAGTTATACTCTTGAAAAAGTCCTCTCAACCATACCCTGTCACTTCAGAGGAGGGTAAACATTATGTGTTTTAGAATGTGACTTCAAGCAGGAAAACAGGCCAGCTATTTACTCAATTTGGGAGATTCTTAATTTCTGAAGCTCCTTTAAATAACGCAGTGCTGGCCTATTCATTAATTTCTTCTCCCCTCCTCCTTCCCCCCCCCCAGTAGTAGTCTTTGCTCCATAGATAACTTAAGTTGCTAATTCTAGATTTGTTTCTGCCAGGCAAAGCGTTCTCGTCCGAAGAGGAGCTTAGCCTCTCGTCTGAGCGGCTACATTCCTCCTAAAACCCAGCCAGGAAAGGATGCGGTTGTGACAGAAAGCAAAACAATGGATAAGCCCATGGAAAATGAAATACCAACTGTTGAAATTCTGACTCTGCAGTAAAGGTTAACTGAGACAACATTCTTCAAGGAATGACCAGTGCAAAGCTCAACAATAACTTTATTAAGTTTATAGTTGGGTTTTTTTTTTTTAAATAAGAAATTAATATTGTTTACACCTCTTCATAAAGTCACTGATGCAACTCATTTGACTTCTGATCTTCATTCTCATCTTTCTTTACTGTACTGTTTTGCTGTTTTTCCATCTTCTGGTATGCTTTTAACTCTTTGTCAGACATGTGTCTCAAAATACAGGTACTCACTCCTTCTCTAGTAACTTTTGGCTTGGAAAGGTAAGTGGCTTTCTCAGACACAGTCTCTAAAATCTGATCAAAAAGCGTGAACTAAAAAGAAGGAGAAAAATAGGACTAAATGCACAAATACAGGTAGAGAAGTATTTCAGGCTGTTCTATAATGACACAATCTCCTGCTTGTGGTTTAGGTATTAGCTGAAACGAGCTAGTTGCTAGTCCTGGTTTGAGCAGTTCAGCTTGTCCTTTCCCAACCATTTGTTCTTTACTCATCAGCAGGTTTAGGAAAGTCACTAGAGGGACTAAGTCATTTCCTAACACTTAGGTTGAATTCCTGACTCATCCTGTTTTGCTGTTTAAAGGTGTCTGTGAAAGTGATTACAAATGCTGCATCTGACCCCTCCCCACCCTCCTCTTCCACTAGATCGGGGCATATTATTATGCAGCTTTCCTCTTAAGGGGCAGTATTGTTCTAAGGTTAGCAGAATGTGGTAGTATTGAACTGAGTGATACAGCGCATTCATATAACAAGCTGAACTCTTAAGCTCATAATTAAGCTTTTAAATTTAAGGACAACCTCAAGCTGGACTGTGTCACAAAATGTTCTGCTCCCTCCCATATCCAGTTCTTCCTCCTGCTACCCCTTCCCTATGAATTCAACTTCTATAAAAAGTTTTGTTCCGTTTGGATGAAGTGATATCAGTTTTTTTCCAGCAATTTAGTAAAGAGAATCATCAAGGAAACCTAATTCACTACAACATTAAAAGGAGAAAAAAAAAATCTTACACAGAATCTTTATAAAAAAGGCATTTGTGCAAATGACAATGAAGACAAGTCTCAAGGCCCTACAATTGTACTAGTAAGTGGCCACCAGCTCCCTAACATCTTTATAGGTGTTTACTTTGCCAGTCTTGGAACATCATTCCAGTAATTTTTCACATAGCAGTGGAAAAGTAACCTTAGCCATAGTTGCACAAATGCATCTTCAGAAGAACAGTTAGGTTATTGAAATAGTCCAGCTAAAATACAGCAGAAGTTTTTAAACCTTACTGTTAAACTTTTCAGTGAGTGAGCTGTCTTAAGGCATAGACAGGAAAATTTGACCAGCCCACTTAATAAGGTGGTGCTGCAAAGGAGTAGGAACTTCTTAGACTCTGCTGTCAAAGCCAGTATTAAAACTGCACTCTTAAGAAAGCATGGTATTTGAATTGTCTCTACGGGACTACTTTTCTAGAACTGCAGTGTTTGAACAGATGCAGCTTAGGTGGGGCAACCGTTACTTTCATGGGACACAGACCTTCATTTATTTTAGCAGTACATGATATATTAAAAAAACATGGCAGTACTGAATAGGGGAAGTTAATACAAGTACACCTATTTCATGAAATTGATAGGTCTAGCTTTCAGGAGTCCACTTACCATGTCTGTATTGCTATCTTTTGCTTGCCGGATGGTAACTTTAACACGGTATTTCTTTTCAATCCACTGTGCTATCTGTTTAGTCTTGGTCTCTAAGTCGTTCTTGGCAATTGCTGAAGAAAAGGATAACTCCTTCTGAACCATCCCTGTTTAAAACAGAACTAAAACTGTGTTGGCTTAACATCTGACAAACCTGTATCAGCTGCTCTCTTTCAACAGCCTGTGGTGCTTTGTCTGCTTAACTCCCTTCCCCCGTGCTGCTTTCTCGTACACGGACCATCCCAATCTCGTGGTCTCCGCATGCACCGCTCTCACCTTAGAAGGTGGCTACTTGATATCTCACACTCGCTGCCGTAATTGGGAGACTGAGTGCATGTTTGAGGCACGGGGAGAAGTCTCTTCAGGGTCAGAAGGCTTAAAGTATTTTTATTTTAATTTCAGTTTTGTTCATACCACCCATAATGCAGGTCTAACAAAGGTAAACAGGTAAGCACTGGAATTAAAGACTTAGTGTGCAATTCCTACATTCTGCACATAGTATAGCTGAGTGTAAAAGCTTTGAAGTTAGATAGGTCTTCATCTCTAGCCCATTTTCTTGAAAGGTGAAGTGCAATATTCAGCTGTAAGTATGATGCCTCGTAATATATTTGAACAATTTATGGTCTCTTCCTCTTTAGGGATTCTCTAAAGTAGTTACCATTTGAATAATCTTTTTGTAGTTTCTTGAACAGAAAGACTCACTACCACAGTAGTGCTCTCCTCTAAAATCAGAACTCTACCCAAAGCACAGATACCGTCGTTAGCCTGAGGATAAGAAAAGAGGATACAAGGTCAGATGCCTTTTCTAAAACCTCTTTGCCAAACTCAGTTTGTTGAACTGCTGGAGCAGGCTGACTTAAGAAAAACCACTGAAAAGCGTTGAATATTGAAAAGGTTGTTCTCTTACTCTGCACAAGAAAGGGCTCCACGCTTTGTCTTCCTAGCAGCAAACTAGGAAGAGAATGTTTCATGACTACTGGTGATGAAATTAGGTAATTATATCGGTGTATCTGGTGCTCGGTTTTTACAAACTGCCTGTCACTTTATGCCTTAGTAAAAGAACAGAAATTCAGTGAGTCTCATGGAACCAGAGTCTAGTTATATTCACTTAAATAAAAATAGATTTAAAAAAAAAAAAAGCCAGCAGATGCCAAAATAGTAAATCCTGCGAAGGCAATAGAAGGCTTCTCTGTGGAAGACTAGACTAATCCAAAATTTTATTTTCACCACTGCAAACCCTTAATAGGGTGGACTGCAGTGATGTTGCTTTGGATTTACACAAATGCAAGTAAGAGGGTTTAATCTGCTGAAACCACTTTTAATGCAGCATTTTTCAAAGTGCTCAGTGTCGTAGTGTCAACGATGTACATACCTGCTTTTGGATTTGCTTTTTTCTTCTCTGCACGTTTAAGCTGTTCTTCATGAATCTGCTGCCCGGTCATTAGTCTGTATACAGGAGGTTCTGCATTCTCACGAAGGAGAACTAGTTTCAGGTCATGTTGATCCATAAGTTTGAGTGCCTCTGCTCGGTGCATATTTCCTAAGCTCTCTCCATCCTGGTTGATTACATGCAAAATCCGATACGGAATTCTTCGCCCAACACTTCCAAATGCCGCTTTCCTTTTTGGTTCCGTGTGAGATTTTTCAGCTGTACACAATGGTTGAGTAAGTCCAAAAGCAGCTGACTTTCTAGGGTCAGGTACCACCATCCAGAATGGAGAAAAGACCCTCTTTTGTGGGGTTTGTGTCAGAAGAGTGCCAAAGAATCTTTTTGCATATCTATTCTCATTTCTGGTTGCTTGACATAAAAGCTTCATCACGCAAAAGGCAGTCATTCTGAGGAAGCAGGGAAGAAGAAAAAACAAGTTACCCCCATCAGTCAGATTCTTCTAGTTACATTGGAAAGACCTGACTCCAGTTCAGTAAACCCTCGTCCTTAAAACTACTTTCAAAAAGATGCATGGTGTTACTATACAGAATGAGCAATCGGCAGTAATTTTACAGTAACAGAGGGCTTTAACGCAGAGAGAAAACCTGACAAAGGAACAAAATTTATGAAGATAACATCAACTCTTCAGTATTTTAAAACTTGAGCCTGAACTCCTTTAAAGAATCTGATACTTCTAGTTCATTTCTCCTCACAAGAGTATCTACTCTTACACAGCTTTTTTGTGTACAGAGAAATTAGCCAATGGTCCAGAGGGAGAATTTGCTGTCAAATAAAAAGGTGTGTCACACTTCTAACAGTTTCAGTCCAGATTTTTTTCATGAAGTATCTAACACTAGGACTTTCTTCCTGGTTCTGATACTCTCCTTTGGAAAGTGTTTCATTTAAGCCACGTTAATTCAGAAGCTCCCTAATCACATAGTGAATGAAGTGGCGATTTGTGCAACGTCCGTCAGCAGCCATCCCAACATCTACAGTCTGACTCTTCTATGTTTTGTAAGGTTTTGGAATTTCAAAGTCTTGACCGTACAGAGTAAGACTGCCATGCAATATCTTCACCTTGGCATTAAAATGTGCCGAAGTAACCATTACTATACTTGAAAGTATGGCTTATCCCAGGGTTGAAAACTCTTCCATAGCTTGCGTGCAACTTGCTTCTCATAGCACTGACCCCAAGTTGTGTATTTTCCTCAGTTTTCCAAATGTCATTTTGTGGAAGTAATCCAGCTAGTTACTTGGTCTTCTATGGATTAAGCACTAATATTATTTCAGTAACCTTAAAAAAAAAAAAGTGTCTTCACTGTCTTTTAAGCTCAAGTTCTACTGATTCAGCCATGCTTCAAAGTGAAAACAGCACCTTAATTTTAAACCTATTTTATGAGACATTTAAAGTATCGATCGACTTTCCCAGTTTTTCACAAACATTACATTTAGGGTGGCACATTCCTATTTATAGTGAGCTGATTTTTTCCAGTTATCAAAACTGTTTAGATTTCTTACATACAGAAAGCATGCACCTAAGTAGCATTAATTGTTTGGAAAGTGCAATTTACTGTAGACATTTCACCAGAGCCATCTAATAAAAACACTGATAATTACGTATTTCTTCTTCAACGATGAAAAAAGCTTGCGGGGGAAAAAAAGAGAAAAATAGAGACACAGATAAGACTTGCCTGCAATACACGGCCTGGAAAATAAGCAACACGTTCATGTGCCTAAGATCCCCACTTGCAAATTAGAAGTTAAATAAATTGTTACAGACATCTATCCTGGCATGGTACTTGTGAAGCTACAGACTTTCAAAACAAGCCTCAAAATACACCAGTGCTTGAAATTTGAAGACTAGCGAAACTGATCTTTGAGACATTCCTTCCGTTATAATTTTTTCCCCATTCTGCCTGGTTCATGGAATCCCCCTGGCAATTTTGGTGCACCTGACCATTATTTGCATTTTGTTCAAAACTTCAGAAATTGGCTGTTTTTTAACAGCTGCAAAAACTTCAGAAATAAAGAGCAAACTGTGGAGTATTATCTGCAGTTTTGGTATTCCACGTTTAAAAGGCAGCAAGTACAGGAAAAGCCAAAGGTGATGCAGGAAACCAAAAACGTCATACCGGAGGAGTTGGCAAGAGTGTGACTTATTTCGCTTGGGAAGGAATTTGACTCCACTTTATACATACATACATACATATCACTGCGTAAACACGTATCCATGTGCATACATATACATGGAGAAGGTGCAAACAATCGGCAAGGATAAGGAACTATTTGTAATTCTAAGCAGTGCTGGCCCAGGAACAAGCTAAATGACCTGCCTGTGAATAAACTTAGTCTGAGCATGGGGACAGTTTGGAGCCTGGGACAGACTTCAAATTTTAGCGGTAGCAACAAAGCCGATATGAACCACTTGAAGATGGTACCGGATCAGTTCATAAACGGGGCAGTCTGACTCGACCGTGTGCTATAGCAGGACCCTGAACTCGGCTAGCCACAGGGCACAGAAGAGAAATACCAGGATATTCACAGCAGAGTCTAAAAACAGCTGGTAGAGCTACCGTCCCTTCCTGCCCCGGGCTCTGCCTCTGCCGAGTCCAGACCAGAACCACGGCCCCTGGGAAACACAGCTTCTTCTCGGCCATGGCGATGGTCCCACATCTAACCCCCCACCGCCAACACACAAGTATCTTTGCGCGTCATCGGCGTAGCCACACAAAAGCCAAGAAGTCCTTATTTTTAAAATGGTTTCAGAAACCAGCTGTGGATCGTGCGCTGCAGACTTACAGACTGTAATCTGGGTATCACTGGGGCATTGTAAAATACTAAAATTAAATTTATCTTGCATTCAGAGGAGCCTGGCTTGCCTTTGTCAGTTACTGACTTCTAAAACCAAGTAATAGTATCACAGCAATGGAACAATAGCTTATTTTAAAGGAATGTTAGTCTTGCTCTGCTAAATACATGGGTTTGCCTTTATTCCCCTTCGTTCTCTGTTGCTATTTAAATCTAATAAATCCTGCCTTAACTGTCCGAGAAAGAAAATGACCCTCTTAATGGAAGGTTTTTTCTCATATAATATGGCACGTTAAGTGTATTTTGCTTTGTGCATTTCCATCACTTACACAGACCGTGTATGAGCAAGGACAGCTGACTTTGCTGGGAGTTTTAATGAGCAGGCAGGCTACGCATGTACTGGGAACCGCAGACAAGGCAGTTGTTCCTGCACTCGCAGGACGTGTTTTGCTGCACATGCGAGTGCTTCAGTGCCTGCAACTACGTGCAGTTGTTACGGGAGATGTCTTGATTCTTGTAGGAGTTGCTGGCGCGTGTTTTTCTGTGCTGTCTCGTCTAAACGCATGCTGAAAAGACGCTGTTTTAATTATATGCGTGGATTTATGCGGGGCGGGGGCGAAGGACTGCGCGTGGGTGCCTAACCACGCGTGACTGACTGCGACCTGCTGCCTCCGTGCTCCCGGGTGCGCATGTCGGGGAGGTCATCGTGTCCGTGACCTTGTGACCGCGTCCCTCTGCGCGGCTCTGCGTGAGCCGGGCCGGGGGGTGCCTCGCTGCAGGCGAGGCCCTGGGGCGGCGGCGCTTGCGGCCTCGCTGCCCGGAGCTCGCTGAGCCTCCCGCGGCCGACCCG
>NW_008794446.1:7595637-7600288 GCF_000699145.1 Aptenodytes forsteri | reverse complement strand
GACCCGACCCCCCTCCTGTCTCCACCCGTAAGACCGTGCGGCTGCCGGTGTGACTGAATACGCGGTGGCGTGGGCGTGCGTCGCCTGCTAGGAGCGCTGGGAGCCGGCGGTGCGCGCTGTGCCGCGTGGGCCCTGCCAGCGGCGCGGCCTGCCGTGCGCGGGCGTGCGCGGTGTGGCTCTCGCGTGGTGGAGATGTGTCTGCAGGGGTCAGTAGCGTGTGCGTTTGTGGCGTGGCGTGGGTCGGTCTGAAAGCTTGTTGGGTGTCTGTTGCCTTCTCCAGTGGGCCGCTCTGCCTTAGGTTTTCAGGCTCCTTCTTCCGATCTGGAGATCGACAGCGTTGCCTTGGAAAGGGAAGCTGAAATTCACGTACAAACCCTAGGTCCCCAGCTGTAAGTAAACCACTAAGTGAGTAAAACTCATAAAAAAAATGAGAGTTTGCGGTTCTCCTGTTCTGTTGGGGCAGCGTGTCTGCGGAGAACATCATTTCGGGAGCTGAGGTGTTTGTGCTTACTGAGGGCTGCTGTTTGGCCAGCCGGGCTGGAGCTGAGAGCAACGCTTGGGCGGAGAGCGTGCTTGTGTTTAGAATTTGGTGCAAAAGGAAGCCATTGGGGGCAGCTGGGAGGGAGGCCTTGTCCACTGTCCTTCCTGCTTAAAAAAATCAGGACTTTTTAGCTTGTTTGCTTTGGGCCACACCTAAGTGACCCCCTCTTTCCTCTCTCCCCCTTCCTGCCCAGGAAGAAGAAATGCAATGAAAGTCTGAGCTTCATCCTTTTAGTTTGAAAGCTTTCTATTCTTAACTGTGGCCTTAGAATGGTTTAATTCCACGTTCTGGTTGTTTTGGTACAGTCTTTTTGGTACACACATGCAAAAAAGTCTGTCATTGCCTTGTGCTCTCCATCTTCGCAGAAGACGTCATATGGTAATTCTGTGCGAAACCAGAAGACTTTACTAAATCGATTCACAATCTCAAATTCATTCATAGCACCTTACTCTCATTAAAACTTCTTGCCTGCGGTAATGAATATGGAAAAATGCCATTAATGGAATTAGCTAAGTAGATGGTGAGCTGTGTCAACAGCCTGGCTGACAACTGTAGCTTCACCTATTCTGTGCAAATAGTGCCTGTTTTTTCCATCCTGCTCTTTTGTTCATTTCTTGATTTCACTCAGGCTTTATGCTTTTTACAGTTGTAAGCTCTTTGGGAACAGGGATTGCCATTTATTATATCAGTTAGCGTGCCTAAGAAAAACGGATCTCAGGTTGATGCTCTTGAAACATAAATTATTGAAATTCTACAGTATCCAGTTGTGGAGAGCGAAAAATTCCACAATAAGAAAAGGCGAGACAAAAATGGTTTTTACTGCTCTTTTCACGGTCTGGAAATCAAGTGTGGAATTTGAATAACCATGAAGGGAAGTTTTGGTAGAGCTGAAGCCTGGAGAGAGTTTGGGTTTTTTTTTTCATCCTCAGCTCTGCAATACGCATTAGAGGAGGGCTTGTCAGTGGCCCAGCTTGCAGTTAGCTACTGTTGCCTTGCTGGCAACCATCCCCATAAGGCAGATAATTTTCAGCAATGTTAGTAGGAGCAATAAAGCTAATAATCCTCTTCACTGTGATAAAAACTACCTGCATGAAAGCAAGGTACTTTGGAGCATACAACTTGCATTCCTTCCCTCTTCCCTTTATTTAATTCTGTTAAGTTTAAACCTGATGTTTGTTTTACTTCATGCCTTTCTAATTAAATTTAGTGTGCCAAGAAACAGTGCAGCCTTCTCATGCTGTTTATCCTCAATTAACTTGATCTTTCTGGGGGTTCATTGTACTCTTTCTCCTTGTCCTTTGTCTCATGTCTGTTTACACTGTAATTGTCCAGGGGTCGTGTTTTTATATGTGCTGTCACAGTGGGACTGCAGTCTTAATTATCTGAAAGACGCTATCATAATAAACGCAGTTAATAATAACTTTCTCCCTTCTATTTTGCCTGATGCACATCATCCTCTGTCCACCCCTGACAATACTCTCAGTCATTTATTTGTTTTTTAATTCCTAAATCTGCATCTGTCTTTTTTTCCATTTGACATTTAGTTTCCCAAGCTGGATAGCAAAGTTGTTGTTTTCACTTTATCATTTTTTGTGCCAAATCAAGGCCTGTTCTGCTAGACCTTGTGCCAAACCGTAGATAATTCATGCCTCAGAGAATTTAAAATGCAAATATATGAGAAGGAGAAAGGATGGTGGATGGAGAGATTTCTCACCCTCATACATGAACAGTGTAGTGATCTGCCGGTGTGGATGTTATTAATGTTACTGATTGATGCAAGACTCAAGATAATACTGGGAAGCTTCTTCCACATTCACAACTGATCTGTGGGGGACAGCTTGATTGTCCCCTGAGGGTGTTGGAATCTGGTTCCAGTCCTTCTGTGCTTTGGGGTCGATCTCCCCCTGAAGCTATTTGTTCTGGGTACAGTAAGCTGCTTGTAATGCCCAGCAGAGAGCGAGAATGCCCTTAGCTGGATGACAGAGTGCTCACCTGGACACCCAAGGCTCAAGTTTACTTTCATTCAAACTCCATCATTCATTTTGTGGGAGGAGGAAGCAAACTGCTGAAGTGCCTTACACCTGCAAGGAGCTCGTACCTGCTGGCTCTGGGTGGAGGACGGGTCTTACTTTGGTCCGCGGTGAACATCCTGCTGCTTTCTAAACTGGAGCTGTAGTTCTCAATATCTGGTCCAAAAAATTTCAAGTGCCAAACAAGATCATCGGGAATTTTTTACTGATATTGTTGGGTTTATGTAATGCCTGGGGCTCTTGGTCATGGACCAGCAGCAGTGGGTGGGACAGCAGGTTTTTTCAGTCTCATTACTAAATCTGTGATTAGTCTCCTGCACGCTCATGCTTGCAAAAGTACTGAGCATCTGGAGGGCCACTTACCCTGTGCACCTCTGTTTCCCTGTTTTTCTGTATAATTCCCTCCTTCGCAGGGCGTTTCGGTGGGGAAACTTTGGGGAAGACTTGGAGAGAGTCTCTTTCACTTCCCCAGCCCTGCTCTTTAGCAGCAGCTGGCATGGCTCGCCTCCACCTTCCTGCTAGTTATAACCATGGCCGTGTGGTTCTGCAGTCCCCTGGTTCAGAGAGGGGCCGTACACGCTCCTTAGTATTCCTTTTCCCGTTAGCATTTATAAAAGACTTTTGCACATAACTCAGATGAAAAACTCCCTTGTGCTGAGCTGAGCATTGCCATATGGCAGAGAACACGTCAGAGTAAACGCATATTTAAAGGACACAGAAATTCTGGGGATGTTGTCGGTCCAGATTCCTGGATTCTGCAGTAGCTCATTTCCTCCTTTTCCATCCCCAGCTTTTGAAAGTTGCTTCCTACACACACTTCTCTATTTTGTTCTAGCAAGAGACAGCAAAAAATTAAACCCAAAAATTCTGTTGAGTGGTAAACAGTCACTGCTGACTGATGCCCTGCACAGAATATATGAATACAGCTGAAACAGCTAAAGTTTTGTTTGGTTTCTGAGATCTGCCCCTGTTACAGGAATTAAACCAAATCTTTTGAAGATGCATGCTCTGCCGTTAAATTGCTTGGGCTGTTCTACCGAATCCAGGCAAAGAACTGATTTTGCTCCCTGAAAAGCAAGGCTGACTGAATTTATTAAAATGTTAATCATAAAGCAAGCCCGTGGGTCCCTGGGGCGAGACACAATTAAAGTTAAAACTTCCCAGCGTAGAAAGTTTTTTAACTGTCTAGTTTTACATCTTGACTGTAGGGAGAGGAGTTTCCACTGTACATCTAAGACATTGTTCTGCAGCCTTTGCAAGTTGCTGGGTTCAGCTGCGAAGATTTTAAAAGCTGCTTTTGTTGGCAGCCTAGGACACATCCGTGACCTTATTAAAGTGGAAGTGAAAGCTCTCCTTTTTTTTTTTTTTTGCAACAGTAAATCTACTAATTTTACAGTCAGTTGAACAGCAATAGATTAATTTGTTTAAAGTCTGCATTCACAAAGAAAACGTGAACTTCGCTGCCTTGAATACCCGAAACTACAGTGTGATATTTAAAGGGTAGAAACTATTACAACTTGCCCTAGAATGGTCCAGGCAGTTCCCTGTCACCTGCTTCTCAGCACAGGTGCTGACCTCCCCGTCTATTCTATCCCTCCTGACAGACTAGCAGCGAGGCTGGGGCTTTGTGTGCAACAGAGAGCGCTTTTCCAATGACTGGGCCAGTTTTCTTCAGCAACCACAGGAAGCAGAATAAAGAAAAGGTTAAGGGCCACCGCAAGGGTCAGAATGGGTTAAGTTTAGTTAACATCAGAGGTTATAGCTTTTAACAAGAGCATGAAGGAAACTTATTCGAAGATGCAATTTGTTTCTTCTTTGTCAACCATTATTTTTTTTTACTCTATTGATAGTGACAGCTTAACAAAGTTTTTATAGGCCAGGGTTTTCATCCTTTAGAGGATAAAGAACTGTGATGCAAAAAAGAGATGCAGGTGGAAGACTTTATAAAGCCTCCATGATTTTCAAATTGAGGGTTGAAAGTAGGCTCCCTGCGTGGCTAAGTCAAAAATAATTTGTAAATGTTAAAAAAAAATACACTTTACTGACAGAGGAGCTGCTTCCCCCCCCCCCCGTGTAACTT
>NW_008794446.1:7552350-7595449 GCF_000699145.1 Aptenodytes forsteri | reverse complement strand
GTGTTTTATTGGAGGCTTTAGAATCTGACTGGTTTTGTATGTATTTTTTCCCAAGGTAATCTTATTTTCTTTTTTATCTCCCTCTAAAGACGATGAAAGTCAAATGCCCTTAACAACAGTCGTCTTCATCTCCCTTCAAGATTTCTTAGCATATAATTCATGATACTAGGTTTTGGGGTTTTTTTTCTCCCAATTTGGTGAAGCAGCACGAACTACAAAACGCACTTGGCGGGTAGCTCCACCGTGAAGTTCTCATTCAGCTTTTTGGAATGCAAAGATGAGGAAAGTTTAAATCTTTCTGAAAACTATTGAAGAAAAATAATATTAAAAAAAATTCAGTAGGATTTTTCACATGTTTATACACAACAGCACATCTTCTGCCAATCTTTTCTTCAAAATTGATAAAATTACTGCCTTTTTTTTGTGTTGTTTTATCCTGGTACAAAGTAAAGAACTCAGATCTGAAAACAGATTTTAATTAAATCTGATAATAATTTGTAAGTACACACTATGCTTTTTGGAAGTGGTTTTTTTTTCTTTTTAGCATGTTTTCCTAAAGAAAAAAGCTTATGTGATCATCCTGTCTTCCTATCCATCTGTCTTTCTGCAAGTTCTCTCGGCACAGTTTTAATCTCTTGGACATTTCAGCCCAATTTGGCAAAGAGGGGCCTCAAAGGTATCGTACATTTGTAATGACTATTAATATTTATGTATTTCTAACAGGTTTTGTGAAAATTGATGGTCAGAGGAGACTGTCTTGTTCTGGCAAAAGAGTTCATCCAGTTGACCAGACAGCGTGTGTGTGTGGACTGCCCCACTTAACACACAGGTGTTATCAGGTCAGCTACGGTACGTGGTGCCTTTTGCCTCACCAGCTGCCCAGGGGGCTGCGTAGGGGCTGTGAAAGGCTGAGGGAGTGCTGCAGTGGGGGGTTTAGAGGTGGGAGAACTAGGACATTTTGAGGACAAGGGAGAGGCGTAGGGGACGTGCTGGGCGTATATTGATATCTTCAATTTTGGTATTTGATATTGTAGGGCTGTTGTAGGAGATAGGAAGAACAGCGGAAATTATTACGATGGGAACTGAGAGACAGCACAAACCTTGACCATTCAAGTATCAGTTATTTCATTGCTCTTGGGACAACTTTTTGTTCACTTACAGGAGAAATTTCATCTGATTTATGGTGTCTTTGCAGTCTGCGCGACCAAGGCTTGAAACTTCAAACTAACTTGCTGTTGCGTTAATTCAGACTTGTGCTGGGTTCCTGGCTGCATGACTGAGAGCTGATTTTGCTCTCCAGAGAGCTGGATTAGTCCTCTGAGATGCACATCACCACTTCGACAGTTCTGGGAGGATTCTTTCTGAAATCGGTTAGTATGAGCTGTTTTTGTTGGTGTAGACTAAATTCTTCCCTACGGGATGGCTAGCAGATCTGGAGAAAGTCTGTTCAGCTCGCAGATAGAAGTATTTGTACTGGCATGTTGTATAGATGTGTATATAGACTCTTGACTGGCAAAGGACTAGAGAAGGGAAGTAGGGAGCTGGAGAAATACGGGGCCTTCTCTGTCCCCAAAGATGGGGAAAATGGCACGATCCGGCTCAAATGGCTGAGGGCTGTGTATCCGCGCTCTCTGGCCCGCACACGCACAGGGGCAGCCTCCGCTGAGCAGGTGACTTCCTATGGCCTAACTGCAGTGAAAAACAAATGAGAAGTATGGCTCTCCACAGCCCAGACAAACTGGCCTGGGAAAACAAAAAAAACTCCCACTTACTATTCTGCTCATGAGCTGCTGCCAAAACTCAGCTGTGAGGAGAATAAGAGCATCTTTTTAAAAATGCAAAACTGACATTTTTTTTCCTCTGAGCTGCTCTTACAGCCTTTAAAGCGTTAATTTCAAAAGCTTCGCAAAGGCAGCAGGCATCAAACGGTCCAGGCTGAGTAGAAGCTTGGGGAGGAGAACTGCAAAGTAAGTTGTGTGGGTGATGGCTGCTGACACACCGAAGCAAGGTTATTTGATTGTTACAAGTCACTGATCATAGCTTGCTTTTAACGATAGAGCAGCAGAGAAGAACAGTTAGAGCAGCCCAAAGAGCCCTGGATTCATATAGCCTGAATTTCAGCTACATCTTTTGGCTCGTGCTTGTGTTGGCTGGGTGATTCTTGGCTTGGGAGTCAGGAGATGCGAGTTTTGACTGCAGTGCTGCCACTGACATGCCCTGTGACCTTGGATAAGTCACTTCATCTCCGTGCTTCTCCTCTCATCTTTTTGCCCACTTAGAATCTCTCTCCCTTTTTCCTTGCAGGGTCGTTCCCTAATTATACGTCTGGACCACGCCTAGCACAATGGAGCTGTGCTCTCAGGTTAGGCACTGCTATAATCTGAATGAACAATAAAGAAATACTGCACTGAGCACTTCACTAGGACTCAACCTGTTATCTCAGGCTTTCACCGATAACCTTAATAAAATAAAAGTCCTTCAAAAAACTAAGCGTTCCTGCCTACTGCTCAATTGCTTGCTTTTTGTGTAGCATCTTGAACATGAAAAAGCATCAATTATGATCCCTGGGTTGTCAGAAAATAATGATTTATAGTATTTCATGCTTCCTGAAATATTGGTAACACATTTTTTCTTCCTGAAATCTCAGCGGTAGCTTCAGTACTTCACTGTGCCTAATTTTTGTCAAACTGAATTATAAAACAACATGCCGCTATAGATCTTACTCATTTTGATATTTTTTCCTTAACTGTGCTCTTTTGTGTAGCACAAGAACCTACTCTTTTGTAGGTTCATGTGTCTGAGACTAGGGACAAAGCCTCCTCCAGAAAGAATTACACAGTACCTCTGAAATCTACTCTGTTTTATCCCCATAAGGGTTATAGGAACAAGTTTTTGGCTCCAGGAGAAACAGCTGTCTAAGAGAATTTACTACTTTGTGATCGAAGTGAGAATCAAAGAATAATTCAGGTTGGAAGGGAGCTCAGGGGGGGACATCTACCTCAATGGCATACCCAGAATTTTGGATTATGAGCTCAACTTGGGTGAAAAAAAGCCTTATTTATCTGTGAATCACGTCAGGAATCAGCAGGACCGAAGTGAATTTCAGGTTCTGCCCTTTTGCATTCTAATGAAGGATTGGGACCATTATGTATCCATTTTCTTAGAAGCAATTACAGTCCTACAAGCTCAGTCCACTTGAAATAAAAGGAACTAATCTGTATTTGAGTAGAAGGTTGAGAATTTATTTGTTAATAATTTTAAAGCACTTCAATTGTGCTGAGGCATCTTCACATTCCAAGCAATTTATGTATTTATTTGGATTCATACACCAGTGATACTTACATGATATCAGGCCATAAGTTATGTGCATAAATTAAACATGGATGATGGAGCCACAAGAAATGAGTCATATTTTTTTCTATAAAGAGCAGCAGGAGGTAATTCTTTCGATAAGAAATTCAGAAACCAGCTCTGCATTAACACATAGAATTGTACTCAGAAATCAAATAAATTATTCCCATATTCAGCTAAGATCAAGTAACTCACAAACATAGATGGTGTTAGAAGGACCGAGCAGAATTTATTCATGCTGTAAAGGCTCACATGCATTCATTCTATTTAAATTTGTCAAAGGAAAATCATTCTGCAAGTGTACTAATGAGAAGTTCTGTAAATGTTATTGACCATAACGGGATCTTAAAAAAATCTTAATTTACTAATCTGCAGCTTTACAGTGTTTCCCCATGTTCAAGGTAGTATAAGATTTGTGCCTGGTTCTGACAAGTAAGGGAATCAGCATACGTAGAGAAACTGAAGTTTCTTGTTTGTCTGCTTGTTTACAAGGAAATAGAGCAACGGAGCTGGAATTATTTTTTTTAACACCCAAACCTCATACTTATTCATCTGAACCAACGTGTTTCAACACGCCACTGAAAAAGATAAGAGTTATTGTTAGCTATTTCATGTCTGGGTAAAAATAAAGCGGGGAAAATCGCAGTATGTTTTCTTAAATGGCCAAAAAAGGGAAAAAGCTAAAAGCAAGCCTAGAAACCGGGCCAGTGGGTGCTTTATTTAGTGGTTCTTTTTCCATTAGCTCACCCTGCTTTTGTAAACTTTGGAGAGGAATGCCATGTTATAACAGTAACATTTGCTTTGCTTGTACAGTTACATATGTGGGTAATGAAAAACAGCTGTACTTTGTGAGCTTGAAATATAATTAACTGGTGGTCTAAAAGGTAAATGGTTTCTTCTAATTACGTCTAAAAACCAGTCATGAGCCAAGCCAAGTGATTTATGTAGAGTAACTGTAACAGATATCTGAGTAAATATATAGAGGCTATCCCTGCTTCCTTCTGTTATTTTAAAAGTATTAATTGTAGATCCTTTAAAATATTTTCAATAAAATTAAATTTTGGAAAAAACGTAGCATTTCAGTGAAGCCAAAGGCTTTGCTCTCGGATCCTGGCTCAAGAGGAAGGAAAGGCAAGTTCAAGTTTTCACTGCATCAGCTTCATACCAAAATTTGTCCTCTCACATCACTCCAGGCTAGATATGTGAACTTAGTTTTCCACATTCCCATGCAGTCCTCCCCAGCCATTTACAAACTGACTGCAGGACAAACAGAAAAAGCATACAAAATTTCCAAATTTGGATATTTCAATTAAACTCAATTATTAGCTTTCGGTTGGCAATCAAGGTATTTTTTGCACAGTGAACAAAGCTACTAATTTTTTCCTTGGCTTTTAAAAAAGATTTTGTCAAATTACAGACGCGAATGCTTTGATACGGAAATGCCCTGAGGTGCTCCGTACCTTCATTGCCCTCTCCAGGCTGGGTTTTCCAGCCGGACTAAATTTCACAACGTGCACCAATTACTAATTTTAGCAAACTGTGCCTCAGCAGTTAAGCTGAGCCTTCAAAGGATCCCCACTTTGAGTTCCTCTGAGTGTTCGGAGTGGCATGTCCCCATCAAAATGTGCTTTGCTTGGGACATAGCTCACCAGGACAAAAGGGACGGAGTATTCCACAGACAGGAGACGTCCTTTCAGTAAAAATGAAAAGCTGTTCAGTTTTAAATTGAAGCTTTCCATAAAAACAGTTTCAGTGGAAAATTTTTGGACGAGCCCTAAATAATAAGTTTGCCAGGAAAAAGGGCAGAACAACATTTGTTTATTGACCATATAAGCACTTATCTTTGTTGAAGTCTATATGGGTTGGAAATGTCTACTGTAGACTGAACAACTGTAGAGTCTTAGTTCAGTCGCTGAAATTGCATAATGTCATTTGCGTAATCACTCCCATACCAGTAACTACTTGATACCTCCGCAGCTACAGTGGTAGTTTTGTTGAATGCATAAAAGAGGAATTACAGAACCTGCTTCTCCTCCCTTCTCGGTTCCCTGTCGATAGGGAAGGGGCCCATTATCTGGGGCAGGCACCCAGGGATGCGCACTTCAACAAAGGGTTATGGTCCGTGTTCATTATATGCAAATTTGCTAGAACATTAATCTGCTAGGCATTAACATAATATCAATTGGTGCATCAGGGTAATTCTCATCTGTTCCAAAACATTCCTCGTGTAAGCAAAACAGTTTAGCTACGTAGAGAAATCATGAACTAATTCATTTTGGATCTAACCGTATCAAAATCAGCAAATATGAACCAGAGTTGAATATGACCTGATTATATCTGCAAAAAACCACTGCCTTACAGGCAGTTTATTCATTTAAATAATCAAATTAAACAAGATAGTCCTAAATGCATCTTGCTTAACTTGATTACTTAAATAAGCAGCCATCTGGCATGAATGACACAGATGAAGTTCTTCCTTAAATTTTTCTTCTTTTCATTTTTCAACACCAGAACTGTTTTGCATCTTGTGCTTATTTCGTGTTATTTCTCTGCTAGAGTATCTTTACATAGAGATTGGGGGCAGAAGTTAATAGAGATTATAATACAAGTACAAGCTGAACTCACTGTGTCTACAACTGGATACTGATCAGCTGAAGGGAGTACATTAGCATCCCTATTTATACAATTATTTTAGCCACAGGAGAATCCATTTGTTGCTAGAGGAATACAGCTGAAATCTATCAGGATTAGAAGGCAAGGAAGGCTGAGTAAAAAACATAGCAAGTTGAAATAATCCAGTTCTCTATTTGAGGTCAGGGTCCTAGCTTTGTTAAAAGTATTTTTGTCTTTTTGTAAAAGAAACAAACACTTTTAACTATTCTTTATTAAACAGAAAATGCTTTTGGGGTTACAAAGCATTACTTAAGGTCTTATTCTGAAGGCGTGTGTGTTTCAGAGCTGTTTTACACATGGGAACTGTCCTACTGACTTTGAAGGGATAAAAGGCTTGAGAAAAGTTATATATGCAGAAGAGTGCTTAAGAATTGGAACTGTCAGTGGGCTCATTGGTTAGTACCTGCACGTATTTTTGCTTAGAGCTTTAGGTAATTATAGTTACAAGAATTGTACTACAGTAAAATTAGTAAGAGCAAATTGTGTTTAATTGGGGTGGAATGTTTTTTACAATGACCTTATGTAGAGTCTCCTGCTTACAAATGTGTCCTGTGCTCTGCAGTATCTTGAGAAGAGAGGACCCTCAATTTTGATACTTGTGTAATATATGTAGGAGCAGAATGCCCAGAAGTTGATTCCTGTGCCTTGAGGATGCAGGCCTGTGGAGCTTGACCTAGTTTTCAGCCATTAAAAAGATCAACACATGTCAAGCCTGATAGTTGGGTCTCTAAGATATTCCCAATATTGATTTCCACCACACACCCTCAGATCCCACCCTCTTTGCTATGTGACTTTGGAAAGCCCACGTGTATGGGTGTTGCTGTGGTATTTACACGATACATGCCCTGGCGTTGTCAGCTGGATAATGTGCTCATCTGCCAGCTGTATTTTGCTGTGTGTGACCTGACTATCGCTATTCCCTTCCCTGACTGCTCCCGTGTTGCAGGTGGAGGACTGCCCATGTAGAAAGGTATAGCAGCTTATGTGGGAAGTATTGGCAGTAATGGCTGTATTTGCATTTGCGCTACAAGTGTGTGATGAAGGAGGAGAGTTGTTAAAATAATACTTTTTCCTTTGTCTCAACGTGCAACATATGGCAAACTTATAAGATACTCAGTGTGGGCAGCTGCGTGTGCTGGCAAGGTGACTTAATGAGGAGTTAAGATTCCTGCATTTAGTATTTGCCTCCTTCTACCCAAAAACCTTTAAAAGTCATTTCATTTCTCTGTGCTGCCATTTTCCCTCCCACCTGTTACCTTGTCAGGTTAGCCAGCAGGCTCCCTGAGGACTTTTCACTGCGGTTCACTTGATGTTCATACAGCGATGTTCATCATGGGGATATGGTTACCATGGCATGAAAAAGGGCTGTCCATCAACTGAGCCATAGTCCCTGACTGCACAGCCACTCCTAACCTGTGGGACGCATGAGGAAAATGTTTTAACGTAAACCTAAATGAAAAAGGTTCAAGTTAACACAGTTGATCAGTTTTGGCACGCCAAGAGCTTGCCATGTTCACCCTGGCTCACCTCACTGAAGAAACCGGGCAGGTCAAGGTAACTCTGTGGTGCATCTGAGTCCTCCTGTCCAGCCAGGATTTCTAGGTACTGCTGTCATATGAGCAAGTATGAAACTATCCTGAGCAAGGAGAGCTGTAGAAAAGGAATTGAGTAGTATTGCTACACAAATGCAGTTTCCTTTTTCTAGGTCAAAATACACTTAATATCAGAGTTATGTAGGAATGGGTAACTAGAAGAATGTCTCGTTCCTCTGGTTTATCAGCTTCAGAAGATTTCTGTCATGTTCTGAATATATTTTTCCTCCTGCAGCAAAGATTCCAATATGCAAGGAAAATAAAACAGCAGGTTTATCTCATTCCAAAGATATTCTGACTTTGTCAATTTGATTTTAATGTAAATACAAGAATGAGGTATCCTTTCCATTATTAAGTTAGAATAACCTTCCCTCCTCCCCACCCTGCCCATACACACCCCCCCTAGTGCTGCTGGTTGTAGTAATTAGCTCAATGTGCTAATGAGAGTTTCCAGGGAAAATGCTGACAGGATTAATTAATGGATGAATTTCACTTTAATAAATGTATAGGCAATTTTCTAAATGCAGATGGCACCATCCACCCTGATAGGGGCTAAGCCTAGAGCTACTTAATACAGTAAGTGTCTGGGGAAAGTGGTTAATTTGTAAAATGCTTCATGATACTGATTAGAAGAGAAATAATGCTTATGTTTGCTTCCCAATGCATTATTCATTTCTCAATGATTTGGAAATGTGGCATCCTTTTATATGTTCAGTGTTTCCAGACCTGTCCATTGAATCACGAGAAAGGAACGAACGTGCAGTGTCATTAGAGCAGTCTCACATGTTTTTCCTGCAGGCCTGTGCCTCCCGTCAGTCATAAGGTTTATTTTGTATCATAAAAGCAAAGCATAGCATCAGGACCTTCACTTTGGTTGTAACGCGGGCTAAGGAGTGTGACATACATTAAAACATTTGATTGCAAGCACCAATCCTGCCCTTGCACATGTGCTTGACAGCGCCTTTCCGAGCAGCGCAGCTGGATCAGAGAGGGAGAGGTGTGCTGTGCCCACCCACTCTAGGGGCAGTCAGGATCTAGCAGTCCTGGAAAAGAGAAGGAAAAATCCTGAAAAACCATTCATTATTCTCTTTAAGTTCAACCATAATATGATGGTTGAACTCAAAAGCAGGATGCCACATAGGATGCATAAGAACTAGCAAACATCAGGAGGGTCCAAGCTCCTCCGTAAACGTGGCATTTATTAACTTAATTTTGTCAGGCTACATTCCCAATCTTAATATGAGGACGGAAAAAAAGTTCTTGCCTGTCAGATCCCAGTAGATTTCAGTATTTTGCAATTTAGTTTCCTTCTGACACAGTAATCGGCAATGTAAACGGTTGATTACTTTTTTTACCATGTCTTTCTTAGTTACACAGATGCTTTTCTTTGAACAGAGATGGTCACGTACAAATACACCTTCTCTTTCGGAAAGCTCAAGCCAGCTGCCGGTGTCCCAATGCCAGGTACTGGCTGCGTGTGAAGTATCACCTCCAGTCAGAGACCTGGGGGCAGAGAGCAGTGCTTGACATCTGCGACAGTGATCCTGAAAGGGAGGGAGGGACACGCGAATGGGTCTTGGGAGAGACTGGCACCTGACGGTGACTAGTGATGGATGCTTACGGAAGGATGTACTAACAGCAAGTAGAGAGATTCTTACTTGGTGTACCTTCTGGCTCAGGAATAGTTGTGTTTGTGTGCATTCATGTACATGTTTGTACTTATATATCCATTCCTGCTTATATACCTGTGGGAACATGTATTTCCATTTTCTTGAGCTAGAGGTTGCATTGCCATCTCTGTTTGTAATAGCACTTGATTTTTTTCTTATGCTATTTGTATCTAATCCCTTTTACAACCCATCTGTGCCTGTCTCTCATATCTTGTGACAATGATTTCCACAATTTAAGTAAAACAGTACTTTTCTGTTTCTTTTAAAACTTATTATTCTTTGAGAAATACCAAATAGCCATTCTTTGAGAAACAGCAAAGAGCCATTCTCTTTTGTTTTCTTAATGTCATTCATAACATCTCACTGTCTTACCCCCATTCATTCATTCTTTTTGTAAACTTCAGTGTCCTCATATTTGCGGTCACTTCCCATAAAAGCCATTCCCATAAAAGCCATTCCATACCTTTAGTATCCTTATCTCGTTGTTTGTCAGTTCTAGCACATGCTTTTAAGGTAGGGAGACCAGAACTGTGTACAATATTCAAGGTCTGAGCACATCCATACTGTGGCATAATGGTGTTTTCTATTTTGCTCTCTGTTCTTCTCCTAATAACTCCTGACATCATATTTACCTTCTTGACCACCACTGAGTAATGAGCTGGTATTTCAGAGAGCTATTCAAAGATCTCTTCCCCGGTGATAATAGCTAATTTAGAGCCCATCACTAAGCATACATAGTTAGGATTGTTTTCTCCCATGCACATTACTTGGCATTTATCAATGTTGAATTTCATCTTCCATTTTATCCTCAAAGTCACTCCACAGCATAAAATCCATCTGCAGCTCTTCATAGCCAGTTGTCATTGTTACTCCCTGACAATTTTGCAACATCAGCAAGATTTTTTACCTCACTATTCACCCCTTGTCCAAACCACTTATGAAAATGTTGGCCAGCACAGCTCCCCAGTGGTTATCTCCTTCATTGTGAAAAACCGCCTCATCTTTTCCACCTTTTGTTTCACATCTTTTAACCACTTTAGATTAGTTATTAATCCTCATAGGAGGATTTTTCATGACAGCTCCATTTCCATAAGAGCCTTCATGAGGGACCTGGGTGAGAGCTTTTTGGAAAAAAGAAAAAAAAAAAAAAAAAGTAACAGCACAAAGTTCCTTGTGCGCAGAGAAGAGAGTACTTATGAAGGTGGGTGAAGCAAAGCTCCTACTGACCTCCTCATACCTGAAGGTAAGATGCAAGCGAACGGGAAATGAAATGTCTGAGACTACTCTTTGGATGAAAAGACACTCCACGGAGCCAGTCAGAGCTGTTTGGAAAAAAAAAAAAAAAAAAAAAGTAACAGCACAAAGTTCCTTGTGCACAGAGAAGAGAGTACTTATGAAGGTGGGTGAAGCAAAGCTCCTACTGACCTCCTCATACCTGAAGGTAAGATGCAAGCGAACGGGAAATGAAATGTCTGAGACTACTCTTTGGATGAAAAGACACTCCACGGAGCCAGGGTGTTCTTCCAGGCAGCCAGGGAATCTCAGTCCTTGCAGAGCTTCAGACCCTGACTGGAGAAGGCCCTAAGAAACCCATTTCAGGTGTTAAATCATGCTTTCCAGTAGTCAGTGCAAAGTCCCAAACCTCCACCCACAGCAGCTGCAACTCTGGGTATTTTATTTGTCAAGCTCTCCTGTAACTGTCCTGGCCAAAGGTAATGTTGGTCTAACCTTCTGTGGCGGTCCCCACGTGCAACCCAAATCATGTCTTTGAGCAGCACCTGCGTACGAAATCATTTCATGTCCTTCATTTTAGATAGCAAATTATCTTTCTCTCAGACAAATCTGATATTAATTGTCATTTATTACCACAAATTATTGTCGTTTGAGATGGTTTGCTATTAATGGGCTGTAAAAAAGTGAATCACTGTTTAATTCAGTCTGCCATTTCGTGATTTAGTCATGACTTGCCTGTGTCCTCAGCCCAGCGGCAAAGTTGATGTATGAACTGCAGTCTGGAGAGTGCAGTGAGCTCCCCAGGTGGAACTGGTGCTCTGGGGTGCAGTTCATCACCCTGGTACACCTGGTAATGGAGAAAGTGATTTATGTCTCAACTGAAAGGGCACAGCAATGTGTGCAGATAGGCCCACTGAGGAAAGAACTTCAGCTCTTCGCTGATTCTCTCACTGCTCCATGTGCACCCACCTTGGCAACAACTCCCCTGGGCTCAGTGCAAGACCCTGAGCCAAACTTGAGCAGCTGTACACTGTGTTCACCCCATCTTACTCCTCCCTGGGGGCCCACCACTTTCTTCCGAACTCAAAGCTTTGCTCAGACTTCAAAGACATGTAGTCTCAGAGGTTAAAAATATACCTGTATTCTTTGTCTTCAAATAAGTAAAGTGATCGTTTTCAGAATTTCATTTACAGCATTTGTTTTATTACTTACTTATAGAGCTTAATTTACTTGGAAATAAAGGTCATAGACCAGAACTTCACAAAACAGTTTATATTCCATGTTTATCTCTTCAATCTTCATCACAAAGTGTGACAATGTACATTGCATACTTCCTCTGTCTTTATCATACCAATCTTAAAAGAAACCCAACTCCTTTAAGAAGTCTTATATCATTAGCAGTTCAACGCAAATTGCACGAGCTAAGCTTGAAGGGGAGGGTTGAAATATATTGTAATTAAGGTTGAGAAGTCTTCTGTGGGCACACACATCTCACTTCAGTCCTGACTTACACTGCTCAATGGTGTTACTGTATGAAGCAGTCTCAGCAGCTGCTGTAAATTGCATTTCTCTTGTTCCAGCCCATGCTATGTCATACCACCCATTGAATTGTGCAGGAAATACATCTGTGCTGTGAACCATGACTGAAAAACCAGTATCTGGTTTAAAAATTAATATTTTTCAGGTTTTTTTAGAGGTGAGGCCAAGAGCCCTGACTCGGTTCACAATATGGCTGCAGAATGGTTGCTCCAGAGCCAAGACGTGATGCAGTATCAGGTGGGCAAAGGAACGTGCTGCAAGAGTGAGGGGGCAGAGATGCACTGCTGCTTACCACAAAGCCACAGCCTCATGTGGAGACAGTTCTCCATCAGCCACTGCTTTCATCTCCTTTCCCTGCCCTTTCGTTCCCACCCACCGTGCTACCACCTGCGCTGTACTGGCACAAGTGGTTTTGTGACTGTGCTGAGCCAGAGAGCTGATACAGCTGAAAAGTGACTTTGCAAAACAGTGGGTTATTTTCCATCCAAATAAGTACAGTGGCCCTGGTCACCCTATGCTGCACAAATGACTGTGCTGGCACAACCGGTGGGCACAGCAGAGCAGAAGCAAATGCTGAAGATGGGGTTGGGAGGAAATATGAATTGATTGTCGTGTTACTGGCAATGTAGAAATGTACATGATGCAAATATATTTGAAATGTATACAGCCCAAGAACCAGCCTCTATGCCCTCCATGTCCCCCACGGTCCTATCACATACCCCACAACCAGACACCAGGATGCCTCACGCAGCAGTGCCCCATGATCTCTCAGATAATGCCCATGCATGGGCAGGTATTCATGATCAGCTGGCTGGTGGTAACACCCTCAGCGGTGGCGGTGCCTTTGCAATGGTGGGATAGATGACATTCTGTCAGACTCCAGCAATACCAAGAAACATGCCTCAGTACCACGCAGTGTCACCGAGGTATTGCAGAAGTGTTTCAGGTGGCTGTGGGTGGGGGCAGAGAGCTTGCTTTGTCTCCTGACTAACCTAGTGCCTAATGGTGGAGGCAGCAGAACAAAGCAGAGCCTGTCTCCTGAGAGGAACGCACCTGTCCTGGGTAGGTGTTGCTGAGACTGCCATAGCCTGAGGGCCTGATTGTTTGGTATCATGAACAGCAGTGATACTGCTAGGGTGTCAGTGTGCCCCCATCACTACCCTGAAGGCCAGGGAAGAGCCCACGCACAGGCAGAAGAGTCAGTGGCTGCTCCTGACGTCTGAGACTTTCCATGTACCTGTAGTTGTGTCTCTCATATAGACTCCATGGCTGTTGTGTATATTAAAATGCACAGTTCAAACACCACAGTGGCACACTAATGCATTCATATTAACACCTTTTTCTCTGGTCTCCAGCTAAAAGCCATTTCCAAGATACAAGACACAGGACAAAGTCAATGTTGCTGAGCAGGTTTCCATGTCAGCTGTCCATGTGTGTGCACCTCTCCTCACTGTGGGCCAAAATAAGTCAATGCTCCAGCCCTCCCCGTGAGCTCAGGGCACACATGACAGATAAGCTGTGGAAGCTGACAGCCCGTGACTGCCTCTGAGCCCTCTGCCTTGGCAAGGTGACTGTCCCCTGTGTGTGTGCCACTGGGGCTCTGTGGGGGTAGGGACCAGCAGGTCCTTCCTGCACCCCTGGAGCAGGCAGGTCAGGGTGCCCTCTGGCATGGCAGGAGCTGCTTGTCTCCCCAAATGCAGGTAAATCAGAAATCTGGATCTCTAGACAACTTTTGCTCCAGTTCCTTTCCTTAACCTGTTGAAGCAAGTCCTACCATCCCCACATCACCCAGCGTTGCCCCGAGACTCTCTTTGATCAAATCATTTCTCAGTTTAAAGTCGTTTGTTCCAAACTGGCTGTAAATCATGCAGGTTGAATGTGTCTTCCCCCAGATCTCTCTCAGGCCAAGAACACCCAGGTGGACAAAGCACGATCCCCAGCCCTGAGGGCAGCAGAGCTCTGGCGGCATCTAATGTGGCTGAAGCGCTGGGACATCCCGGGCATGGCTTGGCCACCAAGGGCACAGAAGCTCTAGAAGATAACAGGGCACCAGAGGGAGGCTCAGACTGCCCATTGCTGCCTGTGCACACAGTGTTAAAAGGAAAAGGCAACCCGCTGTCATCCATCGGGCATGAAATATGCTCCATGGCAAAGCCTTTCCAAGGACATCTACTCACAGGGGCAGCAAACGTGGACTGCAGCCTCTGGTCCCACCTCTGCAGCCTTCTCAGGAGGCTTCTCTGGAGAAGGCTGTGCAGAGAGAGGAAGCATTGCTGGGATTAAAAAGTTCCATCGGTGTAGGGGCCGTAATTACTGGCAGATAATCCGTTCATCTGGTCACATCACAAGTCTGGGATGGGCAACTGTGTTCGCTAGTTATTTTTAGTTGCTGTTGTGGAAGGGGACACACTTTTGTCCATCTTCAGAAGGGAATGGTGCTGGACTTCACCTGGGGGAAAGGAGAGATGCTTAGAGAGAATTACAGAGGCTTCAGCTCCTCTGTTAGTACAACCTGGCACACCACGTGCTGTGGATCATTTTCCTGGGAAAGACACTGTGTCTCTGCATCCAGCCTGAAGAAAGATGTCATAAACAGCTGTTAGCCTCGTGTCTGCAGGTTGCTGTGCACTGCAGCGAGCTGGTTGTCAGCTCTGCACCAGGTTCCTGCTGTCTGCGCTCTTTGAGTGGAAAAGTCCTTGAAAATGCATCCATTTCTTAAAATGGAGAGATTTGATGGAATTCATCTAACAATAACTATGTAATAGGATCAGTTTGGTGTTGTTTGGTTTGCTAGTACACTAATGTATTTGTCACTGTGCTCACAAACTTCCCTTTTCAGTAAGCTGCACATTGATCACTTCGGATTTGGGTTTGCTGCTGCTTGAATTACCATGCTAGCACGCGCCTCGGAGTGGCTTGTGCCAGGCTGCTTGCAGACTTTTAAGACAGTCTCATTGCCCTGATCTTAACATGCTCACATCAGGGCTTAACGCTCTCTCTGTAAGCAGGGGGAAAGGAAAAATACTCGTGGGGGTGGGAGGAGGGGATTTCTTCATCACTACCCAGGTTGTGCTTCTGGGGTGTAGAGGGAAAACTTAAACCCGAACTCTGAAAAGCCCAGAACAACCTAAACCAGTGACCACATGGTTTTCTGGGTTATTCAGGCTGGGATCTGTTGCAAAGCATCAGCTTGATTGACAGGAAATCTGATCATGATTTTCTGTGCCGTATGCCATGTCAGAGAGACCCGCCAGGTGAACTGGGGCTTTCTGGGGGTTGCACAGGCAAAGGCAGGGGCAGGAGGGAAGAGCCAGCCGTGGCGATGTTGCTGCCCTGCATCTCCTGCTAAAGCATGGAGAAATGGGAAAAAGCTCTGTTCTATCTTCCTCTGTACCCTCACCAGCGTGCCTGCAGCTTTTCCGCCGTCTGTTTCTTTCCTTAACACACATACACAGATAAGAGCAGTTCTGGCAAAAGGCCGGATGAAGGATCTAAAAAGCACATTCCTTTCCCTACTTGGGTCTCTTCTTGCAAAAATAATGTTAATTTTTATTACTGTTACATAAGGTAAATGCTAAACAGCATCCATAGAGGAAAAACCAGAAGCCAGGCCCGTGGCAGAACAGCTGAGGTGCTAGACGTGGGGCTGGTTGCCCGGCGAGCGGCTGACGCTTTCTGGCTGGGTCTGCTGTTCTGCACCGAGGGCGGGCGCCGTGTCCGTGACTGCCAAAGCTGGAGCTAACCTCGATCTGTCTTTACCAGAGACAAAGATGAGTGTGGATATCTGTGGGGTTTCATCTGTTTATAGTGGAACGAGAGGAGTTGGTATTTAAGGATGCAACTGGCTCCTGTGATAAATCTCTCCCTTCCTGCCTCCACCACACTCCTGTGCATGCAGAGGACCTCACAAAAAAATCCTGGTTTCTCAGAAATTTCACAGGGTATATTTAAGTTACAGAGCTAAAAGTCTGGAAAAATCAGCAACGGTGCTACAGTTGTGCTATTTAAGTGTTTTCTCCATCACAGTCCTTTCTGACATGTACCTTAGGTACGTGCCCAGGTGAGCTCCCCACTGACCTAGCTCTTCAGCCTGCAGATCCTTCTCATAAATTTGCAGTATTTAAGGGCAGAAGGGAACCTCAAATCGCCTGGGCGGACTGCCTGTCTATCGCAGGCTATTACATTGCATTTGCTTACCTCTGTCTGGAGCCCAATTACTTCTGTGGGAATACAGGCATCCGGCCCTGAGCTGGCGATAGCTATTGCCTTTGGCACTGAGAGTTAATGGTTAAGCACCCTGGCTGGTGGCTGCACTCCACTTCCAAGCTGAATTTGTGTGACTGCAGCTTCATTCCTTAGTTCTTGTTATGACTTTCTCCTCTATATTATACAGTCTCTTTACAACCCCTATTTTCTCGCTGAACAAGTTCAAACAAATTGTAGCAAGGTCAGCTCTCAATATCCTTTATAAGCTCTTCAGATTTTTCACAGCAGCATTTTCTCCAAGTCTTGAAATGTTTTTTTTTTGGTAACTTCTTAAGTATTGAACACCTTCCAAAACTGCAGAGGCCAGAAATGGATACAGTGTTAGTATGCATGGTTAAAATAGCCCTTTCAGCCCTAGCTGGACATGCAGGGGTCACAAGAGCCCTTTAGGCACACAAGGGATATGTTTTCCTACTTTTCCCCTGAATTCCTCATCCCTCCTTGGACACAGCCCCGCTGTCCTGCTCCCTTCCCTACCACTCTGCATCTGGCTCTGGGATTCAAAAGCCTTTTCTTCATAAGGCTCAGCAGACTGAGAATTCCAGCTTACGGTGCACAGCTGTCCTGTGCCTTCCACTGGTCCCTGGGCCACCTGCTGCTCTCCTGGCCACCGAGGAGACCACCAGACCCTGCTGACTCCCGGCGAAGCCACACCATCCTGCACGCACTCGCTGAGTGCTCCAGTGCTGCTGGCAGCTGCTTGCTGAGGGGTCAGCAGCCGGCTCGTCACTCCTTTCAGGTGTGAAATTTCTAAAATAATTTCTAAGAAATTGCATTTAGCATCTTTTAGAGATGGAACAGTGCAAGAATCTGGCCATATAATGGAAAATGCAGGACAAAGCACGGGGACCAAAGACGGTAACGAGGCAGAAACCAAACTGAAGGTCCCAAGGGCTCGGGCATGCATCTGAGTGACTGAGCTCACCAAGCCCCTGCCGTGTGCTGGCTGCTGGGCTCCGGCTGCTCCTGGGGGAGCTTTTAGGCAGTGGCAAGGCGAGGCAATGGGTGTCAGTCTCTCTGGCAGGGACAGAGGCCAAGCCCAACCACGATGTCTCGCCTTTGATGAGTGGTGGGAGAACAGGGTCAGAAAACTGCTGCAGCCCAGACAGGATGGTGTAACCTGGCCCGGCACACTCGCCTGGTTGGGTTTCACATCTGTCTTGGGGTCCTGAATAATTGCTGTGATTTGGAGAGGTCCCCCAGTAGCTGCTCCAGCATTTCATAAATCCTCATTTAGGAGGTTGCTGTAGAAACCCATTTAAAAATCATCCTGGTGCAAGAGTTCACTGGACCTTTGCTCTTGCCCGTGCATCCCCACGCAACCTGAGCACCTCTAGCCTTTGGAAGCAGCTGTGAGCAGGGTGGATGGTTCAGCCTTCCCTAAACGGACGGATGCATAGTCCATTTGCACTGGTGCAAATAGATGTAGCTCCCGTTAAATTCAGTGCAAAACCAGGCATATAAACCAAAGCCGAATTTCTTCAGCTGGTGTCTCTTTATTATGTAATAAATTCCTAAATGGATTGTCAGATTTGATATTCTCTCATAAATGTCTAATTAAGGAAAAAGCAAACCTCTGCTTCATAAAATCCCTGACTGATAGTACTAATAAAATGTCATAAATACAATGAATGTTGTGATAATGCTTTTAGAGACTAATTGCCTTTCATTATCATTAGCACAGAACTGATCAGCACCCAGACTAAGATACCGCTGTGCCGTGGTGGCGTCACCGGATGCAGGACAGGGACTAGCCAGGAGGAAGAGGAGAAAGGAAGGGTCTTTGTGTCAGCGGCTGCGTTTGGTACCTTCCTCACCTGTCCCTGGGCTGGAGACCACCTTGTGGCCCCGGGAGCGGGGAGTCCTGCCCCCAGGCCCTTGGGAGTTCACCCACACAGGTTGTGCCCATGCATGGTCTGCCCTCCGCCCTGCAAAGCATTACCTTTGCGGCAGGGAGCTGAGCGTGAGGATCGTGGCTTCCACCGCGGCAATTTGGGGAGCCCCCAGCTCAGCCCCTTGTCTGTGTTCAAGGCAAGGAGGAGGCTCTCAGCCTGACTCACGTGCCCCTGGGCAGGGATGCAGACAGAGCTTTGCTTTGCTGCTGCCCTGGCATCACACCAGTGAGCTCTCCCTGCATCCTGCGCTCACCCCCACCCCAGCCATACAGGGGTTTTAAAGTTGGAGCTGGTTGTGTGGAAATTATGTGCAAATATGCAAATTATTTCATTATGTCGCTGGCATGAAATGCCACACACAGAGCGGATAAAAGCTTGGCAGCTACAGAAATGGGGAACGCGAAAAGGAGTTCAAAGAGGGATGCTAAACTCCCTCGTCCTCCTCTTGCCCTCCGTGTGAACAAGCTGCAGGGAGAAAAAAAGCCTCCAGGCTGGCCTGGGAAAGCGTGACATCTCCACCTAGCTTTCTATGGCTACCTCCATCGTGTTTTTTTAATGCAGCTGAACATCGACGCTTTGACTGGAACTTATTCACATATTAAGCCGCATCCGTGCTGTGTTTGCAGTACATGTACATTCTCCCCCGCCTCATCTAGTAAATCGTGAGTGGTAGAGAGAAGGAGAGACCAGGAGCTTCTGGGGTTTTTATCCTCCAAAGCAAAAAGTCAAGACTGGCAGTAAGAAAAGATTTTTTAGCATAATTTATTGTCTAACACAGCAGTGCCGGGGGTCAGGAAGGTCCCGCAGAGGATGGGACATGCACATGTGAGACGCCTAGAGTTAAAACGCCGAGGAAGTTTTTGAGAAAATATGAGTAAACCTTCCCAGGACACATGTTTTCCCACCCCTGCCTGGTGTCACACTCGTTGTTAGACGGCTGGACCGATCTGAGGCCGGAGGCTGCCGGCACTGACCTGGCATCGCTCTCGCCCCGAGCGCCGCAGCCAACCCGGGAGCTCACCTGCTCCGAAATCCTAACCCCGGCTGGCTTCTGCCGGCCGTGTCCAGCCTCACGCTCGGAGCCTCAGCAATTAGATCGTTTAATAAACCATCTCATTTCGGGTTGTTTTGTGTAAAGCATTTTACCTGGCTTTATTTCTCGCATTGCTTTTTATTCCTTCAAACTCCAACCCCGCACATCGATGCGGTGCCGCTATTGTTGCCTCTAAAATGTTTACTCCTGGCTCTCTTTAGGACCTAAAAGGCTGAAAACTGCATCGTAATTGCCCAATTAGTCCTAATGCTGCGTGGTGTTGACTGTTTAGTTACCATATATTGTGTACAGAACTAATTGTGGTGAAAGTAAATGAATGTGAAGGAAACAAACAAGCTACTAGAAAATAATTACTTGGAGTGTTTCTTTTTAGTACCTGTACAGCAGATTTCATTATAGTCAACAGCTTCTAAAGCTGCTTGAAATAGCGGTATTTGTCATTTTCATAGAAACTTGATAATGACATTAATTTATCTTAATGGTCTGTTCTATTGTTATAAATAGTAAAATTAGCTTAAATTGTCTTGCTTTTGCTGGTTTTGGATGGCTCCAAAGGGCCCCACAACAGCAGATGAGTAGATAATTTGGTGTGCTTGACAGATTTCCAATAATTTGTTATGTGGAACATGAGGTAATGCTAGTACCATTAATGTTCATTTTCCTCTAAATTCATTACTGCCCTTTTCCCTTTTATCTTTTTTAATGTCTGGGCCATTTTTCTATATTTCAAGTGGAGCTACAAAGCCTATTCATATTCAGCTATAGTAGCTATTAACATTCTGCACATAGAGAACATCATGTAGAAAAACAACTCTTTATGAAATGATGAGACTGGTGGCTATTTATGCTGCAAAGTAGGCAAAATGGGTTGTTTGCTGGTATTAGGGATTGGCTGTAATTAAGTCAAATGTAATTTTAAAGAAATTTAAATGTTTTCATTTTTATAGCCAAGGTAAAACACAATTCAGGGAAATTCTAAGAAGGTGTAAATGCATTAATAAAAACTATTTTCCCTGTTTTCTACCACTCCTGTTTAAACTTCACCGAGGATTTTATGCATGGCTAGTTATTTGCACAATATTTTCTACCCAATTTAAACCTAATTAGTCTTGGGACAGTATTAAAATTGACGGTACTTTTATGTGGGTTTGCTGATATGGTAAAGATCTGAACAAACAGGAGAGCTTTCCATCGGGGAAGAATTATTTTGCCTTCTTTTCCTTTCTTTTTACTTTTGTATCTAACCAACATCAGCATCCTCTTCCCCTCCAGGTGCAGAGATGCAGAGCAATGGAAGGGGAGGAAGGGGATGATGTTTCGCTGTCCGTATCTCACCAGTGTGTACGTAGGTGTATACGAAAACCCAAGCAGAAGCAGTGAGACATGAGGCTGGCTGCCACGGGGTGGCTATGGAGGGATACCTGGCACCATGGCCTCATCCCCATCATGTGGCAGGGGAGCAGGGGCAGGCCAGGAGGTGAGAGGGGCTTTGCTCTGGGAGAGGATGCCCTGGTGGTGCCTCGCTGGTGAACAGTGGTGGTGATGGTGGTGGTGGTGAGCCCCCATTCAGCCAGGCAGGAGAGGGATGACCCTGCGGGCACCCCCTTTCTGCTGGAAAGCGCTTGGTGAGCTGTAGATCTTGGCAGGCCAATGTGAATGCTTCCACCAAAGCGTGTCATTTTGATGAAACTTCAAAGAGAAAGCACTGCTGAGTGATGAAAGTATTTTTGATAATTGTCGTTTCATAAAATCTGAGTCATCTTTCAGGAGAGACTTCGTTGAGAACATTCTTAATTTCTGTATTATTTTTACATTATTTTTAGATTTCACAGAATCACAGAGGGGTTGAGGTGGGAGGGGACCTCTGGAGGTCATTTGGTCCAACGCCCTGCGCAAGCAGGGCCACCTCAAGCCGGTTGCCCAATACCATGCCCCGACAGCTTTTGGATATCTCCAAGGTGGGAGCTGATATTTCTTCAGTTTAGGTGTATCAGGCAACATGCGCCTCTGAGAGGCCACAGGTGAACACGATCGTCAAAACAGTGTGTTATTTTAAACTCCTCCTTAAAATGAACCACTGCTGATCACCAATGTAAATGTTCTAGTTTTAAGTCCACCCCCCAGCATTGCTGCTTGGTTGTGACGGCATGATGATGGGACCCTCTCACCCAGGTTTAGCCACACAGGGGGGCCTGCAGCGAGCCCCCTCATTGGTCGGGGGGCACGGAAGCCTCCAGGGCTGGCCCAGCCCTTGCTTGGGCAAACACCTAAGTATGTGGAGGGATCACCTTCCCGGCCTCCCTGCTGCTCGTGGAGGCACAATTAGAGGAGATGCTCAGCCTCTGGGTGGGTGAAGTCAGCTGAGATGGACCCTCCCCACAGCTGCCAACAAGGTGCATGGGCATTTTCCCTCCGCAAAACTAGGGACCCCAAAGGTGGGTGCCCTAACACCAGTTGGCATCGCCGCCTGGCTCCCTGCAGCTGACAGCAGCAGCCAGAGAGGGTGCAAGTGCTTGTGGGGGGTGGCTCTACCCAATGTTACTCCTAAAGAGATCATGTTTCCCTGACAGCCCCCCAACCACAAGCTTTGAGCTGGGTTTCATCTGAGATGCATCATTTCCAACCCAGGAGCACCTTACAGGAGGTGGCTTGCGGTGATGGCCCCCCAGCATGGACCTCCTTGAGTACCCCACCCCTTGCGACTCCCTTGGGTGCCCCATTTTTATGTCTTACCATGTGTGCTTAATGTTGTCCGATGCTGCCTGCATCCTGGGAGAAGAGCTGAAATATTCTTCGTTGCTTAAATTTTCTTGACTGCTCTCAAAACCAGCCTCTCTCAGGAACTTTCCATCTGACTTATTTGGAGAACTCCTGCGAAGCGCTAGCTACCTACAGTAGGATTCATCTCACCTACCTTTAGACACTATTGTGCGAAAGTCAGTACCTCGGCTGCTCATCCCCGCTCGCTTTCAAGACACAGAAAAAAAAAAGCTATGCCCACAGTGTGAGTCATCCATTTATTTTAGACAACTACATTAGAATGAGATGAACAGCACCTAAAAGTGCCTATTTCTCTCCATTAAGGAGAAAGGGAGCCTAAGCTCCCCTTTATAAACATTAGGTATCAATGTGACGGATATCTGTGCCTGGGCAGAGCATCTCTATCCTCGTGCCTCACATCCAGACCTTCGGTGGGAGAGATGCCTGTCTGGTGAAATTCTCCTCCATCGTGAAGCTCCTGGGTAGCTCAAAGGTTGCGCAGTTACAGCCGTGTTTTACTTCAAGGTACGGAAGCGCAACACAATTATGCATTGCAAAGTCTTTCTGGACTTCCAAAGCTTGTGTTTCTTTCCAAGTTTGGGCTGAAGCTTACCTGCAGTCTCCCCAAAGGTCTATTTTGCTGTTCCTGTTTTGTATAGATGAGTTTTAAATTTTTTTTTTAAAGATGTGCTTGTCTTATTTTTAAGTTCTGGAGATGTCGCTGTGCATGCTGAATTTTAAGAAAATCCTTTTTGTCTGTCGCTGCTCCTATACTGAGAAATATATTGACCTGACTGAGCATTTATAATTAAAATATCTGATATTCAAAGCTTCCAAAGACTCACTGAATGACAGTCAGACACACCTGGATGAAGCTGGAAACAGCACATTTTATCTGTTGTTTGCAAGCGTCTGTCACAACATGCCAGGTTTGCTGCTCACTCCCTGGTTAGCTTTTATCTGTTTGACAATGAAAAATCATGCTAAATGACGGGGAAATTTGCATCGCAAAGATGCTCAGCCTTCCTTCTTCACGATAAAGTCGATAGGTTTTTCATTTCAGCATTGCAACCCGTACAATTGGTAAAAAATCACTCTCAAGCCTAGGTGAGCAGCTCCTTATTCTTCACTGTGAATGGGAGAGAGTGGGAGAGCAACGCAGCCTCTGAAGGATACGGCTGATAAAATATTTACCCTAAACCAAGGAAGATGTCCACCTGGCTGTTCATTTGTAAAATAATAACTGAAGAATGAGCCACAAGCCTCGCATCTTGTTCACTTTGGTTGACTTTACCTGGAGTCCCTTAGAGGAAGCTGTGGCCGGTGCCCGGGAAGACCCTGCCCGCCCGCGGCAACTGATAGCCCCTGCGAGGCCACCAGCGTCAGGCAGCGGCGTGATGGCTGGGCCAGCCATCAGAGTGGCTCCGAGCGGGGGGCTGGCAGCGTTGCCAGTAAAACCTCCCTTTCAGGGCTTTACCACATGTGTGTAAAGGTTGATGTGCTTTGGGGCTCTGCACAGAGGACTTTGTTTAGGGAGCAAGACTTTGTTTTAGTTGTATTTCAGAGAACAGGTACTTGAATGCTCCGGCCATGAGAAACAGCGATAGCTGAGGAGCTGTGGCTCCTTGTGCTAACAGAGCATGATTTAAGGCAAAGTCAAGCCATTACAGACACCTCTTGTTGATAATCCATGCACGGCATAGTCGTGTAGCCCATGAGACCATAATACATGCAAAGACCTGGATGGAGTTGATCTATTTGCTAATAGAGTTAACCAATTCTAGCAATAAATGAAGGATTTTCTAAAAGCAGACGAACGCATTAGACATCATTAGATTGGGGCAAGTATTCCTCTGCCTCATGCAGGATGGGCGAGCAGCAGCAGCCGTCTGCCAAAAGAGGTTTCTGCGGCGCTTCTTGATTGACTCCACTCCTGATAAAAAATCCCTCCCCTTACCTTCCTTGCCAACAAAAATAATGAGACACAGAAATAAAATGAAATAAGTGTAGACAGAAACATAGCTGCTGGATGCTCCTAAAGCCTGCCCTGGGGTTGAATCACCTGTCCTGGCTGTAGCTTGCAGCAGCAGTTCTGGTCCAGGGGTGCTGGGTGAGTGGTGGGGTCAGTCCTTCCCGGGTCTTGGTACTTTGGGAAAGGTATAGATTATATAAAAGATGAGGGGAAGGTGAATTTGGACAGAAAGAAGCAGAGGAAAAATGGGTGGTTTTTTGTTTGGTTTTTTTTTAAACCTAGCTAAGACTGATTTACAGCTGTGTAAGGAAGCAGAGCCGTGCCTCAAGGAGCTGCGAGTCTGGAAAGAGAACAAATAAGTGAAATTCAGTCTTGCCCATGCCGGGCCACCCAAAAGGCTGCAAGCTTTTAGGTAATTATCTATAATTCGTTACCTATAACATATAGGGTTTTATAATTAATTATATGGGTAATTATATGGGTAATTATACGGGTAATACATAATATATAGATCAGAAAAATATATTATCTATAAAATATGCTAGAAAATTACCTACAGTTTCCCTGTCCTGAGGTTTTCATTGATTATGCACCCTAGTTCCTGACCACATCCAATCTTGCCTACTGGCTGGGAAGCAGGATGCTACCAAAACCCGTCCTTGTGCAAGCACTGCTGTTGCAAGTGGCTCTGGGCCCGGGCCAGGGGTTTCGGAGCATGTTGTTGGAAATTGGTGCCACCCAACCTCCGAGAGGGTTCCTGGGGAGGCCACTGCAGTACAGGTTCATGTGCATGGTCATTGACCAAGGGGGTATTTTCCTTTGAGTGTGTGAGTCCCAGGAGACTCAGTTGATGAAAAATATTTTTCTGTGGTTGATGTCTCATTAGATTTCTGGCAGATGCTTTTGGAGAGAAAAAAAGGGAGCGAGTGTTTCACTGAAGAAGTTCCTTGTAAATACAGTTTCTTTAGATTGCAGTTCAGGTTGCTCCAGACAGCTGAGATATATGGTCTGAAAATACAACTATTTTTGATGTCAGAGAAAGTACTGAAACTCATATAGATGATGCTAGCATCCAGGGGAAAGGCAGTAAAACTGGCAACACTGACACATGAACACCCCCCGGCAGGATACAGCGTATGGGAGTGAGGACTGACCCTGCACCCCAGGGGGACAGCCCGAGGAGGGAACTTCTTGGGCAAGAGGCAGGTGTGCCTGGGGCTCTTCCTGCCTTGCTAAATGAACCAGGACCGGGGAGCCAGCCCTGGCACCAGGCTGCTGATGGCACTCAGTGCCCGCCTTGCTTTAGCTTCACGGTGCAAAGGCGTTCACTGGATGGGAGATAAAAACGCGGACACTGAAACAGTGCTCGCAGAGGAACAAGGCACAGGGTCACAAGTTTCCAAAAACACCGTGACTGGTGCTGGAAAGCAGCGGCTGCAGCACAAGCTAATGGGGATCACCCAATTCAGCATCTGCCTGTGCAAAGGCCAGTGCCAGGAAAAGCTTCCCAGTTACAGGAGACGAACACTGACCAAAAAGGCTGAGCAGCTACTCATGGCTGCTGTGAGAGTGGACTTGCTGACTGGGGGCCAAAGGTGTTGAAACATTTCTCAGATGAGCTGTGGCACTGAAGGAGTGGGCAGTGCTGGGGGCACACGGGTGCAGATGGTGGAGGGAGGGTGGCCCTGTGGTACACCCGCTCCACGGGGAAAAAGCCCTGTGGTTGCTCCTGGTGGTTATTCCCACTGCTCTGGACCTCTGGTATCCCCAGTGTACAGGAGCAGTGGGACTGGTTTCACCGTGGGAGATGCAGAGTTGGATCCTGGTCCATCCTCAGCCCAGTTCATATGCAAAAGGCACCAGGGAAAGAGGGACCACTCGCTTTTCCGCTCACCCGGAAAGTGATGCCCTAGACGCACCTCTGCTCAGCGGGCAAGGAGCTATGAAAGGAGGCAGATGCAGCAGAAGACATGTGAGCTATTTTGCCCCTGCCTATGGGGATGTAGGAGAGGGGGCTGGCTGCTCTCTCCCTGAGGTCGGCTGCAACGCACCAGCAGCACTCCAAAATTTGCTGATTATCACAGCTTGAGTTTAACTGAGCCGAGCTGGAGATGGGGTAACTGAAATTCAACAAGTCTCAAAATATTTGCTGTTCTGCCCCTGCATGAACTCACACAAATCTATTTTTCAAGGTTTATGGTAAAACCCATTCGTGCAGCTCAGGCCAGGCTGGAGCTCTTTTCTGCATCGTTAATTCCTTGGCTTGCTTTTCTTTTTCCAAAGTTTTCTGCAGGTCATTCCCCCCAAGTGCAGCGAAGGATGGAAGAGCACATTGAAATCATTATTGATAAACAGTTACATCTTGAAGCTACACAGAGCCATTATTTCACAAAGATGCGAACAAAATGGTTTTGCATCGTGTGAATTATTTTCCTATTTGAAACACAGAATCTCTCTCAAATAGCTTTAAAACCCATATTGTAGTGAAGCATCCAGTTTGTTCCATTAACTACTCACGGAGTCAACTGGAGAACCACTGTTATTAATTTCAATGGAAAGCTAAAATGCAGTTCATTTTCTGTAATTGCAGGCCCATCACCTAAAGACCCAGGAAAAGCTTTTAATCCAAGGCATTTTTAGAAGGGTATGATTACAACGCATATCTTTATGAGGTGCATAATTACCAGGGTGTCAATCACAAAGAAACACAAAGAGCCAAACTGTTAAGAGAGTGGTCCCCTCCCTCCGCCCTAGGGCCGCTGGTGTGTGGGGTGCTGGGGTGGGCGCTGGAGGTGGGGGACCACTCCGGGACCCAGCCGTGATGCTTCACCCGTGGTGGGGAGCAGCAAACCCAGCAGCCGTCCTGGCGCTAGGCTGCACCCCCAGCGCCAACGGTGCCGGCAGCGATGGAAAGCCCAAAATACCCCTTAGACCTCCCTGCACCACAGGCCACGTGCTACTTGTAAGAGGATGATGCAGGGAGACTGAGAGCCTGGAGGAAGCATTAGCAGGCTGGAAGATGCCTTGGAAAAAGCAGCACTTACAGGGTCATAGGGGAGTGGACGAGCATCACAGCAGTGGGATGGGGGACAGGGAACACGCAAAAGGGTCAGGAAAAACAATGGAAAGCTTGGGATAATCTGGGGGTAAATGCTATTTAGCTTAAGGATGAGAAAAATTCTGTGAGCTGTAGAATATTCAGCAGAATAAAAATTCACCCCAAGGGCACAGGAGGATCCACCACAGTCAGATGGCTGTCCTGGGACCCCTGGATGAGGGCTGCAGTGGTGTGATGGCTCCTGTCCTGTCTGCCCTCATGAACATCACCCCGTGCCAAGCTGCCAGCTGCACTCACACCGCAGCCAGAAGGGACCACACGGTTTAAATTTGAGGTCTTTGCTACCTTGACTCTATTCAATCAAAACAAATTGCAGAGCTTCTCCAGCCTGCCTGTGGGAAGAGGAAACTCCGGCTGGAGGGAAGAAGAAAGGAAAACCTTTGGTTTTGAATTATTGCTTGGCTGTTTCACTCAAGGAGGGACAGCCATGATCGCCTGCTGCAATTCAAGGCTACTGCAGCCCGGAGGCGTACCAGCAGGACTTGCAGCCGCAGGCAGAATTTCAGCACAAGGCCACCATTTCCAAGCAGATCCTTTGTACTCACAAAGCTGAATCAGGGAGGAAACTCAAATTGGTGGAAACACATCAATGCCAGAAGACAGACACACTTAAATCAGGCATTTGACATGCATTAATGGCCCCTTTCCTTCAGCTCTTGGCTCCAGTCCTCTCCTCCTTTAAGCACCGATGGATGCTGAGCGGTGGCTGCAACGGCAGAGGTGTGACAGAGCTCAAGGTGTTTCTTTCCAGGGCTGCTTCACCAGTAAAGAGGAGCCACCTTGTGCTGCGTCCCACAATGAGGGACCCTTTAATTGATTGCAAAAAGAGCCAAGTGTACTTAGCACCTCGGTGGATGAGGACTAAGGTGGGTAAAAGCGGTGGCAGAAGTAGCTGTTTGGGAAACAATTCAATTAATAAAAAAGTAACAAACAAAAAGGTCAAGCCTTGCCTCTGCTGTGCTGCATTTAATCTGTACATGTACGCAAGACTTCAGACTCCCAGTTTTGTGGGGTTTTTTTAGCTGGAACATTTCCCCAAACACGATAACATTTTTTAACTTTAGTGGATGACATTTTGTAATATGTTTAAGGATCTGTAATACTTCATGCTTGTAGCTTTTTGCGATTGTTGTTCCATATGGCACTGATGCCGGTATTAAAGTTTAATATGATTAGAAAGCTCAATTGTATAACCATGGGGTTATACTCTTTTTCTATTCTAATCTGATTAAAATGCTTCTCCTTCAGTAGCTTTCTGCAATAGCTTTATAGCAAAACCTGGGAGCAAAGCCACCAGCAGTTTGGTTTGTCCCAGACTGAAAAAAATACCAAATGGGTTCCTTAATTGCGTATTTCATTCGTTACCACACAAAGCTGGGTCCAAACTACAAACCCGGCTCCATTTGGCTTTAGGGGAGCTGCTTGCTGAGAAAGGGCTTGTGGAACCAGTCCGATGCCCAGGCTCACCCTGAGGCTGATTAAGGTTCAATACCTGCCTGCTTTAGGAGCAGAAAAAAGGTGTTTGGGGTCTTGCTGCCTGGTGCCGAGGTTGCTAAGCAATGAAGTCACTACAAGTGGCTAATGTCACGGCTACATCTAAACCCCATCATAGCATTAAATTCATCATTGTAATTAAATTCTCTCCCTGCCTATGATACCATCCCCCTTACGTGATGTATCTTGTCCAGCCTAGTGGTGAACTAGTTAATGCAAGAGAACACAGCCACCTCTAATTTCCATTGCCATTTAGTGCTCATACGCCACAATTTATTACCAACCTGAAGGCACAGTACAGAAAATGTGCTGCAGAGAATGTGATAGTCCATTAATAGGTAAAAGCATGAAGAAAGAGCTCTGTTTTACTAAAATTTACCTCCTCTCCAACTGTTCCTCTAATGATTACCAACACTGGTATGGCAGAAGAGCTGTAGAAGACCCAACATAGCTCCTGAAATAGTGGTGGTTTTGCACCACCATTCACTATAGTTTGGGGGTAAAGCAGAGCTGCTAGATGAACCCCACACACAGCAGAGGTTATTCTGTGTGCTATGGATCCATAGCGTTAGGCAAACCTAACTCCAAGACCAGAGTTAGAGTGCTCCTGATGTGTTTACATGAACCCTTGCAGCTGCATCTTAGAAGGCAGGGGTGGTTGTTTTGCTCTCCCCTTCCATGTCTTGCCCAATTCCTCTCCCTCCTGCGATGGGAGCGGTTGGTTCTCATTCCTCCTTTGGCAAAACAAACTTGGCTTTCCCTGCTGAGGAGCATGCTGTTCCTGCTTGGCAGTGCTTACAACCCACAGATTCCTCCAGCCAGCCTTTACCAGCATAGTTTAACAACAAAAACAACCCCCAAACCCAAACACATTCCTTCTCCTTCTAAAATAGCTTCAGGCACAGTGAATGCCACAGCTGATGCTGAGCAGGCTCCGCACCTTTGACTGGACTCTCAGGCCTCTTTGATTTCTGAGTTCTCTGAAGTTTTCTGCATCACTCTACAGAAGGGAGCTCTCATCACCATCATGTCAATTGCAATGCATCACTGACATGGGCATTGCATCCATATTGTGCTGCTAATATTCAGGGGACCCATCCATGTGATATGGCAACAAACGGAAGGACATCAACATTTAGCTAGAATTAAACTTTCTTACCCATATAACATTATTTGAATTGTCCCAGAAGCATAAAGTCTAAGGCTTTCTTCATCCTCTGGGCAACAATAATCTCAGAATTGTTCTTCGCTAGCTGGACAGATTTATGTCAGGTGTGATGAGGCCACTACAAATCATTTTCTGTCTCTCCTTTTCCTATGTGTTGGGGGAGATCCACTTTTTAGGTAAGTAAGCTTGCCTAGAAGTTGCCTGAGACAACTGCAATGAGGATGTTCACCGACCTTCCTTGGTGTTACAACAACTTCTTGGGCCGTGTGGCATCAGACACGTGTGGCCTTAACTCCATGTCTGCCATCATTGCTGCCCTGCCTGGCATACTCGTTCTTTTAACTCATCAGGATCTCCTACCTTAGTTCATTAACAAATCTTTATGATCCATTAAAATTGCCTCAGAAGTAAATGGACAAGTTTCTTAACTAGAAGGAACTTGCCTTGCTTCTGGTATTATCTGACTCACACTGTATCTGAGAACCAGGCTTAGATTTTCATTACACCCACCCCAGATCTATCAGGGAATTTGCAAATAAATGAATTCTTAATTCTTTTGCGATGTTGAATTTTCCCCTCAGTTGTTCCTGACTCTAAATAGGAAGTTTAGAGCGGCAAATGAAATACCTTCAGATTTCACTTCATTGGCATGCTGTGAAGCAGAATAAACCATTTTACATTCTTCGCTGGAGATCCCTAGGGTTGTTTGGGGAAGATGTTCCTCCTACAAAGCTCCAGCACACAGATGACTGGGTCCACCACCTCACACAACAGCTCTGTGCACCTTCAGCTGCAACAATGAATTCCTTAATCTGTCTGTAAATCAGAAGTCTGACGGTCTGGCTCTTACCTTACAAGAAGTACAAGAGCTAATAACCTACTGGCAGATGCGTCTGGTTTCTTCTGCATTTCTGTACACAGACATGGTTTTGTTTTAAAGGAACTCATCTATTCATAACCCACTAACTACTGCAAGGAATAAGAATCCAGGTTCTGGGCAACTTTACTGCGAATCATTAAGAAATTGCTTTTAGACTCATTCCAGCTTCGCAGACGTCTAAAGACAAAGCATACTTGCCTGCAGGAGATGGAGATGGGAATTGATTACCAGGAGGCTCAAGTTTCAGCTGTAAAACTGATGTTTCCAGCAAGACTGTCTCCTTGCATCAAATCTATGCTGTGAAAACATCCTCCGGCTGATCAGTACCAGGTGGCGTTGAGGGGAAAAGAGGAAATGCTGCTTGCGGCAAAGTACCGTAAGGCACAGATCTTACCTCCGCTTTAGAAACGCTTCTCGGTACTGGAATTACTGGTTAAACAGCTGGTACGTTACCCTGGCAGGATAAGCATGCCCTCAGACTCTTTTGGTACATTCACTAACTGTAATTTATGGTAAATCACAGCAGAAAAGACATATCTTTAAACTGAGTCTGCATTGAGCTACCCGTTCTTTTGCAAAGAGTGAGACAATACTTTGAGTTATTACAATGAGTAGAATGAACTTTTATTCATCCTTCATTAATACCATACAATTAGATAGCAATATCTGGGGGGAAAAAAAAAATCTTGAAATAATTTAAAACAGAAGGCACAGAAAACCAAACCCAACTATGCAGCTACAAGAGAAAGGGGAAAAAATGATTCATGAAGGGAATTAATTCAGAAAGGTTTTTATCACTAGACATTCTGATCAAAAGCTACAGCACACAGAAACAAAACCGCACAGTTTAAGCTAACCCATGCTTTTGTTACATATACATATAAAGGAAAAAAAAATCTAAAAATCTGATTTTTGCAGGGTTTTGGAAGAAAAGTGTAATTTTTAAACACAGAAAACCAAACCCAACTATGCAGCTACAAGAGAAAGGGGAAAAAATGATTCATGAAGGGAATTAATTCAGAAAGGTTTTTATCACTAGACATTCTGAAAAAAAGCTACAGCACACAGAAACAAAACCGCATTTAAGCTAACCCATGCTTTTGTTACATATACATATAAAGGAAAAAAAAATCAAAAATCTGATTACATATACATATAAAGGAAAAAAAAATCTAAAAATCTGATTTTTGCAGGGTTTTGGAAGAAAAGTGTAATTTTTAAAATAAAAAACATTAGATCTAGTACGTATGTCAAAATCTCCCCTAAAGTCTACACTAAGATGTACTTTACAAAAAAATCTGCATTAAGAGCAAAGCATACAGTTAAACAACATCTGGGGATGGGAGGAAACTTGTTCTCAAATCAGTTAGAGTATCAAATAAGTTTGGTGTTCGCTTCAGAAACAAAGATTCTCATTACAGTAATATACTGTAGAGGACATTCTTTTGTATTTTAATATTATGAAATTAAACTGATAGCATACATTACAGAGAGGAATAAAACCACTTCATTCATATGATATTTTTACAATTTTTTTGCAAAAGAGTAACTTTATTTCTTTTGAAAACAAAGCTACTGGAATTAATGTCATGCGATAATGTGCCCTGATATTATACCGGCTAAGTTTGAAAATAAAGTTCATGCTTCACAACTGAAATATGCTGTGATTCTCAAATACATTCTCTGGTAATTAATAATACAATACAGAAGTCATTCATAAAATCAGTTCAGGTTGGGAACCTGGTTTACAAATGAAGCTCTTTTTCAAATATGCAGAACACTGACAACACACAGGGTTAGCTTCAGGTCAGCACATTTCTTTCTGCGCTCCACCCCTCTTTTCTTAAACGAATGGGTGCTTAGCCTGCAAATATCACGGAAAGGCAAAGTCTAGAAGTTACAGGTTGGTATGTAAAAATACTAAATACAATCCAAGATAAATAGTATTACTCTTACTGACAACTTAATAGCAGCTGCTCTCTAAAGGAAAAAAAAAATACTATCCTGAAATGCAAGAGAGATCGTTTCAGCATTTGATATCAAGGCATTTGCACATTTGTCAGGAGGTGACAGAACAAGAGTGAACTTTGCAGCTTACTTTGCAGTTGGACTTGAATTCAAACAGCCTTCCTTCTAGCCTGCCCACCTGTAAACCATAACATATGGTTTCTTAATAGCTTGCTTTTTTCCTGGAAATAATTCTCTCATTTATAAAGTACAAGTCAAAGTATTGTTTCCACACATGCATAAAGAGAGCTGACAACTACAATAGAAACGGTAAAAATTATCTTCATAAAAATGTTCATCAAAATTCTCTGACATAGTAAAACATTCGTTTGTAAAGTCAAGTCTAATACTGCAAGCCATTCACTCAAAGGCGACCTCGGGCACGTGTGTATTCTTGCCAGCGTTGCAACAGTAATTACTTCCATATTTCTCGTCATTATAGGATACAAACTCTGTAATATATTAAAGTTTCCTAACAAAGAGTCCAATTATTGCACTTTATAAAAATTCCAGTAATATCAGGCTTTTGTCCTACTTTTCTGTGAACACTGATGCCCTGCAAGAAAAATTTGGGGGACCAAGTAATTTCTGATGTGTAAGATGGATTATTTGAATCAGTCTGAAATATGGAATCAAAAATGGAAAGGCTTACGAAATGAAGAGACGTACCTTTGGAAACAGATTTTGATTCATAGCAGCAGATAGATGTGTCATTGCTGTACTGACACACGTTCCCTTTGCAGGGAAGAAAGGGTACATGGCTATTACGTTTATATATCACTTATAACTTGAGGACTGTGCAGAGAAAGCCAAAGAACCACTAAGTTCTGCTGCTGACTCTACAAGCCTGACGGGGAAAGCTCAATGACAGCCATATCAGAGCGGGAGTTTCTCTGTGAGCTCGTGTATATCTGCATTTGCATCAGCAACGAATATAGCAAACAGAAATGGCTATTTCAGGACGGAAAGGTACATAGAGCGAGTCTGAGAGGCCCATAAAAAAAGAAAATACAGCAGTTTTGGCCCTGCTTATAACCAGCTGTATCAATAGGGAAAAAAAGATAGAGGAGATTTTTGTGTCAGCTATCTAGAAAAAAAAGCTGCTTGAACCAAAGTGATTCCCAAATCTATATGAGGCTTCCAGGCCAGCAAATCACGGTTAAAGTTACTTTGTTCCTCTGCTCCTTCAGCATGGGAACGAGCGCAGAATGGCTCATTCCAACCGTGGACAGTCCATTTACAGCAACAATCATATCACCACACCTAAAAACACAAGAAGAAAAAAAAAAACAAACAAATGATGATTACTGCTCTGCAGTAACCAGTACACACCAACAAACAGCACTTCACCTCTGGGGTGATAGGTTTCCATCAGGTTGGAAGCGCAGCTAAAAAACCCGAAGGGGTTCAATTTTAAGCCTGTTTTACTACTGAAACTCATCTGGGAAACTCCCAAATCACTGGATTTCAGTTCTAATACAAAAATAGTTCTGCATTAAGAGCTGACCTGTATGGAAATGTGAGGGAAGAGAGCTGGCAAGATCTAACGGAGTCAAGAGAAGATAATGAGATAGCATGTGCATGACAGAAAAGCATTTCTCTTTGTTTGTGTGGATTATAACACATTTACACCAAACATGCCTTTACCGTGGGAGGTGTAAGTAAAGATACTTATGGCTACCAACCGCATTCCAACCGAGAACCTTGTTTTCAATGGCTTATGATTTTGTCAAATGTAACCATTTGGCTTGAAATCTCCCTCAGCAGATGGTTCAACTGAGAAGCTGTAGCATCTCTGTGTTTTGAAGCAGGGAATAGAAATTTGGGAGGGTGCTGTTTACTGGCCTTGAGAAAATTGACCTCGAAGGGTTAAGTTTCAATTTTTACAAGCTCAAGAGAAACTTTAAAAAAAGCACTTAAGTTCTTCCTACATTGAGCATGCTCCGTCTCCATGCATCTCTTCTCTGTGACCTGAGTGTGTGTTTGGCATCGCCCAGAGCACTCAAAAATTACTCTGGAGATCAAACAGGACTTTTCCTGAAACTCATCCTCCCAACTACTGGAGGCACCAAAATGGATGGCAAAAAGATGCTCTCCTGAGCTCTCCCGGTGCCCTCCACTAGGGCAGAGCAGAGGAAGAAGAGGCAGTGTGAGCAACACCAGCCAAATGTGCACTCAAAAGCTCTTCCCTGCCTGAACCAAGGTACCCCATCAACCAAACCAGTTCACTGAGTGGGGTCTCACTCACCCAGCCTTTCTGCTGAAATCATTTCACCTTCTATAAAATCACACCAGACAGATAATGTAGACAGAAAACTCTCTTAACTATTGAACTGTGAAGTTATTTTCTCCCTCCACTCTAGCCTAACAAAACATTTAGATAACTTAAACAAAACAGAACAGCTTCAAAAAGACCTGCCCCACGATAACTCATGGTGCAGGTTCTAAGGAGCTCTCCCTTGTTGATGGCCCATTTTTAAGTCCATATTCTCAGTGAGACAGTACATTTGAACAGAGGGTACTATATCACACAAGAGCATCTTTTCCATTCCTTACAAGGGGGTAAGTGTGACCACAACCACTCTTCCCCTCTTCTTAGGAATGATGCTTGAATTTCCATTTGAAGACTTCTAGTTATTAATTCCCCAATTTGAAATTATTTCTTTGGCTTGAACTAAAATCTTTCATTTAATCCAAACTGTTTCATAGTTGGCCAAAACAGATGTAATTTTGTGTCAGCCAAGCTATTTTTTCATTTATTTGTTTAGTCATTGAACTGAAAAATCAATTACTGGCAAGGCTCTAGGCATAAGTACATTTTCTTCTTAAGTTGCTTTGTAAGTAAATTTACATGTAAAAATCATGCCATAAAACTTTAAGTTGCATATTCTTTACTGCCACCTTCACAAAAAATGAGTTTATGAACAAGAGAACCTTTAATAGGAATTGTAAGTCCTAGTTCTGAACTAATCCTAAACGAGGCCAAGATGCATATATGGATACTAGACCTGGGGCTTGCATCCAAACATAATGTCTAAGTAGAATCATAGAATCTTTAAGGTCAGAAGGGACCCTGAGGAGGTCTCTAGTCCCACCTCCTGCTCAAAGCGAGGTCAGCTGTGAGATCTGACCAGGTCTCTCAGGGCTTTATCCAGTGAGGTCTCAGAAACCCCCAAGGGCAGAGACCACCCAACTTGCGCCACTGCCTGACCATCCTCATGGGGAAATAGTTTCTCCTTGTAACCAGTCTCAACCTCTTTTGTTCAACTTGTGCCTGTTGTCTCTTGCCCTCTCGCCCTGCACCACTGTGAAAAGCCCGGGCTCTGCCTCATTGATAATCTCCTTGTAGGTACTGGAAGGAGCTGTTAGGTGCCCCTGAAGCCCTCTCCCTCACAGGGCAAGTGCTCCAGCTCCCACCATCTCAGGGGCCTTCGCTGAACTTGCCTCATTTATCAGTGTCTTTCCTGCCAACTAATGATTCTCAGGGCACTGGCATGGGGACTTGGTTCCTTAACGATCTTTTCAGAGATCTTTTGCATCTACTTTCTTGCCTGTCCATTAAAGCAGCAGCATCCATCTTCAGTACCAGAGTTTCCAGCAATGGCTTCAGAAGGCTACATGAAAGGATAAAACAGTTTTTCCCACTTTACAGAAATAAGTTCTAATTTTTTAGCTGTTCTCTAGGAAGACAAAAATGTTATAAACTGGCCAGTTCTGCACATACGCATTTTGCAATGTCTCTTGGCCTAAAGAAGAGTTCAACAGGGAGACGGAGACAGCAGGTGACATCAGCACTGCAGCTGGGGAGGAGGATGGGAGATGGCAGAGATGCCAGCACAAGCACCACCTCTGCCAGACGCCCCTTCCCCAGCAGAAACACCCCGTACTTCCCTGCATCACACTCATCAGGGAGGCAAAGCACTACTGGGCTGCATGACCCTCCCCAGCACAAGATGCTACAGCATATTTCATTAAGCAATTAGTTGCACTGGCATGTAACTATTTAAAAGTGTTTATTATTATTAGTGTTGTTACTATTATTATTATTCCTGTTATTTTCGCTTACTTTAATCTTCCATCAAAGTACGCGGGAGTTCCAAGAACAATCGTTTTAATGAAGAAAGGCTGGTTCGTGTGGTTCTCCTCGTAGCCACCGACAATGCTGAAACCCCAGCTCCCTAAATTGCTCCGCCGCAGTACTACGTCATGGCAGCTATGTAGGCAGCTGTGGAATGGAAGCACCGGATAGCAAGAGAAAAAGCCGTGTATACCACATATAGATATTTTTATAGTAGACACAACACCTGCTGTCTCATCATTACCACCGTGCTAAGCGTGGAAGAGAAGGGGAGGGATGGAGATTAGACTTCTGTTCCCAAACAGAGTAATTTTGCAATATTCAAACCGATTACCAAAAAAAGCCCACAATCTTAAGACAGAAAAGTGTTTTAAAAGAAATAATGCAGTGCTAGAATAATTACTTAAACACGGTTAACTCTGTAAACTGACAGTAATAGAATGGCATTTCAGGGATTTCACAGGTGGCAAGAATGTGGGTGGAAAATAGATACCTGATGTGTTTAGTTTGCAAGTCAAAAATGCAATGCGTTTTTCTTCCACCCCCAGCCAGTCTAGGCTTTTTCTACTTTAAGTAAAGATCTAAAAATCCATGCATCATCTTCTCTACCTCTGAACTGATGTATCACCAGTAATGAAAATATAAATGATTAACCATTTTAGTACACAGAATGTAAGTAATTCAGATCATGCTTCACTAACTGTACTGGTATATGTTATCTTCCCCAGTGAAAATTAATTCTTGACAATGAAGTAGAGAATAATTAAAAAAAAAAAAAGAACATAGAAATTAACTTTTGGGTAAAAAAGATGTTAAGTTCTTTACTGATGTACAACAGTCCTTTAAAGAATAGCAGCACAATGCATAGCGTAACTTTAGGAGCCATGCATGGGCATCTGTAGTATATAAGCAATAAACCACTGCTAAAGCATGGAAAGCAAGTACATTTACCAAAACTGAGAGCTGTTTATTGAGATTAGGTAACTCCTTAATACTTGAATGGAAGAGAAATTAATTGATAGTAAAACTCAGGAAATAAAATGAAAAAGTGTGAAATCTTTGGACGGCCAACGCATGGTTCTGTTATCTTCAACTGCAATTCTGCTACCAATACGCCTGGTTCTTATTGTGGTTTTATGCTTAAACTACAGACCTGAGCCCGGTAACTCTATCAGAGGGAGATGAATTAACCTGCACACCCTGACTGAAGTTAATAAGACTATTTGCTGTAGTGGGAGCTCTTCTTGATAGCAAGCAATGCCAGAATGAGCTTATAGCTGTAGCCACAAGAGAGTGAAAAACAGAAGAGTAAAAATGAAACACGGTGATGTCCAGCAGACTGCAGATTAGTCAAGGGGAGGGAGCTCACTGCAAATCTTGACGAGTTTTTGCATTTGGCAGAGATGGTAGTGAGTTCCTGAAAAAAATACATGGGGATTTGTAACTACGGGCTCGTACATGTGCAAGACACCTGTGTCGAGAGTATGTGAGAATGGCAAGTCTGATCCGATATTCTGAAGTTGTATATTTGGCCTCACAAATTTAGGTAGCAGATTAGCAAAGAGACATGTGGGTAAATACTTTGTTTTTATTAATAATCTCTCTGGTTTTAGATATTCTACAGGAAGATACAATATAGTTAAGCAACAGAAAAGATGACTTGTGTTCAATGAGCAGAATCCACATGGGTAGTTACTGTGGTTTGTGAAGGGATAAACCAAGTCTATTCATCTTCCAGTTTCCTAAGGAAACATTGCTCCTGTTCACAGTCCGCTTCATAAGCACACTGCCAACCGAATATAGCTGAGATGGTCGGTCAGGCAGAAAAAAGGGCAGATGTGCTGTAACTAATAAGGTCTGCTTTTGTATCTCTCTCAGACTTAGCTTAAAACAGGTAACTAATTACTTCATCAATTAATTCTGTACCTTGGAAGTCCCAGCCACATGACCCAGGACGGTGACCAACTGGCATCGTATTCATTTTCACTGATGGTACTCAACTGCTCTTCATTAGCCTGGGGCTGTTCTTCGACAATCTGGACTTCCAGGGCTTTCAGGGCGACTACCGAAGAGGCAGCACTAGCTTTCAGCATGGCCACCGCCTCGCTGTGACTTAGGTTAGTCAGATCAATGCCGTTGATGTTCAGCAGCACATCACCTGTCCAAAGGCGCAAGTGAGAACACATCAGTCTGTCAGAGTTGTTCCTACCGACAGCACCTCTCTTGCCAGGGTTTCATTTAATACTGTGTTTTTTGGAGCTGAGGCAGTCTGAACTAACAGCCTGGGAATGTGAATAGCTCTGAAGCCTTATACTGCCAGTCTGAAACATTAATGTATTGCGTTATTAAGCTGAATCAGTATAATTTATTTCCACATAACACATCACATGCTGTGGCTTCAATGGTATATCGCCCCGAAAATTTGAGACAAAAACTACCTAAGCACCTCCATCTCTACTGCAACTGCCATTGCAGATGCCACTAGATAATTGTTTCCAGTGGTGTATCTTGGGTCCACCTTAACTTTAAAAGGGAAGGAAGAATGATGGAAGGAACAATACGGGCACCGTAAAGTAACAAAGTCTTGTAGGTAAGTGAGGCTCCATAGGGTGTTTTAGGTCTTCTGCTTTTTTACCTTGTTACTCAGGAGAACAAAATGGAATTCAAAAACTACTGGAAAGGTTGGTACAAAACCATTCCATTAGAAGAAAGAAAGAGCATCTCTACAAAGATAATCTGGAAAGAGTCAAAGCCACTAAAAAAAATTGCCACAATTTTTATTTTATTTCAGAATTTTTTTTAAAAAGCCTCAGGATGAAAACAAGAATGTTATTTACTGTCCAAGCAGTGACAGTCTCCACTTTCACACAAAGTCTCACTTACCAATGAAAGCCAGAAAAACCAAAGCAAAAGCGCGAACACCTGGGTCACATTTGGAACGAGAGTAATTTTTTAAAAGCTTTTTCCTCCCAGGGAAACCTAAAGTTGAGGTGCAGCTTAACTGGAAATCACTTTTGTTGCTGCTGTGGCTACTTTAATGTTACACAATGAAAGCAACTGCGATTCTTCCATCAAGTGTGCTTTCCATAGTAGTACAGAAAAAGGAAGCATACCCATTGGTATGTGGGTGTAAATCTCCCTCTCTCAGAAGCATATAAGGATGCTCCCACACTGTTCTTTTTAAATTTGCAATCTGTGAAGTTTTTTTTCCTAAATTTCTTTCCTAAAACAACCTGTAATTCTGTGAACTCTGAATCGCAGAGATCCCATAGGCAGTCTTTGTTTCACATAAGGCACAGTATGTTTTAATCATCAGAAGCTTTGCTATCGATCAGGCAGGACGGCCTTCACCTACACCGAGCCTAACCTCCACCTCCCGGTTCCCATCTGCAAAGCCGAGGAACACGGGTAGGTGCTGTAGCACCCCTGAAGACCGGCAAACCCAAGCTGTCCCAGAGGATAAGAAAGCATTCAGGAACCAGGTTCAACACTGACGTAGCTTTGGGGGTAAACTCAGCACGAGTGAGCTGTGGCCTGCCATCAGAGCATCTCTGCTGTTCAGATATTACACTGAGGAGCGGAGATTCCTCGGACAGAGATGGGACCCAGCCCACCACATTAAACACAAAAACAGGATGCGTGCACTACAGTAAAAAGCATTGCACCAGATCCTCAGCTCAGGGGATTACCGTCAGCTTTAAAGAATTTAACCAGACATTTCCTGGTCTTACCCGCTTCCCCTGCTATCATTCTCTAAACATCCCTTTCCTAGAAAAGGTGGAAGTGCGATACTAAATACTCTATTTCCATTATTGAAACATGAAGAAAAGCATCCATCAGCACTTTCCCACATCTGTGAAAAGACTTTTTGACACCACCTGACTCCAGAGAACGTACTCATCAAACAGCAATCAGAGGCCACCCGTGCCACCAGGAAAGCCAAGCCCCACCTCGTTTAATCCTGCCGTCTCTTGCCAAACACCCGTGAGGCTGTACACTTGTCACGAAGATGGGCAGTTCGCCACTTTTGCTGCCTCTGCCTCCTGCCACTGTCATTCCCAGAGATTCATGTGGCTCTTTTTTCACAGTAATGTGCTTTTCTTGGCATGTAACACACTGGGAGAGATCCTGTTTGACAAGAATAAATAACATTGTTAAAACATAAAAAACCAGAACAAAACACAACTAAATGCACCCCAAAGCTATACTTTGGCACTTTAACAGAATGGTTTAAAAAGACTAAGTAGTGCAAATTGGCTTCAGCTGGATTTCCTCCAGGTCAGAAAAAAAACAAAAAAAAAGCCACTCAATGTAGATACTTAAATATAGACAGAAAGTTTGTAAAGGCCCATCTTGAAAATCTCATTCCAGCTTTTATTAGCATCCCACACTGGAATAGGCTGAATTTTAGGACTGGGCTACAAAACCATATGGTCAAAAGAGTGGAAACAAATCTTTTGATGTCTTGGTGAACATCAGCATTACCTCATCTGTCAGTAGAATACGGCCCAGAATTACAAAGAAGCTCCTAAGAAATGAACACACATGTGTTTTCATACTGACAAAGAGAGACCATTTAAAGCCCTTATACGTCATGTTTTCTTTTGCAGCTGGTATGTAGAATCTCCCAGAGCACAAAGTAACTAAGGCCAATCAATGCTATAGGCTGGTAATGGGTGCCTTGTGCAGGCTCCCTAATGATTACAATGAAGACCCAAACTTGAAGCAAGAAGAGATCCTGTATTTCATTTTCTAACACCTGAATTATAAAGTTTAGCCTGTATTTAGTTTTGCCCCATCAAAAGGATCTAAACCTGAATCAAAGTATATTTTATTTGCTGAAGCTTTTCCTCTTCAGGACGTTTAGTGATACATTCAAACCACTGCACATATACCTACACTAGCATCTTAAATCAACAGAATATTTGCAAGGATTCCAAAATAACAGAAGAAATAACCTGGGAGATTCTTCCAACTACGAATACTTATTTATTCCCCTGCCTTCTCTTGGAAAATGGCAATGCTCCTTTCTTCAACTTCCAATGCCACATGCTCCTTCTGACTCCTCACATATACATGTTAATCGCCTATGTAGCTATACGTATACATACCACAGCTTATAAAGGCAGCTCCTTCTTAAGTCTTCAGGCTTTAGGACTAACTGGCTGGTGCCATGCAATTATATAAACATTTTTTAAGCCACAAGACTTCTAAGCCAACTGTAGGTTAATGAGAGACGGGCAAAGATAAATGGTATGAAACATGGGAAATGTCCACTTGCCGTTGCATGGGACTTCCCACTTTGAAAGAGCCCACGGGTGGTACTGATACGTGAGGGAGATCAGCTCAGCCAACAGATCAACTTTGGAATGGTGATATGAACGTAACCCATGCTGGCAGACGGAAAGTGGGTTCAAGCTGTATAGATGAGCTGTAATCATTGTGTTGATATGGCCTAACGTTGTGGCAAGTACTAACAGCCGCTAACTGTATTCAGGAGCCTCACCTTTGTCCCTCAGGAGGAAAACAAGCTTTCTAAAGCCTCACTTGTTCTTTTCTGAAATTACCCAAACTTTTAGAAGAAAATACTACCAACACATGTAAATCCTCCCAACAGAAGTATGACATTAAACAGCGATGCCAACAGAGTGGACAGGAGGAAAGGTGGCTTGGTTGACATGGTCAACACGACAATTATTTCAGAAAATCAACTTCTCAACAGTGAGAAGTCATATTTTTCTAACTACAAGAACATCTCAAGCACAGGCTTTATTTCTGCAGGTCTTCTGGATAATTTGACACTAGCTTCATGAAAGTCTCTTCATTCTTTCTTTCTCTCCCAGATTGACCCTACAGAATTCAGCAGTCTTGCAGCCAGCACTGCTGGTTCATAGAGGAGATGACACATCCCTCCAGCCTGCTCTTTATAAGCTGGGTGGTGTGCACCACATCTCCTGTCCTGGCTGGTTGCAGCCAGCACAGTGGCAACAAAAAATAACATTCTTGAATGACAGCTCTCCCATGCAGCAGTAACACATGAGCCACTGTCTTAGACAAGGTCTAACAACTACAGCTGTATGAACTCAGAGAACTTGCTTCTTTCATTGCAGTCAGCAAATCCAAAACGTACTGAAAAGCTGTGGCATATCTTTTGTTCCCACTCCAGACATGATGCAGGACTTCAGTACTTGGAAGTCGTCTTTTTTTTAAAAAAAAAAAAAAAAAGTAGGTAAAAAAGAAGATATAACCCCTTCTTCCAATCTTGCCTTGTGTTGTGGTTTAACCCAGCAGGCTGCTGAACACCACACAGCCGTTCGCTCACTCCCCCCCGCCAAGCGGAATGGGGGAG
>NW_008794446.1:7540379-7552176 GCF_000699145.1 Aptenodytes forsteri | reverse complement strand
AGCTCCCCCCAGTTTATATACTGAGCGTGACATCATATGGTATGGAACATCCCTTTGGCCAGTTTGGGTCAGCTGTCCTGGCTGTGCCCCCTCCCAGCTTCTCACTGGCAGAGCATAGGAAGCTGAAAAGTCCTTGACTTAGTGTAAGCACTACTTAGCAACAACTAAAACATCGGTGTGTTATCAACATTATTCTCATCCTAAATCCAAAACACAGCACTGTACCAGCTACTAGGAAGAAAATTAACTCTATCCCAGTCGAAACCAGGACACCTTGCTACACACTTAGACCATCACAAGACTAAAACTGTATTTATATCTCTTAGAAAGAGGAACACCAACCTTATGTGAGTTGGGTCTGCTGTGAAACAGCTGCTGGGACTGGTGTTGGTGTGAGTTGCTGTTGTGAGTCCCCGTGTCTCGGATAATACTGACCGTCTGTGACTTCAGGGGTCTAGAGATGATCAAATTCACTCTCTCCCCACTAGCCTGCCGAATATATAAAACAAAGTAATGAAGTTGATAGGATATTGATTATTAGCAGAGGGGGAGGAAAACACATGATTTTTGAAACAAGACGACAGCAGAATTTGTTTTCCCATTCCTGGGGGTGCCACAAACTTCTTAGACTGCACAGTCCCTTACTTGCTTCTTGCTGCAGTTCCCCCCAGAACAGAGGTGATATTAACACTCCTGCTTTTCCCCTGGTGTTAAAACCGTATCAGCTGCAAATCCTTTGCCAAAAGGACTGTTTCTCACTTTGTGTTATGAAGCTTCAAACATTAAAAATCACCCAATTCCATTTGCAGTCTCCGCAAACTTCTGCAACAGGTAGCAATAAAAGAAAGAAATGCCCACGTGATGGCTCCAGGGTCTGCAGATTTTGGCCAAAAGCTCTGAACATCTCTGGTATTTCCCAAAGAGACTCCCAAGAAAGATGGTATATATGAGCAGACCATCAAATTCTGGAGTTTGGGGAATATCAGGAAACTCGGATACCAGATGTTAAATGAAACATCAACTCTTTCTATTGCCGCAAAAATACACCTCAATAGATAAAAGTTACGCAGTGTAAAATTCTGACCACTTCACTGTATCAAAAAACTGGGAAACTGAAATTACAATTCCCAAGATCATTGTTATTTTCCTTTAACTGCCATGAAAGCTCTAAAAATGATACCTGAAACAAATGTTTACTAGTCATTTGTATCACAGCTCTCTATGTGGTGCTGGCTTAAGGAAAGATGACTGCGCTAGACTGCAAGAACCTACTACTGGTCTATTCCAACTTTCCTAAAAAAAGAGCAATTTTCACCAACATTCAGTCAGCAGGAAGCAGCACGTGCTGCAGCCTTTTCCTTATGGACTGGGAGAAAGGCACGGAGCAAAGGTTTTTCTGTGGGAACAGGGAAGGGTCATATGTCAGACTGCATCAAGCCTTGGGTAATATTTGTGTCCAGAGCAGAACCGGTCGTTTGGAATAGCTCTTTCCTGAACACTCAGAAAATGAGTTTTACTGCACGGGACTCATGGAAGACCTATTCTTTTTCTTCCCAGCTGCTACCTGTTGCCTCTACGAAGACTGACAAATCACTTTTCTGTTTTAACCCTGATTCCATGCACAGGCAAATCAATACAAAACAAAGCCCACTTTTATATAGCTTACTGAGAGATTAAAACTACAGTACATATATAAATATAATAATAATCCTCATTTTTTTTCTGCTAAGCAATAGGCTACATGATACTCTCCTTGCTCACACGAGCAGTCTTCTAACCTTCAGGCTGTATGCCAGGGAAGACTAATGCACTTTTCACTTCTGAGGAGGTGAAGTTCATCAGCTAGGTGCCAAAGCAGACCGTGTTTTGCACTATTATTTCCAGAACATAAATCACAGTAAATCGCATCGCTGCAGGCTTTTAGGCGTTACACACGCTGTTCTGTCCAGGACAGACTCTACCACAGGCTTCGCCCAAGAAATAAAGCTGAGCTAAGGACTCAGGTAGGGAATGCAAATTACCTGTATAACCTGAGCAGCAAGCTCGGGTGTCCCGTGCTTCAAGTCATGTCCATTGATTGCAAGTACACGGTCGTTGCTGCAGAGCCTGCCGTCTTGAGCAGCCAACCCTCCTTCCAAAAGGTCGAGAATGAAAACTCCTGGCTCGTCTGTTCTGCGTACAAGTTTAATGCCAAGCTGCTCGCTGGAGTCGCGTTTATGCAGCGTCACTTGAAAGCTGTCTTCCCGCAAGGAGCTGGTGGTGTCGGCATGGTTGTGTGTGCGACTGCCAAACCCCCCTGTGTGGGCCCCCCCCCCCCCCCCCCCGCCTCTCTCTCAGCACGGTAAGGTGCAGCACCGAGCAAGGCTGGGAAAGCACAGCTCGAGCGTGGTTGTGAGACACATTGCTTATGTCAAAGCTATTGACCTGCAAAACAACAACAAGAACAACAAAATCAGAATGATATTTTCATGTGTTTAATTGTTCCTGGTTATGGAAATAAAGTCCTTTCCAAACTAAATTCAGTGCTCACTGCAAAACCAACCTTGGAGCAACCTACGTATCTGACCCTACCAGGCTTCCTCTCTCGTCTTTCCATCCTCTCCTGCAAACCCACTTTGGCTGCTCAATCTACAAACCTATTTTTAGGTTGGAAAAGACCCTTAAGATCATCGAGCCCAACGTTAACCTAGCACTGCCAAGTCCACCACTAAACCATGTCCCTAAGCACCCCATCTACACATCTTTTGAATACCTCTGGGATGGTGACTCAACCACTTCCCTGGGCAGCCTGCTCCAATGCTTGACAACCCTTCTGGGTGAAGAAATCTTTCCTAATATCCAATCTAAACCTCCCCTGGTGCAACTTGAGGCCTTTTCCCACAAAGATGACAACATCTCTCTAACAGTGAACACCCTCTGTCATCATAGTCCAGGGTTTTTGTTCTCCTGGTCTCCTACACTTGTCTTCCTTAGATCTTTACATTGTTTGTTCTCCAGGACAAGAACTTTGCATATGCTTTCAGTGTCAAGCCCAGCATCGCTTAAAACTATAAAATAATAGCTATAAAAAGAATACATCCAAATCTCTGAGGAAAGCTTATGTCTAACAATATGCAGTACTTCTATGAGGTGAAAAAAACGCTTGAAATCCAGAATAATGAAATTTGTTCATTAAGACAGTAGAAAAAGGTGGTTGTCCTAATCCTCAAGTTTTAGCATGAACTTAGGAGATTTTCCACCGACTGCAGCTAGGTCAGAGTTTCAGACTGAAAAACCTATATCACTCAAAATTCAGTTGTAAATGAAGAACAGATTAAACTTTCCCCCTATAAACAAGAATTGTCTTTGTTATGTGGCCCAGTGATACAAAGATTAGTAATCTTCAGTCATTTCTTGCACTATAAAGTTAAGATAAAAATTGGCAGTGCAATGAGATTTGGTAGAAAACAGGAGCACCACACAAACCAGCACAAAAGCTGTATTTGCCTTGTTCTGTAAGAAGGGGTTCGAAGTTAACACTAAAACTTCATCCTTAGCATGTACTATTGTGCCCTAATGGAGGAACCTCTGTCCCATAATTTCAGCAGATAGAAACTAACACCAAATGGACTATACTGACCTGCTTTACCTAAGCCTTTTAATGGTCCCCACTGCAACCTAAGTAAGTAAAAATATAAACTTGCAGCTTCCCACCATCTAATAGCAATATTAACACTTAAAAAAAATAGGAAGAGAAAGAAATCTATGTACGACAGCCACCACATTTACATCACACCTCCGAGTTGAGGGGCTCCGAGAGGTCAATGCCAAACAATTTGGCCATGGTGGTTTCAGCACAGTGAAGGGGTAGCCGTACCCACCGGTACCCTACCCCTGCGAGAGGCTGCTGCTCCAGCTGCGAAGCGGGAGGTAGCCCTCCCTGAGCCACCTCCATCCTCCAGCCCAATGCCCAGCACAAAGCCGCCTCTCCAGGCAGCACCGCAAGCTCAGACACTGAACCACGGCCATGTCTTGGTCTGCTACTGCCCCGAGACAGGATGTAACCTCGGGCATAGAGAAAGGAGGCATAGCTAGGAGAAATAACATTTAGAGCTGCTACCAGCAAAACCCAGTAGGGCTCATCCGTCAGAGCCCTTAAACTAAATCTAGTTTTATTTTTAGCTGTCGCTAGCTAAAGTAAATACATAAAATACGGAAGCATTCAAAGGGCACAGAAGAATATATGCAACAAAATGTAATTCTTCTTTCTACAAGGCAGTTCACAATTTCAGAATAAAACAGCCTTAGCATTTCTTGGGGAAAGAGATTCTCATTAGGATGTTTTACATGAATTACAGTCACAGTCCAGCTCAAAAAAGGAACAATTTATAGAGCACTTTGAAAATGTTAGGTACCTATATATACCTTGCAGACAACATATGCTTTTATGTAGCTGTTACTAAATGCTGTTCCCTCAGATCTTGAAAGGGTAATACTTCTTGTTTGACTGGGCAAGAAAATGCTGAGTTTCATCTCGCAGCCCCTTCTGGCTTTCTTTTAGTCCTTTACTGCTCATAAAAGCCTTTGAAAACATTTTCAGAAACATCCGACTGAAGTCTGCACGCTGAGCTGCATCTAACTTTGCACTTAATTACAGCCGGCGGAGACCGAGCCTGGTCATTTTAATACAACAGCTCAGCACCCGCACAGGTAAATTCAAAGCAATAAAGATATTGTATCTTCCAAAAAGTTTGGCTTTTACCTCCTGTACCTCTCCCTCGGCATGACAGAAGGACTCTGATGGACACCCCCCTAGCATCTGACAGCCCCAGTACCAGCACGCTGATAGGGAAGACTCACTGCAGCTTATAAATCCTATTTATAGTCAATCTGTTGCCACTTACGGCTTTGGAAACTATAATTGACACCTGCCCAAACAGCAAGGATTTCCAAAGCTTCACTGGAGCTCAAGCTCCCTAATTCTGGCAACCAAGGAGAGCCCTTGAGTATTGAAATAAATTAGGCAGCATTCAATCAGTGTCTGCAACTGCTTGTTAAAAGGCAACATTTTGGAAACCTCTTGGGTTACTTTCTTGGCCAGCCACTACGCTAATGCTCCAAGAGAGGAAAAAGGCACGTTTCTCAAAAGGGACTTTATTTTCTGAAGTGCAAACTAATTTCATTCCAAGGGTAACTACAGTATTTAAGCTACTTCTATCGGCTTGATTTCAAAAAAGTGAAATGAAAAAGGCTGATACTAATTTTGGACGGATCTTAGGCTATCAGATCAAAAGCAAACATTGTTACTGAAGTAATTTTGAAATGATGGTAATGTATTTGTTTCAGGTGGAATGATTAAAAATAGAAAAAAGCTGGAGGACTGTCTTGTTTATATAGAACTCTGTTAGTGCCATCCTTAAGGGTCCTTAACAAGCCCTTCCCCTAATACAAAATTAAAACTCCAAAATTAATAGAATTTGATCTTTTTACACTGCCTGTGGCTGATTACTCAAAACTGTAACAAAAACACACTCTATCCTAACCAACAAATTTTAATTGTTTGTTGACTTTTTTTGAAAAATATTTAAAGCACCTTGCTTCAAATCATGCCAGTGAAGAATATCACTGACTCATTTACACATACTGAAAGATGCAGGTCAACTGCCTAGGCTACTGGAAGGTAACAATGAAGCCAGATTAAAATAACAGTTTAGATGAAGTCAGCCTTACAATCCACAAATTGCTTTTTACATAGGAAAAATTATGCCAACTTGTTAACCAGAAGTAACCTTGGGTTCCTTCGGAAAGCATGCATAAAGTTGAAATAAAGACCAAGTCCCACAATATTTAAAAACAGCAAAATAAACTCATATTTTAAACATTGATAAGAGATGCTAAGGAGGAAAAATAATTCCAGGGACTAGTCCGACAAACAACATAAAGCATGATAGCCAAAAGTGCTAGAACAACAGGCTCTGCTCTGAATATTAATTTGCCTTCCAACTGATAATTGCAAAGCTAACATTTACACAACATAGTCTGACAAGGAAAATCTCCTATCTCATTTAACAGGCAGTTCTGCAAGGAGTGAACGGAAAGCAAGCAGACAGAATATGTAATTAGGTTCCATACTTGAAGGATTTGGTCTCCAGCAAGAAGTCTTCCATCTCTGGCAATGATCCCATCTCGATAAACCTCTTGAATGACAATGTTGATCAAAGGCGTTTCATTGCCACCCACTATGCTAATTCCTAATTCGATATAAGGATTGGACCGATGAATTTCAATAGTAGTGATCTCTCCTTCAGGCAAGGCAGGTGGCTGTTGATTTGCTGCCAATTATTTTTAAAAAGAAAGATGATTAATATCCTTTATACCTCATTCACTTTCAATAAAGCAAATCGCCAAAGGACAATGTAGACAGGCCACACGACAACGGTTTAACAACAAACTAAACAAGTGCAATTGGATTAGTTCCACTACTTGTTGGAACACCTAGCTCATTAGAAACAGCTCTCTAACAACTTAGTAGCATCCATGCTTCCTGAAATGGGGTCATTTGGATTGGAAAAGGATATTCTGAACCCTTTGGATCCTGTCCTTTATAATAAATTTCATACACTGCATTTCCAATTGGGTCACCTGTGTATTCACATTGGGTGATGATGATAAAAATGTGTTTTAGGGGTTACCCCGTGGTGCATGACTTGGTCATGCCTCTTCGTCAGCTGGTCTCACACCTGCACTAGGAGCTGCTATTGAGTTACCGGGTCAAGAGAAGGAGCCCATTTCCGAAGCAAACATGGAGACAACTGAAGAGGAAAAAGGGGGATGCTAAAGGATGGCAAATACAGAGGAGAAGGAAGCGGACAGGACCACCTTCCTCTGTGGCAAGGCCCAGCGCTTCCTCTCTAAAATCCCAGATGCTAGAGACGTTACTGCTCATTCGGTGCAGATGGATGCAGGAGTTACTCAGCTGCCTTTTCGCTCGAGCAGGACAGCACTCCGTGTGTGGGAAGGCTGCTGATCCGGGTCGGGGGAAGAGGGGAAAAGAAATCTCATCTTAGAAAACAACTTTTGTAATTTTACAGAAAATACACTCCTTCTGACTCGCTGTGAGGCCAGTGCTACTAGTAGATTAACATGAACTACTGCACCATGATATGATAAATGATGATACAACACACTCAACAATGGTATCTGGCACACACTCCGAGATATTTCTTTCCTTCCTAACTGTGACCTTATCCCAGTTGTATACTTGCACATAACCAAACCCCACTAATATTTCTCCAGGAATTGCAAAAGAAAAGAGCAGAAGATGAAGATGCGCATTCACGGTTGGTTAGAGACAAGCTCTGACACCACAAATGTTTCCACATCTGATAAAAGAGACTCGAGAAGATAAGTGCTGACATACTGTCTGCTACTGTGTTCTCCTCAATAGGTGGATTGTCGATGCCGGGCTCATCTGTCCACACAGGAAGGGCGGGCGAGGTGAAGCTCTGCTCGGCTGGCACTATTCCCTGATCTGCATCTGGAGATAAACTGCTAGGCTGCTCTGGCCCACCGGGACTGCTCTCGCCCTCTGCTTCTGCTTGCAGCTTGCTCGTTTTCCTTCTCTCCAGAGCAACCCTTCGATGAGAAGCCCCAGGACACCTGTGAAGACAATGTTTATACCATGCTTCAAGCCTGCAGCAATGTTTGTAGCACAAAATACTTGAGTACTCCATCAAACGAAATCAGTCTTCTTCAAAGCCACAGCTTTAAACCAACCATAAAAAATACTAAATACATTGGATTTTAAGGCCAAAATATGTTTTAGTGGACAGAACCCCAAAACAATACTGCCTTCTTCACAAAACTTCTACTACGTAGTTTTTTGGCCGTGAACTAAATGTGCTGTAACACCTTCTGAACGTGGACTTACTCCGTTAATGTACATTCCAGTTTCTGGAAGATGACCTTGCTGAAAAGGTTAAACAGGACTGGCATAAAATTCCACAGTACAGAAGCCCCATTCAAAGACACATTTGGACACCCACTGAAGCAATCTCCTTTCACCTTAGTAAGCCAAGAGAAGGAAGCATCATATTTTCCTGGGGTCATTTGGGGGAGGAAAGAGATGAAAATTTTACCTATATTGCAATCTAAGTATTAAAATACTGAAAAAAAATTATGCTTGTCTAGGAGTTTGTATGAAAAGTTTAGCAAAAGTAACAGCTTTGCTCATCATCTCCTCCTGAATCAGTAGAAGGTGTTTCATCCTCCTCCTGTCTCCCCTTTTTTCTTCCTGACTTCACACAGGAGGTGCAATTTTTTGCTTTCCCTCATGTAACAATGCTCCATCAGCATTTGGCGCTTTTCACTATAAACTCATTTTTGTGAGTTCCCATTATTCTTAATGCAATAATATTTTGCTTATGTTTAAAATCCTACAATAGTTTATTGCAAAGAAGGGCTGCAATGTTGCAAATTCAGGGAAAGCCTTCATTTATCGAATGGTCTTACTTTTACGTGTAGATAATTGGATGTGGACATCAATCTTACATCTGCCTGGGTGACAGTTTTGCCAGTGTCTGATATGTCACTTCTTACAGTATTTGATGTCCTTCTTAAAGTTCCTGCTTCTGGAGCTGCTGACCACCTAAAGATGCTGGTACTGTAGCAGTGTCAGAAAAAAGGAACCGTGTTCTTGAAAGGACTCCCTGTTTGGGAACTTGACAGATTGTTACAACAGAAGAAAAAATTATTTATTTTTGCAACAGGAGAAGAAATGTGTTAACAGAGTAAAAGACAGCAGAAGTCTAACAATGTCCTAACTTGTTAAACCAGAATGTTTTGAGAATCACAGTTCTGTTCTGACATTCTGTGAAGGGGATTTGATAATTATATGGTTAGACTGTTTTGGCAGGAGGGATTTTGAAGAAATGTTAACAAATTTATTCAGCTCTGAAGAATGTTGATAAAGACACCTGTATAGCTTTTGTGACCCCCAGCAGTGTTATACATACATAAAGTGATATATATATATCAATCATTATATATATATTAAAGTCATGATATGCATGTCTAGAAGGATAGCATAAGCTAACCCAAATGTGCTGTGAAATATGCATAAATACATAAATTAGAAATAGCTCACATTATGAAATGACGCATTTAAGAAATCATTTCTTGGGGCTTTCCCCAAGGCAACTGCTGGTCATCTTGTTCTTCAAAGTTAAGAAAGTGCAAGCACAAAAGATGAAAATGACTTGAAAGGTTTTGCTTTATGAAAAAGTTTCTCTGATTTTAATGATAGAACGCAACCCTACTTCTTGGTTTTGCCCAGGTAATATTTACTACATAAAATCACTGGCATAGTGGGACTGATCAGCTAAGAAATCTGGCCAGTCTCAATTTATTCTGGTGGCCAGAGACATACAGTTACAGGTGAGAAACTCAGCAGGAAGTTTTTATCATTGACCATTTCACAACGCAAACCTCAAAACAAGAATCCCAAAAGGCCAAGAAAAGGAGAGATGCAATCCCTTCCCTCAAAATTTCTAAAATTCTTTAACTTGACGGATTAGCCTCACACTCCCCCGAATCTTAGCACTGGCAACAGGAAAAAAAAGGACCAATCTCCAACATCACTCACTTCTGCAGCACCACAGCAAGGGGTAAATGCTCTTGCAGAGGAAACCTCTTCTCTACTGGGAGCTCTGATGGATGTGCTTTCCCACACTGATCCGCAAGAGTTTAGGACAAAGTCACCCCAAGCCGCACGTCCTTGCTGTCCCTGAACTGCTCTGCTGTAAGAGTGACAATTTTTCAGCAAAGAGGTGAATTAATAGCTCAAAACTGACACTGTCAGACGACCATGCTTCAATCCCATTGAGCTTGGACAGCAGAGTCCAGCCTTACTGGACTTCTTCTGTGAACCAGATACTTCCTTAGCTACCTTCTGCCAAAACACTGTGCTGTTGACTCTTACTCAGCCAGCTCACAAGGCCTGTGGATCCCAAAGGACCTGGTGTGGATGGCAAAGCACACCTTGGAAAAAAATTTTTTTTAAACTATATCAAACCAGGACGGAACAAAAATCACCCCTGGAAGTGTCCTATTCCTGTCAAAGCCTTCCAAACCACAGCCAGGTCCTCCTCCACAGAGCACATCCCCCCATCATTACCTGGCAGCTGATGAAAGTCGTCGTGCAAAATATAAATAGATTTGAGGTTTATTTTTGCCAATGATATTTAATTATCATTTCAAAGGCTAATATCAAGAAATGTAAACAGCCTCCTGAGCACACCCACTCAGCTCAGCGGAATCCCTTTTGTGCAGCACTCTACAAGGCAAAAAAGGAAAAAAACCCAGATTCTTCCCCAAATTAACCAGTAATTGTAACAGACTATGACTTTCAGCCTGGTATAGTGCAACTGCATTGCCAGGAAAGTATTTGTCTGGTGGAGACATTAATTCATGGGACGCCAATTCCTAGATCTTTAAACACGGTATGCCACCTACCAAGCAGCAAAGCCCAGTATTGGTATTCAAGCACATCTATAAGAAGATTTTTCATTTCCGCTTGCAACATAAAAAGATTTTTGTGGGCAGTAGGAATGTATTATTCACAAACAGCAAAACCATACAGCAGTTGTAACAGTTAGCAAGCGCCAATAAATCTCTAAAGGTGCACACCTTTGCTAACACTGTTTTTGCCATATATCTGGGATAAAGAACATTTTGGACTAAATCTTGTAACAAGTTATGTACACAGATGGGCATCTTGGGATCAAAACGAGCATTGAATATTGTTTTTATGCGTACAGGAATCCACTCTCATACAACAAATTGCATAAATAAGGGCTGAAATGAGACTGAAATGTGTCTTACAGGAACAGCATTTCATATCTACCTACAAAGCCAGAATATCTTGGCTAGGAGTGAGGAGGCAGGCCAGAATGTTTTTCAGAAATTATTTAATTTCTTTCATGAATCAAGATGCTCAAGAGTAGAGATACTGAAACAACCAGCTAAAGCAACCGAGTGATGTTATTTATCGGGAAACTCGAAGGGCAGTTGTTCTTGGGATGTAAAATGAGCTTCTGCTAATATTCATCAACTCCCTCCTCTCCTCCCTTCAGCACCAGCTTTTGCTCAATTCTGGATAGTGACGAAGCGCAGCTTGTACCTTCAACTTCTCTTAATCCATATCAGACAGAGAAGAAAAGGTTTCTTTTTTTTTGTTTTTACAGCCAAGTCTGCTGAGTTTCTCATTTAAACGCTGACTTCTTGGAACACTAGCCGCAATCCCTCTCTGCAGATAAAAAGAGCTTTCATACAAAATTAAGGTGCAGTTTACAGTGTATTCCGTGGAATAACAGTAGGGGCTCAAAAACCACATTTACTCACTGACTACTGAAAAGAAAGATTTAATTGAAAAGAAAGATTTCATTGTAACTTATGCCATCAGCTTCTGCTCAGTCTGGAAGTTCAATAAAAGCAAACACACCAAATAGCCTCGAACCAGTTGCATTAAACCATTTTCCAAGCAGGAGCTGAATTTAAGCAAAGACTGCAGAGAAGCAACCCAAATGCCTTTGCTGTTGCTCATAAAACTTTGCCAGCAAAGTGACCTTAAGCAGTAATTCTGGCAAGATTTACAGCTGCAATTCAGAGTAAAACATGGTGCTGCTTTGGAAAGTTAAATGTTTGGGTCTTGGTTTTTCTTTTGCCAGGAAAAAAAAAAAAGAAGAAAAAAAAAAAGAAAAGGAGGCACTAAGAGTTATCTAGGTTTGGGAATCAGAGAAAACTGAGGAAAAAAAGAGGG